>NC_089230.1:7881593-8184111 GCF_963924675.1 Phocoena phocoena | reverse complement strand
ATTAACATGAGCTTTTTGAAGATGCATGGTAACTAAATAACCCCTTTAGGATTTTAAGGCATTACGTGCGACTATATTTTTTAAAGGCCTCTCTTGGCATAATTTGAGTATTTTTGGTACCCAATTTTATCGGACTAACCCAGATAAAGGGATTTAAAGTGAATGAAGAATCCATAAAAGACACATGAAGAGAATGGGAAACACACCCAGTACTTAAACAGCTAACATGAAAGAGACTATTTTATTATATGTATTCTGGAAGATAATATCAAAAAGGGTTTTACAAGCAGTAAAAAAAAAAAGACAAAAAACAATAGAGCTGTTTCTCTAAATAAAATATTGCACATAAGACCCGCAACATGCAAAACTGAGGAAGCTCCTCCTGTTGGTGCCCAGGTGGGGCCTGGGTCCAGCTGTCCCGTCCCCCATCCCTCTGAGGTCCTGACTTGGAATCCCCAGCACTCTACAGGAAAGAGTCTGGAAACCTCTAGACTCTCCTTCTCCGCTGTTCTCCATACGCATTCAGAAGTCCGTGAGTAAGTGGATTTAAAATGTGAGAGGAGAAACGTTAGACACAATAAAGGATTTTCAAAGCATTGAACTGAAGACCCCAAACAGAATTCCAGTGGCTTCTAATTGTTGATAAAAGGAAGTACAAAAAGCAGCCCCTTTAAGGCCACTCATGATCTGGGGTCAACCTCTCTCTCCAGCCCAGTCTTCCACCATCCAGCCCTGCACCTTGTACCATGCTGTAACCCTCCGCTGTCCTGTCTGCACCCACCTGTGGCACTGAAATGGGGAGAGTCTGAATGGGATGTGCTGTAAGAATAACACTGAATTTTGAATTCAATGAATTCAAAAGTGTGAATAAGGAACGTATCTCAATAATCTTTATATCGGTGGCATCACATTTTTGACGTAGTGGGTTAAACAAAATATATTACTAAAATTACTTTTACCTGTTTCTTTCTACTTTTTTAGAAAAATGTAGCTGTTAGAAAATGTACCTTACATATATTGCTTGCATCTGTGGCTGCTTCCAGCCAGTGATCTGGCTGGTAACACAGGTGGCCCTTCAGGGGCGTCCACGGGCAGTGAGGTAGGGGGGACCGTGGAGAACCAAAGTACGTGCCCCTAGTGAGGCAGAAATGTGGGCCCAGTTGTCTCTAGGCCTCCCGAGTTTATAAAAAGACATTGGACATCTGGTTGTAAGTGTGTGTGGGGAGTGAGTTGCTCGTGAGTGTACATGAATTTTCCAGACTTTTAAAGGTTGGCAACTATTCCATAATTTTAAAAACAAATCTAGCACAATACTGTCCAAGCCAAACAAAATATGTCAGGAGCCAGACCTGGCCCACAGACCGCCAGTGTGTGCGATGCTCTTCACTCTTTCCATCTTCCCAAGGACTGTGCGTCTAGCTGCTTTGCCCCACGTCAGTTGGGAGGGCTTCCCAGGCCGGTTCCCATATCTTCCCATCCCCAGCATCTCATCTGTGGCACCAAATATGCTAAGCAGATGATTGTTAAATGACTAAATGAATGAATGTGTTCTGGAATCTTCTTGCTTGGAGGTTCTTCAATGGGAAATATTTTTTCCGGGGTCTGAGTTGTGGTCCTGCCCTGAAGGGAAATGGGGAACCAGCTACTTTACCTGCCAAGACCCTTCTCATTTGAACTAACACTGCAGAACATCCATTTCTTGGAACAAAAGGAGTTCCTGAAGGTTTTTTTTTGTTAGTGTTGAAAATATTTTAAAAAGTCAGAAAGTGTGATTCCTCCGGCTCCATTCTTCTTTCTCAAGAAAGAAATGTGTTTCCATACACATTTAAAATTTTTTTGTTCTAGTTCTGTGGAAAATGCCATTGGAAATTTTTTTTTTTTTTTTTTTTTTTTTTTTTTTGCGGTACACAGGCCTCTCACTGTTGTGGCCTCTCCCGTTGCGGAGCACAGGCTCCGGATGCACAGGCTCAGCGGCCATGGCTCACGGGCTCAGCCGCTCCGCAGCATGTGGGATCCTCCCGGACCGGGGCACGAACCCGTGTCCCCTGCATCGGCAGGCGGACTCTCAACCACTGCGCCACCAGGGAAGCCCGGAACTTAATTCTTAAATGAGTTTTACCTGGAACCACAGGACCTGGGGCAGCTTCCACGCTCCTCAGGACCCGGGTGCAGGTGCATCTGTGGAGGAAGTGACTTCGTGTCCTGGTCTGTGAGCGGCCAGGTGCCCCCAGGCTGTGCGTGGCTGGCGGTGAACACAGGTTGCTCAGGAGGCCACGCAGATCGGAGTGTTCTGCACCCCCTGCACCCTGAGTCATCGGATCCCGGTGAGAACAGGTGGACTTACACAACCATACCCTTGCCAACATCCTATTTTGTAACATATACACTACAACATTTCAGAACTCCTGGAGGTTTAAATTCCTCAGCCTTTTTTTTTTTCTCAATCTAGTGATTTACAATGTAACCACTTAAGTGTTAACCTTACTTTTCTGAGCCCCACAGCATAGTCACGTCACTCACTGTCCTGAATCCTTGAGAGGAGGAGCTGATGCCCAAGCAGAGACACCAGCCACGTGGCCCAAACGTGAGCCGTTTGCTCCGTGCGTTTCGGTACTGCACTAACACAATCAACTTTTGAATTTGAAAACTTTGCAGTTTTCAAGTAACAACAATAAACATCAATCAAGAATCCTAAGTACTTTACATCACCATGTGGGAAGCCAGCCAAAGTACCTACCAGGAAAACCTGGAGAAAAATAAGAAAATGGGCAAAAAAAGAGAAGGAATTAAAAACGGCTCCCTCTAGGAATGAAAAGGTAATCTAGGAACTTGAAAACGGGACTCCTGAGTACACTTGAGAAAAGATGTGTCTTTCTAGTTACCAGCACATAGAACTTGGGCTTTGCATTTACTAAGTTCCTTCCAAAACGTTGCGTGGTGGGCTTCCCTGGTGACACAGTGGTTGAGAGTCCGCCTGCCGATGCAGGGGACATGGGTTCGTGCCCCAGTCCGGGAGGATCCCACGTGCTGCGGAGCGGCTGGGCCCGTGAGCCATGGCTGTTGAGGCTGTGCGTCCGGGGCCTGTGCTCCGCAACGGGGGAGGCCACAACGGTGAGAGGCTTGCGTACCGCAAACAAACAAAAAGAAAACCTTGCGTGGACCTCAGCAACACCGTCACAAGATCACGTGTTTTTGGTGAAGGGCACGCAAGTAGGATATTTTGGCTGCTCGCGGCCAAGACCGTTGTCTCTCTGCCCTTCAGCTTCCCCCTTTGTCATACCTCCCCCCATATCAGGTGGAACTGGAAAGTCAGCGGGCCTGCGGGTGATCTGTCTAAAGAGAAGTTGAGTTAAGCTTCGTGTGATACATACATTTGTATCATCTCTCTCTCTCTCTCTCTCACACACACACGTATATAGATATATCTCACAGCCGTCTCCACCCACAATTACATCATTGCCAGCTGATGTAGGAGCAGCTTCCAGGAATTCTCCTGCCTGCCCGCTGCTGAGTCCCCCAGGTCAGACACAGATGTACAAAGACAGGAATTATTGCAACATGAACGTGAGCTCCAGTGCATAGAATCAGAAGTTACCCCATAGAAGTTCCTCCAGCATCAGGAACGAGAATTGGGAGCAGAGGATTTAGTTCTCCCTGATGCCTATTCAGAATTAAAATTCTCTCTTACCAGGATTATAATGCAGCGTGTGGAATTATAAATACGTTGTGCAGCTTTGTTTTTCTTTGTTGGGAAAAGTGCAGAATAGAATTGATCAGAACTCCTGTGTTCAGGAATAAAGACACAGACGTAGAGAATGGACTTGAGGATACGGGGAGGCGGAAGGGTAAGCTGGGACGAAGTGAGAGAGTGGCATGGACATATATACACTACCAAACGTAAAACAGATAGCTAGTGGGAAGCAGCCGCATAGCACAGAGAGATCAGCTCGGTGCTCTGTGACCACCTAGCGGGGTGGAATATGGGGATATATGTATACACATAACTGATTCACTGTGTTATACAGCAGCAACTAACACAACATTGTAAAGCAATTATACTCCAATAAAGATGTTAAAAAAAATAAAATAAAAGTAAGGAGAAAAAAAAAAAAGAATTCCTGTGTTCAGAGGGCATGAACTTGCAGCAGGAATCCAAAAAGTTGAGTGTGTCCATAACAGCCCCTGGGGAAAGGAAGATCGATAGAGATTTCCCCAAGTTTGATAATGATCCAAAAACTTTACACAACATCATCAAAAATGAGTTGAGAAGCTGAAGGAAACTTTTCTAAACTATCAGATGGTAAAACAACTAAGCTCCAAAGAAGATTGAAGTAGCTTTTCATTTTCTCTACAAAAAATAGTATCAAATTGTCGCTGTATGAAGAGGTGATCAGGATACGCAGCCCAGTGCTCGCTTTGGCAGCACATCTACTAAAATTGCAACGATACAGAGAAGCTGTTTTGTCCACGGATGTGTCCTCTGAGCCTAGAGCAAGGCCTGGCACACGGTAAGCATTCAATAAATGTCTACCGAATGAATGACCTCCAAAACAAAATATGCAGCCAAAAAAGTAGGAAAAGGGTATTACAGTCAGACAGCTAATTAATAAAAATCGTATGATATTCTTCCAGGTCTAGCGATTTTTTTTTTTTTTTTAGCGATGTTTTTTATTTGACAGCTTTTAAAAATTTGTAACATACTGTGGCTTATCTTCTCATTCCAAATTAATATTTTCACTAGGTACCTAATTTCATGTTCAAATTTTTAGATTCTTTTTCTTAAAGAGGACAACTCCCAAATTGTGTAAGCTTCAGGCCCCACAAAACCAGATCCACCCCTGCCCTTGGGTGAAAGTGGAGATGACGTTCAAGAGAAATGTGAGACACACATTTTCCTACCGGCGGAGGAGGAAAAAAATAAGGTAAAAAAAAAAATCCTAATGACAAAATAACTGAAGAGGAAAATCTGAAAATGGCTAAAATTCAGCAAAGAAAAATGAATCCTCTGGCCTATAGGCATTCTCCCTCCTCAGCAGTTTTTCTTCCAGCAGCAATAGCACCCCCAGGGTTCAGCCTGGATGACAAGCACTAAACAGGCTTCCAGAACATGTCCACTGAATGTCCTAATTCAGAACCTGCCTCCCCTCCCTTGCAAGACCTCAGCCTGGCCCCTGGACCTCCAGGCCAGATAATGAAATCCAGCCTCTGCCTTGTAGCCCTCAAAGCTGGCTCATTCTCATAGGTAGGTGCTGTTCCCCATGAATGAATGGGAAGCAACAGACTCGGGGTCTCAGGGTCTTATGATTAGTGTTTCTTTTACTCACCACGAGGATGAAATTGTCCTGAGCCATCGATGCTCTTTTCCATCGCTGGTTGTGCAAGAAGCAACCATGTTAAGCATAAAGTATCCCTTCCAGCCCAGACCCTGTCAATACACACCTGACCCACCCATACATCATGTACTGTTTGATTTGCTCATCCAGACAGAAACTGAAACGGGCTTCCTGTCAAGACCAAAGCTTTCCCTCTACGCAGCCCATCTCACTTGCTACTGGTCCTCATTTGAACTTGGTCTTGTCTTGCTAACTCTAGACTGTGGCTCTGACATCAGCTTCTGGCCTCTCTTGCATCTTGGCAACTCTTCAGGCTCCGTTCCTGGCCTGGAAGCCCGGGTTTTGCTGTGCTCAGTCTGCCTTCCTGCTCCCTCTCCACCCAGAAACAAGATCACAGGGCCAGCATCTCCCCGTCTCTGCCCTCTGCTCCTTCTCTGCGCCCTTGGCCTCGCTCACGGTGCTCATGCTGCAACCTTTGTTCCCAGGCCCTTCCTATTCTTCTTTCTCTGCCTGTTTGAGTTTGAACGTTGATTTTGGGCTCCGGGTCGGCAGCCACGTCCCTCCTCCATGCTTGGCTAGCTCCCAGAACCCAGGGCAAGGCCAGATCCCTGGAGACCCACTGCCAAGGAAAGGAAGTTGAGCACACACAGTCCAGTTTTGCTTTTTCCCTTTGTCTGAACTTTCATGTTGCCCCAGACGAGCACACCCCCACTCTAGACCCCACTCCACAGAATTTCGCTGACTTACCTGTTCCAATGGTGGGATGAGGACAGGGTTTGGCAACTAAGTTTATCAGGATAGAAGGGTTGGGAATTACCTGGCCCAACACTAAGTCTGGAGCTAGGACATCACCAGCGCCCTGTAGTACTGTTTTGTTAACCCCTAGGTTCACCCAGCTCACTTCCCTCCTTGTCTAGAAACCAACCAGCTTCCCAAGACCAAAAACACGATATGCAAAAACTTTCAGGAGATTATGCACGCTGCAGGCCTCATTGTCTGATTTAAGCTTTGTCTAGGAACCTCTGTGTAATGGCCAAGCCTGAGAATTTGGTCACACACGCGCACCCTTTCATCTTTCTTCATTTCTAGGTGGTGATGTATTTTTATGGTTCTTCAGAATGAGGAGGTACAAATGACTGGGGTAGTAAAGAAAGCCTTCCAAACAGTTTATATTTAAAATAAACTTAATCCAAACACTTGGATATAAAGCAAATTAAGTAGAAAAAAATCGTTTTGACAACACAAAAAATGTGGGCAATTTCCTAACACAGCACTTTGTTCATTGCTGAAAGGTGTTTCATCAAACCTTGCAGCTATGTCAGAACTTGCAACATCAAGAAGGCAACTTCGAAGGGAGTGTCCATCAGGTACCATATCTGAGAAGTTAAGCTAAAAAGGCTGATAAAGAATTAAGATGATATAATTCCAACTTCAAACTTTGAAATATCCAAATTCTCCACTTCGGCTGGATTTCAACCAAGTGAAACGTACTGAGAAATTAGGTCTCGGTCTTCATGAGACAGAGTAAAGCCGAGAAGAAGTATGGAATGACAGGACGTAGCAACTTCCTGGATGACAAACTTCCCCTGAGCTTTCTCCAGACTCTCATCTGGAATTGCCAACAGTCAAGAACAGATACCAAAAGATCACATCTGGTAAAAGGACCACAGGCCAAAGTGACGTTGCCAGCATGGGTTGGCCTGGATTTTGTCCCATGTTCTACCCTGAATTCCTTTTGAAGCAGTGATCCTGTGTGGGGCATGGCTGTCCTCCAAAGACTTCAGATTTAAAAGTTGTATGATATTCCCTTAAATCTTGTTCTTTGCTCCTGTGACTAACTCATTTTGAACTGATTATACGTTAATTGCTATAAGCCTTTCTTGAACAGTTGCATGCCATGTCTAATCTCCCTTGTAGCCATGTGAGGGCTCTGAAGTTCTGGTTCCACTTGGGATGTGATGTCCCCAAACACAGACCTGAGCACGGGGTGGTTGGAGGGGGTGGGGAGCAGCCCTTGGTCCCCTGATGGAATGTAAAGAGCCAGTGGAAGTCAACTACATTCAGATAAACTAAAATCAAAGACAGGCCCATGGTCCAGCTGAGGCACTGACCCAACAAGGAAGGCAGGGAGGCAGGGTCCAGGTAATGAAATGACAATGAAGGTAGAGGTGGGTTCTGAGCAAAGGGTGAGAAGCGTAGTTTTAGCAGATAAATACTTCACGGGCAACTTCTCCAATAACCAGTCTCTTCTAACCTCATCAACCTGTGACTATAAAATAAATTTTTCTTCCTTTTAATAGCATATTTTCACCGTACTAATTCCCTGGTGCTCTAACTGCCAGTAGGAGCATCTCCCAATTACATCTTCCCAGATATTTTGGGGGCACTGCCTGTATTGGTTTATCTGTTCTTGCTTAACAAATAATCACAAACCAGCAGTTTAAAAAGCACACGTTTATTATTTCACAGGTTCTGTGAGTCAGGAATTTAAGCATGGTTTAATTGGGTCCTCTACCTCAGGGTCTCCCACAGGCTGCAATCAAATTATCAGCCGGGGCTGGGGTCTCATCTGAAGGCTCCACTGGGGAAAGGTTCATACTCAAGGTCAAGTGGTTGCTGGCAGGGTTCAGTGCCCTGCTGACTGGTGGCCAGAGGCCACCTCAGTTCCTGCCACGTGGGCCTCTCCAACATGGCTTCTTGAGGGCAAGTCAAGAATGCAATAGAGTCTGCTAGCAAGACAGAGTCACAACCTTATATATCCTGATCAGAGAGGAGACTCCCCGTCACCTTTGTTCTCTTCTCTTGGTTAGAAGCAAGTCAGTCAAGGGGATGGATTGCATAAGAGTGTAAATGCCAGGGTCATCGTGGGCCATTTTTGAAGCTGCCTTCTACACCCCACCGCCAGAATGAGTTGCTAAGACCCCCTGGCTTAACCCCTGGCTCCCACTGCTGTCTTGGTTGCTGGTGGCCCTATAGGGAGACCACCATGCTGACACTCATGCTCCCCACATCAAGAGTGAGACAGAAGTCTGCTCACGGTGACACTTTACCAAGAGCCCTTGGGATTAGGAAAGCACAGCTCAGAGAGTATGCAGCTCAGCCCGCAGCTCAGCCCACAGCTGCTCCTGGAGGGTGTGCTCTCGGGGTCCAGACACAGGCCCCAGCGTGACCCCAGGGGTGCCCTACCAGACAGCCCCCACCTGGATCCCAGCCCACAGCCATGCAGCAGCCCCTGGATGCCACCCACCAGCAGAACTGCCACGACTCTCCTTCGCTTACAGCCGTCTTCCCAGATGTCCCACCCCAGGATTCACCTTTCCTCTGATGACTGGGTTGGGAACACCCACTCTCTTCCAGGGCAAAGTCCCTTCCCACCTAAAGTGTGTGGTCTGGCTCCATGGTCTAAACAGGACGATCACAGTCCATCAAACACTCCAAAGCAAGAAAGTCCACAATCATCCACCACCCATTCCTGCAGTGCTACTTATTCAGTCTTAGAAAACACCACGCAGAAGACCTAAACCTCCAGCCCAGGGTGTGAGCCACGTCGTTCCCATCCTTCTCGTACTTTTCCCTCCAGGGTCAGGGCAAGAGAAGATCAGCCAGATGTTCCCACTGCTTTTGTCTTTAGCTCCCAAGTTCTTGGGAAGAAGTGCTTAGGTACACCCCCCCCAAGAACAATAATGCTCAGGCATAAGACAGCCCAGCTATGGGGGCAACGGTGCCAGTGATGTGCTCCGATGATATTGTTGAACACAGCATCTCAGCCTGGAGCATCTTTGGGTTACTTTGCTGCATTCAGGGTTTCCTCTGGGCAATGGGTAGGCAGTCTTTCTGTGACCAAATGTCTCTAATAGATATATGCTAATCTCTACCTCAAAAAGCAAAAAACCTTTTTGGCTCCTAAAGTTGCTGTCTTTTCAGCTTCAAAATAATGCAATGGTTTAGTCCCCACCAGGCACTCTCGAACAATCCCCAGAGAACGGGGTGATGAGGACGCTCAGGAGACCCAGCCATGTTACTTTCTTAGGATAGCAGGTGCTGTCAGCTTGTTTTCGTTAGGATAAAGCAGCCCTTTAACGTACTTAGTGGACCCTTACTTCTCCCAAACTCCAAGTGGTACTTTCTTCTGCTGTTCTGGGATGTAGTAAAGGAGTCTAGTGGTGTTTGTGCCCCCAGTTCAATGCGGAAATGACATGTAAACGGGCCATTGTCATCATCGCCATGACAGGAAGGCAGAGTCCATGGACGGAGCAACGCACACGCGTCTCCCGGTTGGGTGGAACTGTCCCCTCCTCTGAAATGTCACACACCGCCTGCCCCATGCTTGCGCTGCCCAGGAGAGAGGAGACGTGACTGATGGCTGCTGCCCCATCATCCATCCTCTGATACTTCAGAAGGAGCTGTGTTCCGCAGCGTGTGTCACTTTGGATGGTGAGAGGGTAGTTAGGAAGATGAAGAGGAGACGGGAGGGGGATTCTTCTCTGTGGTCGGCGTGCTGGAACGGAAGCCGCACTCCGTTCTAGGGACTCTTGCCCCGGTTGTGTGGAAGGTCTAGAAGGCAGAGAATCTTGTGGGAAGGGTTGAGGAATAGTATTTCCCACTTTAGCTTGGTCTGTGAGAACGAAACGATGTCAGCTGAAAGCACTGCCAAGCACAAACTCATACACTTCAAAGAATTTTTTTATTTTTTCAATCAGAAGAGACACGAAATTCCAGACTCTAGAATTTTCAATTCCAAATTGTTGAATTGATGAGGTTGCAGTCTTTCCGAGAGTCTGTTTGGAGAAAGCAGCAAACACGTGAAAAGGAAAAACTGTGTTTTACCCAAATGAGCTCCCTGAATCTGCAGAGTACGTCATTAAGCAAAGCTGTGTTGGGACAGAATCATTTCACATTCTTGAAGGCTGACGCTCTGCGACGCTTCAGTCTCAGGACTGGCAAAGCTCTGGAGAAACGACAGAGAAGGAGACCTCAAAAGGAACCGAGAATCTGGAGTTTAACGTGGGAAGGAAGAAAGGCAGGCGCCCCGGATGCATGCGGGCAGCCCCGCGGCTGGCCGGGGGCCCGGAGGTGCTGGCATGGGGTGGAAGCCCCGTCCACCCCACCGATCGCATGCCCCAGTGCGGGAAGCAAACTGCACAGCTCTCCGAGGGGCGCCACGCGCATCCATCTTTAATGCCTCTATTGATATTGACGGGACACTTCCTGGCACGTGGAGCACCTAAGTGTGAAATTCATCCTGCCGTGAGCATTAAGCAAGCACCTATGGTATACCAGGCAGAGAGTCCCCAGGGAACTTTCTGGGGAAACATGTGAAAAGAACAGTCTAGAAGTCCCAGCTCTCTGGGCTGTTGAGGAAGGGGCCCCTGGAAGAGCACAGGCAGCACGGCGGGGGGGAAACCTTGCTCAGCCAACAGTACAAGAAAGCCATTTGTGTTTAGGACGTTCCTTTGCATGTAGGACTCTTGGTGGTTTTATTCCCAAGCGGCCTTTACTGCAAAAAGAAAAAAGACTCTAGTGATCTATAATTGCTATGTAGGCATCTTGAAGCTCAGGCAGACATTCAGTGAGTAATTGTATGGGTCACTTGCTGTGTGTTTGACACTGTGCTAGGCACAAAGAACTCCACAAAGATAAAAAGAGAGAAAAAAACGACATAAGTAATAAGGACACTGAGCCCGCCGTCAAGGGTGCTTCCAGTCTAGTGAGGAAACAGCCCTGAAAGGCTGCATGACGCCATGCAGATTGTTTTAGAAAGAGGCTGGGCCATTTCCTTTGCTGTGCAAAAGCTTTTAAGCTTAATTAGGTCCCATCTGTTTGGTTTTGCTTTTATTTCCATTACTCTAGGAGATGGACCCAAAAAAATATTGCTGCAATTTATGTCAAAGAGTGTTCTGCCTATGTTTTCCTCTAACAGTTTTATAGCGTCTGGTCAAGTGGCAAGACTTTTCCGAAGTAGTCAAAACGTATGGAAAAAATGGATTAGAAACAAAACAGCTTTAATCCATTTTGAGGGTTTTTTTTTTGGCTTTTTTTTGATACATGGTGTTAGAGAATGTTCTAATTTAATTCTTCTACATGTGGCTGCAGAATGGAAGAAAATATTTGCAAACGATGCAGCCAACAAGGGATTAATTTCCAAAATATACAAAACAGCTCATACAGCTCAATATAAAAAAAAACAAACGACCCAATTAAAAAACAGGCAGAAGAGCTAAATAGACATTTTTCCAAAGAAGACATACAGATGGCCAACAGGCACATGAAAAGATACTCAACATTGCTAATTATTAGAGAAATGCAAATCAAAACTACAGTGAGGTATCACCTCACGCCAACTATCATATGATATCACTTATATGATGAATCTTAAAAAAATGATGAAATGAACTTATCTGAAAAGCAGAAACAGACTCACAGACATAGAAAACAAACTTCTGGTCACCAATGGGAAAGGGGGGCATAAATTAGGAGTTTGGGACTAACAGATACACACTACTATATATAAAATAGATAACCAACAAGGACCTACTGTATAGCACAGGGAACTTTACTCAATATCTTGGAATAACCTATAATGGAAGAGCATCTGGAAAAGAATATATATACAGAGAGAGAGAACTGAATCATTTTGCCCTACACCTGAAACTAACACAACATTGCAGGATCAACTATACTTAAATTTTTTTAAGAAAAGGAAAGAAAAAGATTGGGTGAGAGAGGAGGGTCAGAGGGAGAGGGAGAGTCAGCAGAGGTGAGCTTGAAATGCCTCCTAAGAGAGCATAGTGTGCCAGGAAGGGTGCAGGGGGGCTGGCAGGGAGCAAGGGGAGATTCCAGCAGAGGGCGAGGGGGTGGCAGGGCCCTGGCAGGTCCCAGGGTGGCTGGGCAGGTATGGTGTTGGGGCAGGGAGTGGGGTGTGGGTGGGAAGGAGCTTGAGGCGGGAAGAAGTGAGAAAGTAGATAAGGAAGGGCCAGGTCCTGGAGGGGAAGGGGCCAAGCCAGAGGGTTTGGATTTTCTGCTTTAGACAATGGAGAGTCAATGAAGGGCCAGTGAAGGGTTTTAAGCTGAGGAATAACAATATTTGCTTTTAAAAAAAATGTGTATTCTTTTCTTGAGTACAAAGTAATGCCCACTCATTGAAGAAAACTTGTGGAGAGTGCAGAAAACACTAAGAAGAAGGTTGAAATGAATAAAATTTACCAAAAATTAGAAATCGCAATCCCACCACCTAAAAAGAATGATAAGCATAGCAAACTGGGAGCATCTAGTGTTTTCCTTGCTGTCCTTTATAGATAATGTGGTTGGGGGTTTTGGTGGGAGATGAAGAGGTGAGACCCCCTGAGAGATCACCTCATCAGTCAAGGTGAAAAGAAGGAAAAAGGTAGCCCAGGGGAGGGTGGAGCCTCATGCCTAGACTTTCAACAAGGTTCCCAAGGAGTTGCAGTTTACCTTCTTCCAAGTGAAGAGAACAACATTTATATGCAGCGTTATCTGAGAAACTCAAAAATATTGTGAAAATATTTTCAACACCCAGAAGCTCTTACTCATCTTTTCATCGGTTTCCCTTTCACAATGTCTAGAACACTGGGCTAAGGAGGGGAGGGAAGAGAACAAGAGGTGGGAACCCACGGATGCTATGACAATTCTTAAAGACTTCTGCTAGGTGTGATGCTGTGTGCGTCCCCACCATCACGCTGGGCCAGTGTTACCAAAATGCCCTTCCCTCGCTAACGTTTTCTCACTCATTTGTCACTTTGTGTATTCTGTTTTGTTTGTTGTCCGTCTCCTCCAACTAGAAAGTAAAATCCCTGGACAGAGAAGTGTCTTTCTTGTTTAACCGCAGAATCTCTGTGAAGGACCATCCACACCTCAACTGGCTTGCTCTCTGGTGAATCGGCTGGGATAGGGCTTACAAAAACGTCAAGCACGGTCCAGTGTAGGGCATTGCTTTCACAGTGTTGCTTTAACTGGCTCTCCACTAGCTGAGCCCTGTGCTCTCCAGACGCTTATCCAAAAGCGTAACTGGGGAAAGAGTCGGGAAATCAGCCTTTTCCTGTTGGCCAGGTCTTCTAGGGCTTTCACTGAACTGCTGGGTTTTCTGACCTGTTTCCCACAGGAGGCCTGGAGTCCCTGTAGGTCTCACAGAGTTCCAGTAGGATTTATTCAGGAGATGCCTTTGCTATTTAATGTTGAGAATGAACCCCTCACTTCCACTGGAGAGCCAGTGTACATGGAGGTACCCACAACAGATTAAATTCCTCAAAGGTGGCTGAACCAATACACAACCCATCCCATACACTCAGGCAGTACGATCGACACATCTGCAAAGCGGGGTGGGGTGGGGAGGTCCACGTTCCCTCCCCTCGAACCAGGGCAGACCTTGGTGACTGCCTTGGCCAGCAGAACACAGTGGGAAGGGTGCCACAGTCCTGCCAAGGCCAGGGCGTAAAGGCATACAGCTCTGCCTGGCTCTCTCTCTGTCTTAAGGGGGTCACACTTAGCAGCTGGTCACCAGGCCACGTGGGGGTGAGAGTCACATGGGTATGTCCTGGCCCACAGCCCCAGCTGGGCCCCCAGCTAACAGCCAACATCAATGACCAGATATGAGAGTTGTGAGCCTTTGGATGATTTCAGCACCCAACCTTTGAGTTTTCCATCTGAGACCCCAGGAGGCACAGAGCAGAGACAGGCCACCCCTGCTGTGCCCTGACTGAATCCCTGATGCACAGAAACTGTCCTAAATAATAGAGGATAATCGTTGAGGCCACTAAGTTTTGGGGTCATTTGTTAGGCGGCAACAGATAACTAATACACTGCCTTCTCAAGACCACACTCTTTTCACTCCCAGTATATGTGCACCTCAATATAAGAAATAATACGGATGGGCGGTCGACCATCTGGCTAGAAGAAGGGTCTAGGGGATTTGAATCGAAGTTATGCTTGCTTCCCGAGCACGCTATTTTCACGTGGGGTGACTGAGGTAGGACGCGATGGAGACGCTGCTAGTTAGAGTCACTATACCTGTGCGAGCATCTCTGCAATTGAGCAACCCTGTAAGTGCATTTAGTAGCCCTTCCATAACTTGGTGAAAGGAGTCCGAAGCTCTTCTCGTTGATCCCTAAGAAGTGCTAAATGAGCTACTAACTTGAGAACTAGACATATTCTTGAGTCTATAATGTTATTGGGGTCCCCAGTGAATGGAAGTCGACCTACCCTATCCCCACTCCCACCCCCATATGCACTGGACCTCCGATTGTGTCAGTGCTGGAAATGGTGGCAGCTCCATCTTTGGAAGTGCAAGCCATTTAGAGGACTATGAAAAGACAAGCAATGACCGCCAAAGTCTGTGTTACCGTTATACATCTGGAATAAAACAAGAGGGGTGTGGACGACATCATCCTAGCAGTCAAGAAGCCCAGAGAATGATTGGCTTCCAAAAAGTGTTTCCTTAGATGCCCGCAAGTCTCAACGCTAGCGAAGTGGCCGTGGGGATACAGGACTTGACGAAGGACAAGCCGAGAGTGTATCACGTTTCTGTGAACCGCCGGCCTCCCACATGTTGGCCTGCACACACTGAGCAGTGGGCTTGGAAAGCTTGCTCCACTCAGCCTTTTCTCAGGAAAGTAGCAAGACTTTTCCGAAGGAGTCAAAACGTATGGAAAAAAATGGATTAGAAACAAAACAGCTTTGGAGAAGGCATAGAAATAATGGAGCCGTGTCTTATTTGTCAAGCTTGCTTCCTTGAGGACAACTTGCTTGTTCCTTGATGCTCACAGGTTTCCCCTCTGGGTAAGAAGACAATTCTCTCTGGTTCACCCTTGAATGAACTGCAGGAAAAAATGTCTGGGGTGGCAAGTGTCAGGCTGATGTAAGGGGAGTAGATAAATGAGAAATGCAGGGTTACACCCTTTCCAGGGAATGTTTGAAAATGTGTCATCGTTCCTGAAAATCTATGAACTGCTTTCAATGTCTGAGAATGAAGAGGGAAAGTCTAGAGCTCTAAAAAGGGAAAGGGGGTATGTTTAGGGCTAGGGGAGACTTGCCTTTGTATATTTAAATGGCCGTTGTGATCACGGGTACTAGACTTTTTTTTTCTCTATGAGAAAGCTGTGGGTTTTGTTTTTTTAAAAAAGGGAGGATCATGCCATCTCTAGTTTTGTTAGGGGAATAGCCTTTATTATAAGAATACTTGTGAGTTACCTAAAATGCGTATTACAGACTGCAAAATAGGAAATCGATCTTTCTGATAACCTGTTGAGGCATTTCACCCGAGTTTAATCTGATCACTAACTTTAGAGCTGAAAGCTTTTCGCCACTCGGAAAATACAACTCCGCAAAACCATTACAGAGGGAGGGGAATGATGCCTGTTCCGTGGACCCACAAAAGACAAAGTCAAATTGGAAAACAAGGAGACAGATAGCCAGGGTCTGTTCTAAACTTTTCACAAAACAGTGTTTCTGATTCATCAAAATATAGATTCGAATCCAACAAACATTTTTGAGACCTCTTTTGTGCCAAAAATATATATGTATAATATGTGATTTTTATATACGTGATTTATATACATGAGCTATATATATATGTATATCACACACACACACACAGATACAACACAAACAAACAAGAAAACAGACTGAGGTGAAGAAAGCTTGATAACAAGGTAGGATGGATTAAATCCCACAAGTAAGGGAAACCCTCATCACCTCTAGAGATTTGATGAGTATCTTAAAGGTAGAAGATTATCGTGCCCTGAAGAATACCAGCCCCAGCTGTGGATTTCAGCCAACCCTGGCCAAGTAAAGCTGTGATGTGTTTTACTCTAGTCATTTATTGAAAACACAGATCTGCAGCAAGTGTAAATTACAGGAGAATCCAAAACAAATTAATAAGAGGCAGCCAGACCGAGCTCTCCGCGGCCTCTCCAGGCTGCAGCACTGATAAGGTGCCCGTCTGCGGAGGTCTGAGCATCCAGCCACCAGCATTTTCACATCGGTGGCTCCTGACGGCTTCCTGGTTGTCCGGCTTGCTGGACCGGAGACCAGAGTTACAAAAATCTGATTTCTCCTGCCGCCTTCATCCCTAACCTGGGCATCCTGTTTTTCTTCCTGTTCTCTACCAACTGCAGTAAGGAGGTAAAACATGCCCACAGTCAGCCAAACCACAGTGAAGTTTGATGGTTGGAAAGTTCTTGGCTGTGAAGTGCTATCCAGGTCCCAAAGGTTATAAAAACCGAGATTTAATGCACAGAAGAGTGGTCAGGACAGAAGGCAGAGTACCACGTTCTTTAGTTACATCCTCCGATGTGATGAGGGAGAAAAAACGGCGAGTTCTTGGAAGCACAAAGGAGGAGTGATTAAATTTGGAACTGGCTACTGGATCCAGTGGGAAAAAAAAAATAAGGGAGGGCCTTATAAAGAAAGTGTGAAGAATTCCAGGCTGGAGAGAGCGGGGCATTAATCTAAGCGTGAGGCCCTTCTGAGCCGGGGCCTCGGTGATGGCACAGACCACATGCCACGAGGCCAGTCCTGCACAGAATCAAACCAAAAGGGAAATAAATTTCTGATGCTTATCATGAGATGCAGCTGATGCATGAGAGCACGGGTAGTGTGGGAAGAGCGAGCACCAGCCCCACGAGGGCAGGGATATTTGCTCTACCAATCAGAGTGCGCTGGGTGAGGAAAAAATCAGAAAACAAACCCCGTTGCTTCAGGATCTATTCCTATTTCTACAATCACCTTCAAGGAGGCACAAATATATATCACAAAAAATATTGATAGACTATCCTTAAACCCTTTGGGGGCAAAACCTAATTCATTATATTTCATTATAAATAAATATATTTACTTATGTGTATTTACATATGGAAGATATATCAACTATAGAGAGACAATCACTGTATCAAAACCACTCTGGGGGCTTCCCTGGTGGCGCAGTGGTTAAGAATCTGCCTGCCAACGCAGAGGACACGGGTTCGAGCCCTGGTCCGGGAAGATCCCACATGCCGTGGAGCAACTAAGCCCGTGCGCCACAACTGCTGAGCCTGCGCTCTAGAGCCTGCGAGCCACAATTGCTGGGCCCATGTGCCACAACTACTGAAGCCCGGGCGACTAGAGCCCGTGCTCCGCAACAAGAGAAGCAATAAGAAGGCGGCGCACCACAACGAAGAGCAGCTCCCACTCGCCACAACTAGAGAAAGCCCGTGTGCAACAACGAAGACCCAACGCAGCCAAAAATAAATAAATTAAATAAATTAAAAAAAAAAACCACTCTGGCTTGGCCATTTGAATTCCATGTTGCTTTTACTTGTGTTCCTAAGATAATTTGATTTTTTTTCAAAGATTTTCCAAGTCTAAAAAGACTAAAATCTTAATCGTAAAAGAAAAGTTCATTATACCTGATGAGAAATTAGGCATTGGGCATCCTTTTCCCTATGTCTCTTTGTCTCTTTTTGTTGTGTACTATCTCTCTCCCTTTTTTCTCTTTTCTCCATTCTTTTCCCGTCCTCCTGTTCCCACATAAGCCAGATGTCTTTTACTGTCTGCATAATAGAGCAAAACTTGGAGTTCTAACTACAGCCGTCATGGGACACTGAACCACAACATATTATATGATCAAACTCAATTTTTAGGGATGCTGTCTCCATTTCTTCAGAGGTATTACAATCGTCTGATATTACAATTACACAGGTCTTTGTCAGAGTAAGCATAGAAGACAGTATATAAAAGTTTACACATGAACACAGAAGTGTGCTTTTATGAATATCACTTTATCATAGCTCAATCCTGGGCACTCAAAGTCAAAGAAATTCTCCTCATGGCCAGCATGTGGCCAGTGTAGAGGATTTGTGATGAATTAAAGTACCTTGGAAATATTAGATAGTTCTTCAGGACAGGTAGATAGAAGAGTGCTGAACTCTCACGTAGGTGGGATTTTGGTCCAAAATCAGGGTTGCACACGGCAAACCACCTTGCACAGACACCTGTGTCACTCCTTCCACTGCTTCGGAGCCACTGAATCCACAATCTCACCTCTGGTCCTGCTTGTCCCTGGGAGGCTGAACATAGTCCCTTCAGTAAAAACATTCTTTATAGAAATAGCCAGGTCACGGAAGCAACCTAAATGTCCAACGAAAGACCAACAGATAAAGATGTGGTATACATATATACGTTGGAATATTACTCAGCCATAAAAAGGAATGAAATTGGGTCATTTGTAGAGACGTGGATGGACCTACAGACTGTCATATCGAGTGAAGTAAGTCAGAAAGAGGAAAACAAATATCACATGTGAACGCATGTATGTGGAACCTAGAAAAATGGTACAGATGAACCAGTTTGCAGGGCAGAAATAGAGGCACAGATGTAGAGAACAGACATATGGACACCAAGGGGGGTGGGGTGGTGGGGTGAACCGGCAGATTGGGATTGACATCTATACGCTAATATGCATAAAATAGGTAACTAATGAGAACCTACTGTAGAGCACAGGGAACTTTGCTTGACTTCCATATGCAGTCAAAACTAACACAGCGTTGTAAAACGACTCTACCTCAATAAAAGATAAATTATTTGTAGAGAGATGTAGCCCCCCGGCCCCTACCCAATACCAACTCACCTTGTAAGGCATCTCCTGGATTTTTCCCTTTCCAGAGCATGTAGGGTTGCCAGATAAAATGCACGATTCCCTGTTAAATATGAATTTTGCGTAAACAATAATTTTTTAGTATAAATATTTTCCACATATGGCATGGGACATACTTACACCAAGAAATTACTTGGTTATCTGAAATTCTAGTTTAACTGGGCTTCTTTTGGGGTTTTTTTCTTGCTACATCTGGCATCCCGAGAAGCATGGCATTTAGCCAAACACACTGTGGGTATTGTTCACCCTTCACTGTACTTCATTCATGTTCTTACTGCAAACCTACCCCAGCGTATAACATATAGAAAAGGTGTGTTGCATCCCACCAGGGCAACTGGAGCAGTGACACTGACCGAGGAAATAAATGGCAAAGGGGCCCTCTGAGAGGAGGGTGTGGGTCTAGGGGGCCGGTGCAGCTGTGTCCTGGGCCGTGCAGACCCTGTGGGAAGGTCCACAGTAGCAGTGACCACGTGGGAGAGCTTGACTGGACACAGTGCCTCCTCTTAGAGGGGTGACAGGATTTGCCGACCTGGCATCAGTTCTGAGCCCTGTTAAGAAAGAGTCCTGGGCTTCCCTGGTGGCACAGTGGTTGAGAGTCCGCCTGCCGATGCAGGGAACACGGGTTCGTGCCCCGGTCCGGGAAGATCCCACATGCCGCGGAGCGGCTGGGCCAGTGAGCCATGGCCGCTGAGCCTGCGCGTCCGAAGCCTGTGCTCCACAACGGGAGAGGCCACAACAGTGAGAGGCCTGCGTACCGCCCAAAAAAAAGAAAGAAAGAAAGAAAGAAAGAGTCCTGTTGCACAGGAAGCTATTATTTAAGCCAGTTAAATGCTTTCCATATCAGGCATTTATTATTTATGCTGTGACCTTCAACTTTACATTCTATACTCTATCTTATCTAGAAAACCGAATTTTCAGGGAGATGACTCTAGATTATAAGGTGAACGTTGATTTCATTTTCTTGAAATACACATACTTTTCTAGCTCAAGTTTGTCAATTTTATCTTTCAAAGAACCAACTTTTGGCTTCATTGATTTTTCTCCATTGTTTTCTATTCTCTACTTTGCTAATTTCCACACTAATCTTTAGATTGCTATTGTTTTACTGGTGCCTTAAGGTGGAGGGTTAGGTTGTTAATTTGAGATCTTTCTTCTATATTATTATTGGCATTTACAGCTATACATTCCCCTCTAAGCACTGCTTTAGCTGCAGTCCATAAGTTCTGGTATGTTGTGTCCTCATTTTTATTCATCTTAAAGTGTTTTCTAATTTCCCTTTATGATTTCCTCTAGACTTACTAGCTATTAAGGAGTATTTATTTAATTTCCACATATTCGTGAATTTCCTAAATTTCTTTCTGTTATTGACCCCTAATTTCTTTCCATTGTGTTCATAAAACATACTTTGCATTATTTCCATCATTTTAAATTCATTTAGGCTTGTTTTACAGTGTAGCATATTGTCAATTTTCAAGAGTTTCCATGTACGCTTCAAAAAAATGTATATTCTGCTGTTGCGTGGAATTTTCTATAGATGTCCATTAGGTCTCGTTAGTTTACAGTGCTACGAAAGTCTTCTATTTCCTTGTCGATTTTTTGCCTAGTTGTTCTATATCCATTATGGAGAGTTGGGTATGAATGTCTCCAACTGTTATTGTTGAATGGTATATTTCTTCCTTTAATTCTGTCAGTTTTTGCTTCATGTACTTTGCGGCTCTGTTTATTAAGTGCATATATATTTGTAATTGTTTTATCTTCCAGATGAATTGATGCTTTTATCATTATAAAATGTTCCTCTTTATCTCTAATACATGTTTTTGTTTTAAAGTCTATTTTGCCTGATAGTAAGTTCACTGCAGCTTTCTTATTGTTGTTTGTATGGTATATCTTTTCCATCCTTTTACTTTCAACCTATTTACATCTTTGAGTACTTTAGATTCAAGACACTTTAGGTAGCTCCTGTAGACAGCATTCACTTGAATCTTGTATCTTTATCCAGTCTGACAATTTCTTCCTCTTGATTGGATTGTGATCCAATCAAAATCCATTCATATTTAATGTTATTATTGATATAGGTGTTTACATCTGACATTTAACTTTTTTCACTATGTTCCATATATGACCTTTCTGTTCCACTATTCCTCCTTCCTGCTTTCCTTGGCATTAATTAAATATTGCCAAGTGTGACAATTTTGTTCCTCGAATGATTTTCCCTATATTTTAAAAATTCTTTTCTTAGTGGTTACTTTAGTGTTTTTATGTCTTAACTTAGAATCTATTTCAGATTTATACTAGCTTAATTCCAGTGAGAGACAGAAACATTATTCCTATATAGCTATATTCTTTCCCCCTCTTTTTGGTACTATTATTGTTAAGCATATTACACATATACAATATATTAGAAATCCAAAATCTCATTGCAAAATTATTACTTTATATAATTTTATGTCTTTTAAAGAAGGTGAGAGAAAGAAGAAGCCATGGTTCAAATGCCAAAGACTCTCACTGTCCTTACAGATGTTAGGTAGATTTTCCTGAGTAAATTTTCTTGATTTGCTGTGTTCCCACAGAACAACTTCCAGCGAGCTTGAATGATTTTTGTTGTTCTTTAGCGTTTTCTTCGGTTATGCTTGTTTCACAGAGTAACAGGCCCACATAGCAACTCATATTGCCATTCTGGATGTGGAACTCTGAAATATATATACTTGTATTTCTCATTGCTTTTTGAGGGATGCTTCACATACGCAAAGAACAACTTTCACAAAGGTTCAAACAGCCTGTACAAGGGTGGGGAGACTTTTCTTTATATTTGCAATGTCACTGAACACATGTGGACTATAAGTTTTGAGTTCAGTTGATTGGATGTGTTTGTTTATACCTTACTTCCTGCATCAGACAGGATGGGAGATGGTTTAACAGCTGCATACACCATGGCAAGAAGGATAAAAATTAATAGAGAAAGTAAAGCAAAGGGAAGGTAAGAAGTGCTCAGAGGTATTTCCAATAATGGTGATGCCTTTTGCTAAGTTTTTTTTCTTTCTTGGTTCTCAGTGTAACCAGGAGCAGATGTGACTTTTTCAAGGTGTCTCGTCTCCATACAGGAAGTAAACTTGAGAATTTATCCCATGATTGAAACTCACAATCTGAATGAGCACCTGCTTTAGGTTCTTTGGGGCTGATTTCCCAATAGCACGTAACCTATGAGATCAGCTACTCACTGACACAGTTTATAAGCCGTTTGCTTTAATGGAAATGTTCCTTCCATCTTGTGCCAATATTTATAAATCTCCACACAGAAATTCACTACCTATCTTTTTCCTCAGAAATATTTCACTGAAGTTTATCATTGCATTTGTCTTATAAGAATAAATAACTGAAGTTGAAATGTATATGAATAATCCATTTGGACTCATTTGCAAGATCTTGTTCATGGCTCTGAATATATAGAGATAGTCGATACATAGACTAGTAAATTCCCCTTCAGTCTGATTATTGTTGGTTCATAACACCAGTCCAATGTCTCCTACTCTTGTTTCAAATTCTATTGTTAAGTCATACATATTAAAATCCATCACAACTGTCATTGGGTCTTAAGACAGACAGTTTACTTGTAGCAAAATAAAGGTGATTACCTCACCACTGGAATTTAAAACCTTAGAGTTGCTTTACTCCGTTGTGGTAAAATCTTCTGTCTACCAATATTTATCCCATCCTTCTTCCTTGCTAACGAAACCCTGATTGTATTCAGGGTGGCAATCTGATCAGCCCCAGACAATGATTCATAATGGGTTTAGGCCAATTATGACAAGCTTTCATCTTTGCTACATACCCGTTTTCCCAGACTGCTTTGCAACCAGGGGTGGCTATTTGACCCAGATCTGGTCATGAGGTGGTTTGAGGGAGCTGCTAGGGGGTCATCCAGGAAATACTTGCCTTTGTTGTAAAAGGAAATCCCTTTCTTATTCAGGCTTTTTTTTCCTTTCTAAATTAAACGTACCTCTGCAAGGGTATGATGTCGGTTCAGTGACAGCTATTTTGTGGGTACAAGCCTGCGGATAAAAAGCTGATACCTCGAGGACTGGAAGGATGAGTCTGCATCCTGATGACATTTTATGAACTTCTGCACCAAACCTGGACCCTCACCTTCAAACTTATTATGTGAGACAGTGAAACCACTTTAGGGTTGAAGTCACTTTTAGTCAGACGTTCTGTTGCTTGGAACTTAGGGTATTCCTAATACAGTGTTCCTACTAGTGGTTAGTTAAGGTTGGATGGTGTACAGAGTATTTTACCATGAAGGCAGGAGAATTAGACCCTAACCCCATGTAGGGTAGTACTTAAACAAGATTTGAGTGATTTACTCAGACAGTTGTGTCACTAACACTTTACAGAATACAGTACCCTGTATTTAGTAGCAATTGAAAACCCAAAGAGAGCAGTGTGATTGGGGGTTTGCCCCATTTCCATCTGAATAAAGGTGCTTGGGACTCTGCAGGAGACCCCTGTCAGATTTGCAAGACACCAGCAAGAACCCCCATCCTGAGTGGATCTCACCAAATATTTTTGCTTTTAGATGTCCTGCAAATTCCTACTCAGAGCTCCTCGTGAAGCATCTGCAAGCTCTTTCCTGGCTCTCAGGTCTCCTTGGAAATGGAAGGCTGCCTCGTATCCCACTGCATCCCCTCACCCTCCATCCCTGCCTTTACTGTACCCTAGGCTAGGTGCACATTGAAGTAAGCAAGGACCTGGCTGTGGACTTCTTGTGAGGGGTCTTTGTACCACCATAGTTGAGTTGATATACCATTCCCTCCTGTTTCTAACTTAACGACCCACCCGACCAACCGACCCAACATGGGAGGCTAACTCAATACACGTTTGTTACTGTTATAAAACGGTGAGTCTGTTCCCCATTTCCTTTTCCTAAATGCATCTACTCTTATTTCAAAATATAAGAGCAGAGCCTCCAGAAGTTATTGGGGTCTTGCCTCCCCTCAGGTCAACACCAAATCCTTACTAAGCCAGATGGTAGTCTATTTTTATCCTATATGGCAACTAAATCTAATAAGCGTAGTCATGTATTATATTGGTATGCGATTCAGAGTTTACAGGGTGCTTTTATAATAAACATTTTGTCATTTAATGTCCTAGCAATTTTACGCATTGGGTACTTTAATCCTCTATTTAAAATAAGTTGAGACCCCGAGAGATTAAGTGACTTGCTTAGGGTCACTGGCTGTGACTCACAGAGAGCTATTCCGCGTGTGCCCTCACTCTCCAGGGAGGCTGCGTGAGATCACGGAGGGGTGGTTCTGACGGGCTACAGGTGATTATCAGCCAAGGAGCGGCAGCACGTCCTGGTCTCAGGGTGAGCGCACGGTGGAGGGACAGGGCGAGACACTGTGTGTTCGTGATTGGAGCTGTTAATACAGAAAAGCATCCTGAGCGGCCCCGACTGGGTGCTGGTCTGGTGGCACCTGGAAATCACCCCGCTGGAAGGCTAAAGAAAACGACTGAGGGTTAGAGAACGGCGTTTCACAGCTACCCTAGAAGAGCCATTGGTCAATACAAACGTGAGTCGGGTTCTACCAGAACTGCTCTAAAGAGAAGATAAGCTTTATTGTTAAGTGTTATCCCTGAAACACATACAAGGAATGTCTTTGAGCAGAGGCAATAGAGACGTAGAAGTACCTGTCATTCCAAATGCATAAGGGAAGGAAAAAGGAAGTATCATTAGGACTAATGCAGGTTCTTAAGAAAAAGCCCAGCACAGTAGTAGGGGCGGGGCACAACTCAAAAACATTACTTTCTCACATCACTTTGGTTTAATAAGACCATAGAAGATTTTTAAGACAAAAAATAGTGACTTCAGAAAAACTTTAGGCTCATAATTTCATCTGAGAACCAACACAGTCAAATTTTGAGTCCATTCTAGTTAAAAATGTATATCTCTTGGACATGGGGTAGGGCCTGCTCCAATGGACAGAGATTATGGTGTAGGGTGACCAGCTGTTTGCACAGGACTGAGGGGGGTTTCCCTGGACACAGGACTTTCAGTGCTACAAGTGGGAAAGTTTCAGGCAAACCAGGACGAGTTGGCAATCTGGAGTCACACTTCTCCCACCATGACACACTCCTTCTTAGAACAGCCTTAGTGTCCATAGTTGCCGGTGGGCCCCTCTGAGGCTCACCCATGATACCCTGGCAGGTCAGGTACAGGATGGACAGAGAGATGGGAGTCAGTGGGGGTTGGGAGGAGTAGGGGATGCTCTGATCGTGGTGGTTGGTGATGGATTCAACCAGGGTTGGGTGAGGGGATGAGGGTGGGCAGACACTTGAACAGTCTGGTTCAGCAATAGTCTGTACCCCGTTTGATGATGATTTTAGTGGTCCGTTTTTAGAAGAAAAAATAAACATGAGTCTCTCATATGTGCAGTACACCTTTAAGAGCTCTACCCCCCAAAAGTGCTTCTTGTTGTTATGGGGGGGAGAGAGAGAGAGAGAGGGAAAGAGACTAGTATTCATATCCTGATGAATTCTAAAATGCCCGTCCACTTCCTCTCTCTGCACCCCCTTCTCCATTCTCTGTTTGCATTGGTATGTCAATTTATTGGTGACCAATCAATGATAAACTAGGAATGACTTTTTCTACTTACTATGCTAATGTCAGTATGACAAACTTTGCCAGTTCAAATGTGTACTGCCTCAGAAGTGGCACTGCATGAAGAAAAATTACTTCCTAATAAAAATATAAATGAAAAACAAAATCATATACTAAAATCGAAAATGACAATAATAGACCAGAAGTGATCTCTGTATGATGTAGAGGTGGTTACAATAAGAATTGAGAAGAAAACTGAAAAGCAGTCGGACTGACTTTCCCTATGATTCATCTATCTTTGGATTTCAGCCTCTGAAAGGCAAGATGTTTGTTTGATGCAAAAAGTGTCCAGAGACAAATGTCAAATCTCATGTAGAATTTACATCTTGGGTAGATTGTAAAATCAAGAATGCTCCACGAAAGCAAATAGAAGATGATTCTAAGTAAACCCTGGAACTATAGTCAGTACTTTGCAATGTTGATGCCATTTACAGGGTAGGAAAATTAGTTTCACCCCCATTTTATGGACTAAGAAATCTAAATCTCTAGACTCATATGACTTTAAGATTTTGCCTAGGCTTATATAACCTCCAATGCATATGTGGGCCAAACCATTTGATCCCAGACTTGCCTTTTCCTACCATCCCACATGGAAGTATATCACAGTGAAGGGAATCTCTCATGGTTTCCTCCCCTTGCCAACACTGTACTTTGTACACAGATATGGTTTGGTAGCTGCAAATAAGTATAAACCCCCCAATCCCACCATTTATTAGCTGCATGACCTTGAGCAAATTATTTAAGCATGGTAAGTCACAATTGGCCATTTAAATAATGTGCATATGAATTCTTACTTTGCAGGGCTGTTGTGGGATTTAACAAGACAGCATACATAAAGGATAGTCTTTAGCACATAGTAATTGCTCAATAAATGCAATTTTAATGTGCTAAAACTACATAAAATAACGCTCTGAAGTAAACTTCTTTTCTGTAAAAACTGTCATTATATGTCAAATTTTATGCCAGTTTGTGAAGCGGTTTAAGTCATCAGCGTCACTCATAAGTATTTCTTATATCTCTGCCCTATCTGGGAACAGTGTGTGTGTGTGTGTGTGTGTGTGTGTGTACATGCCTGGGTGGGTGTAGCTGTTTGTGTGTTTGAGGTGGGAAGGGGGTGTGTTTGCAGGAGAACGGGGTGCAGTACAGGGCAGGTTTTATGACACTGGAGCTAAGCTTTCAAAGAGTTTCCAACCTTGTTGAAGAGAAAAAATCTGGACCTAAAAATCAACAACAGCCGGATCAGACGGTTTTTAAATGAATGATGGGAAGAATAAGGAGATGAGAGGAGAGGGAGGTCAGCCCTGGCTACAGGGGCCCAGGAGAGCTTAACTGAAGACAAGGGTTAGCACTCACCCTGGAAGGAAGAGGACGTTTCCGTAGGCAGAGAGTCGCAGTCACCCTGTCCCCCAAAAAGAAACAAGGAATCCCAGAAATCTTTTCTCCTGGATTTGGAGACCAAGAATCCTGAAGTCAGGAAGTCATGACAGCAGAGACTATCAGAGACGGCAGCAAGGGCAATAAGGGTGGAGCAAAGCTGGGGCTCTGCAGACAGAAGCAACAGGACGACTGTGGCTCTGGGGCCAGTGAGCCCATCTCTCCAGGACTGGCTGGCGCTTTGCAAAACAGAGTCCGGAGAGCCTTAAACAGCTCGCCTTCCACAAATAGATCCCCTTCGGCTGCAGCACAGGTGGTGCCCTGGCCTCACCACGCCCAGGGGCAGCAGGAGGCCTGTCTCTCCAGCCACACACACGTCTAGCCACCCGGTGTGAATGGTGTGGCTGAGTGAACAAAGGACAGGCAGAGTTTCACACTTTCATAACCTGGTTTCACAGCTGTAGCAACCTGTTCCCTGATTTTAAACGGCAATATCCTTTAAACCCTAAATAATCCTTGTCGTATCCTCTCAGTGTTTATAATTTGGAAATTTTATTAAAATTTGAACACAGGAAAATGACATTTCCATTTCCACCCCTGGGAAATAGTATTAATAACGCTATCCCACTAACGCACCTTTTACCACGATCCGCCCCCCCACCCCCACCCCGGCTCTCCACAGTGCTCGGCCAAGTGTGGCTGTGGGGACCTGATTCCTTTGGGAATTCAAAAGAGTTCTGGGATGTTCTCGAAACGGATACGAGGTGTGATGGTTAATTTTATGTGTCATCTTGACTGGTCTATGGTACCCAGTTGTTTGGTAGAACACTAGTCTAGATGCTGCTGTGAAGGTATTGTGTAGATATGGTCAACATCTGGTGACTTTAAGTAGATTATCCTCCATAATGCGGGTGGGCCTCATACAGTCAGTTGAAAACCTTAAGAACAGAAACAGAGTTTTCCCTAAAATGAAGGAATTCTGCCTCAAGACTACAGCATAAGAACTCTGTCTGAATTTCCAGTCTGCTGGTCTACCCTACAGACTTGAGACTTGCCAACCCCAAATCTCTCTCTCTCTCTCATATACACCCTGTTGGTTCTGTCTCTCCAGAGAACCCTGGTTTGTGTCCTCTGAAATAATCTCACAGGACGCAGGAGAAGGATAACCCGGGAAGGTGAAAGGAGTCCACAGTGGGGGAGGGGTGGCCGGGTCAGCTAAGATGCCTTCTGTCCTGCCTAGGACACAGGGGCCTGGTGACCTGTGAGCGCACAGAGCAAGAGAGGCAGAGACACTTCTACAAATGCCACAAGTTTGTGCTCTTTTTAAAAAAGGTCATTGGTTTCCCATTTAATTAAATATTCTACTCTAAGATAGGACCACCATACCTATTTACTGCTACAAGTATCGGGTAATGATAAAGTTTCTTACTTTCCACGATACTAAACCGGATACTCAGAAACAGCGCGCTTTTCAGGCTGAATTTGAATGTAATCTCCCAGCTCGGGACCAACCCTCTCTCCCCCTTCTCCAGTCTCCTACTTGATTAATGAAAGGTCTTTATCTTCATAGTTTTAACTAATGGCTCATTCCTCACTTCTGTAACATTAGCCAAAAGAAACTACTCTTCATTAAGGCTATTTAGATGTGTGTAATCAGCCATTTCTCTTATGTGAAATGTCTTCATTCCTGTAATATTTTCGTGGCTGCAGCAGCTGTTGGACATTTCCTAGTTTTTTCAGAACTTTGCAGCTCTGGAAAAATCTTTACGAAAGGTTCTACAGCTTAGTTTAATGTAGATGTCTGGAACCAGTGTGGTTAGCACAAAAATTCAATCACAACAGTAATTATTTTTTATTATTGTAATATACGGGAAGAAGAGCCTGGCTTCCCAACTGGCAAGTCCCACGGTGAGTCAATAAAGTCTCCACCCTCTGACCTCCTCAGACGCTCAGGGATGGGGAGCCTTGGGGTTTGGGGCCATAGTGAGGGATTCAGGGGGCACGGGTCTCGTCAAGGTCAAGGCCCTGAGGCCCCATGCCCCGGGCTGGAAGCAGGAGCAGAGCTGAGGTCACTGCTGGCCTCTGGGCTCCTGGCTCCTGCGTGTCCACTGAAGCTGGCGGCCAAGCCTTGCACTCGGCCCAGGCCGGGATGGTCATGCTTTTCGTTTGCTTTTCTGACCCCAACAGAAACATCTTCTGATTGAGACACTTGAAAGGGCACCTTCACTTTGGAAACGTGTGACAACACAGAGAGATTTATGGCTCGTCCTCTTAAAAGGAATTAAAAATGTCCCAGGGTACCTGCACTGAGCTCCCTGGTTCAGACCCTCCCCCGCAAGCTCTCGAGGTGAACAGGGTGCGTGGGGTCAACGCTGCCCCCTCCCGTCTCTAAATCAGAGAGTTCACAGGCTCTCGTGATGACTCAACTGCTCAAGTACCTCTCACTCTAAGAGGGGATACAATCCTGTTGAATGTGTTACAAAGTGAGTTTTGATTCGCCATGTGTTGCCCCTTTCAAGCTCACCTTTTGCCAGATCTGCAAGTGATTGGAGGGGGGTGGAAACAGAGTATGAAAAGTCACTTTGAAATTTTCTTTTTTTTTAAGTTTCTAAGATACTCGACGGGGAACACAATTTTGTATATATCACACGCTATGATAGTTAAATTTTTCTCACCTTGCGGGCAGGATTCGGGGTGTGAAATGGTGACAGATACAAGGATCCCAAGCAGGGTGAGGAGCATGACGGACAGTCAGGGAGTCTCGGTAGATCCTTGGTGACTGAAGAGCAGTTTTAATAGCCAAGTCAAAGGGCATCACGACACCATAACGTATCAAAACACATCCTGCCACCCCAGGGAAGCACAGGGTAGGGTCAAAGGAACTCATAGCCTGACGGTCTGAGGACCTGACCTGAGGAAATCACAGGGCACTTAAGGGAAGGGATGACTAAGAGCGTTAACCCACCTTCACCGGCATGTCCACCAAGGAGTAACCTCAGTGGGTTTGGTTTGGTTTTTTTAATAGAAACACCAAATTTGGAAATCAAATTATGCTGGATTTTCTGTGGTACTTCAGTAATCCCCTAATTTTTTTTCCACTGGGAAGGAGGGACCTGGTTCTTCCAGGCCTGGACACCCAGCCAGGCTCAGCCCCTCTCACCTTTCCTGCCCCAAAGGGTTCCCTGGGCCTGGGGCTGGGGACTGCGGGGCAGCCCCTTTGAGAAGCAGCTCTGCACCCACACACCCGCTGAGACGGGCTGGGCGGGAGCGGGAAGGCCTCCCTCGTGTGACGGCCGAGCTGCAGCTCCCTGCACTCTGTGTGGGAATTACCAACAGGAGTCAGGGAGCTGCAGGAGGTCCTTTCAGGGGCTTCTGTCCCCATCCCACCACCCTGCAGCCTGTCACACCCAGGGACATCAGGGCCGTCCTCCTCCAGCAGCCGTGGCGCTGGGACCATGGCCAGGGCAGGGCTGAGCCCGGGAAAAGCCTGGGAGGAAACGGAGCCTCTCCGGGGACTCTTCCTACCTCTAGCTCCCCGGACCCTAAGGGGACTCTTCAGAGTCCATGGCTGCAGCCCCACAGAGGTCACCACGTGGCTGGAGCACATGGTGAGGACAGCCAGTCCTCAATTCCGGTCCTAGGACCATGAGACCCGCTTGACTGTGAACCCCCCTCCAGAGCCTCTGCTGTCCGTCATCCCCTGCATGTGCCAAATATGGGGTGTGATCTGAGGGACCCCCCAAAAGTTACCACCCCCACCCATGCTCCCACTAAAAATTCTTCTACACCTGTCCGAGGAGGGATAGTCATGACCTGAGAGTAAGGCTTCTGAGTCCTCCCTTAAAATACATTTTGGGGGGAAGGACAGGTCATTCATTCATTACACCACTCATACTTCTTTATCACAGATTAGCTGGTTAGATACCCAGTAAAATGCCTGGAAGGAAGGGGCCAAAGGATGGACATAATTTTGATAAAGGAAGTAAAGCAAGATATTCCATAAAAAGAGGGATGGGAGCAGGGTGGCTCAATATGGGTGCTGTAGCAGAGAAACCCCAAACCACAGTGGTCCCAGGGCAGTGAGACAACACATGAAAATGGTTCTAACCAGTCCCACTTCCTCTTCACCTTTAATGACCTTCAAATCCACTCCCACTCTTAAATTCCTCCCCATTCTTCACAGCCCTGCAAAGCCAGCCGGCAGGTACAACTAAATTAATTAACTAAACAGATACTTGATCAGTAGATAATAAAAGTCAGTGTCTCTGGATTTTGTGTTTCCCATGCAGACAGTTTCCAAGCACTAAATCAGCTCGTCCGAGATCCCACTTTCCAGAAAGTACCCTTTGAAACAACTGATAACCGGAGTGGTCTTCTTCCGAAAGCTCCTACCTTCCTGAGGCCCCCTGTTCCAGCTGCAAAAAGCTTTGCTCACTCAATTCAAATTCCAGGATGCATCCACTGTGCTTTGCCCTTATCCTAAACGGTGTGTGCAAATATCTGGTTAGTGTCACAACACAAGCATTTTGAAATGACAGTGACAGACCTAACTCATCACTGGATGAATACGGGGCTGCCCAGGTGCTGCAAAGAACAAGGATCCTCGGAAGACAAGGTTGGGTGGGGGGGACGGGACGAAGAGAGAGAGGACATTTGTTCACACCTAACCTGTGATCCACTAGCATCTCGGCAGTGCAGAAACCACAAAGCATCGCCTTTATTTTGTCAGTAATGTGCAGATTTACAGAGAGGTCACGGGGCATGCATATTTCATAATAACCTCTACCGTTCACCTCTACCGTTCACCTCTACCACTACCTCTTCAAGTCTGTGCTCAGGACCTTCCTTATTAAACAGTCACATTGAAGCATCACATGGATTCTGAGAAGTCAATGCAATTATGACCAGCATTCTGCAGATGGGAAACTACTTCCAGAGACGTCAGGTTAACTTACCCAGAGTCAGAGTCCGCACTGTAGCTTGGGTGGGTGTGATTCCAAAGCCTGAGCTTTAACTACCAGCTCACACTGACCGTGAAATCTTCCACAGTCCATCCCCACACGCTTCCGTGGACGTTTCTGGTTTACATTTCCAGCTGGTTTTGTTAAGTCTGAATCCCGATGCCTCCTCAGTCTGCTAATATGATCACAACTCATTTAAGGAAACGAAAATGGAGGCCGAGAGAGTCAGCTGGTTCATAAAGCTGCCCCGGAGCAGAGGTGAGCACACAGGCGGGCGCCGCGCACCTGCCCCGGAGCAGAGGTGAGCACACAGGCGGGCCCCGCGCACCTGCCCCGGAGCAGAGGCGAGCACACAGGCGGGCCCCGCACACCTGTTTGGCCATATCTTTGGGTTCAGACAAGCCCTAAGAAGCCCACATTCCTATAAAAGGGCTCTGAGGACGGCTCCAGGCCGTGAGCCTTGTGACGGTCGATCTTCCTTCTGAGAAGGAAAGAGGAGAGGCCATGGGCATAATGCAAGCATCTCCTAACGAGATCTGCTCAGAAGTTGTTTCTCCAAGGAGTCAACTGGAACTTTGGGTCTTAGATTCACAGGGAGCTGGGCAGGGAACGGGGTCCTGACTAAAGGGAAGGAGAGATTATTTTTCAGGCCAAAGAGTTCACAAAGTCATGAAGACCTGTCTCATAATCTGGCTGGTGACTGTTCAGATGCTCCAAAGTCCCAGAGGAAATAAGAATGGGAAAATGAAGATAAATAAGAGTGGAAAAGTGAAGTCTGAAACTTGTAATAAGGCCAACAGGTCACCGGAAGATTTGGTTTTTGCCTAAAATATTTCACGAAATACTTCATTAATAGAAAATAATGTAGCCACTGTCTACGTTGGTTATAAAATAATTATAAAAGTCACATCTGAGAACCATCACTTAAGAACCAGACCAATACCTTTGAAATGACCTAGGTGTGTCCTCCTGATTGGTTGACCTGTGATAAGGAAAATTCTGAAACTTATGTTTATCATTGCACCTTTTAAAAATGCTTTACATATGCATCTTTAAGCAGTACATGGCTTGTTTTTGAACCTTATAAAAATAGTACCATAGGGCTTCCCTGGTGGCACAGTGGTTGAGAATCTGCCTGCCAGTGCAGGGGACCTGGGTTCGAGCCCTGATCTGGGAGGATCCCACGTGCCGCGGAGCGGCTGGGCCCGTGAGCCACAACTACTGAGCCTGCGCGGCTGGAGCCTGTGCTCCTCAACAAGAGAGGCCGTGATAGCGAGAGGCCTGCACACCACGATGAAGAGTGGCCCCCGCTCGCCACAACTAGAGAAAGCCCTCGCACAGAAACAAAGACCCAACACAGCCAAAAATAAATTAATTAATTAATACACTCCTACCCCCAACATCTTCTTTTAAAAAAAAAAAAAGTACCATAGTGAATATGCAACCTTCTTCAACTTGCTTTTTGCACTCAGAATTTTTTCCAAGATTCATCCAGTTTGTTATATGTTGCTAAATTCCTTTATCTTCCTTGTCATTTAACATGCCACTGTGTGTGTATATAACACATTTATCCAGTCCTGACAATGAACATTTGTTTCCAGGCTTTTTTTGTCTTAATAACACTATTAAGGACACAATAGTACCTGTCTTCCAGCCTACATACATAGATGTTCTCTAAGGTACACACACACACACACACACACACACACACCTGGGAGTAGAATTTCTGGCTTGTAGAGTATGTTTAGTGCATTCTCAACTTTACAAGATAATGTCAAATTTTTCTCCAAAGTGATTGTACCAACTTACACTCTCACGTATACAGCATTTAAATCTTTTCCAGTACTTGGTATTTTCAGATGTATTGATTTTTATTAACACAGTTCTGTCAAGATATATATCATATGTTTTTAGTTTACATTTCCCTGATTAGAAAAGATATTGACTATATTTTATATGCTTATTTACCATTCATACTTCTTCTTCTGTGAAATACCCATTCATAGCGTATCTATATTTTTTATTGCATTATTTGTCTTTTTATTGACAACTTGAGGGAATTTTTAAGATACAAAGAGTAAATACCATTTGCTGTTTCTATGTACTAAAAATATCTTTAGATGGGGGCGTGTTCTTCATTTTCTTTTTACTATTTTTTGATGTACAGAAATCCTTCATTTCAAAGTAGTTGATTATATCAATTTTTCTTCTATAGTTAATGCTTAATGTAAACTTCTCTGCCTCCAAAGTCTTAAAAGTACTCTCCAGTACTTTTTATTAAGGTTTGAGTCTCTTGTCTTTCACATTGAAGGCTTTACATCCATCTGGACTTGACTTTTGTGTGCAGTGTGATGTCGGGATCCAGTTTCATTTTTTCCCATCTAGATAGCAAATGGTCCCAACAGCACTTACGGGACAGTTAATCCTTTTCTAGTAATCTGCACGGCCACCTGTATCATATTTCAAATTCAAAAAAGGTGTGGGGCTGTTTCCGGTTCTCTGTTCCGTTCCGTGGGTCAGTATGTCTCTCACTGAGCCAATACCACACTGTTTCAGCTACCCTAACTTTACATATAGATACCATTTCAGACAATCTCCTTGCCCTTATTTTTCTCCTTTGCTAGTGTACTGACAGTTCTAGAGCCTTTGCTTTCCGTTTAAATTGTACGAGAACACTGCTGTGTTCCTTGAGAAACAGAAATTTTGAGGCAATTGATTTCTTTATTGGATAGATTTTTGAAAACAAAAACATGTTACCTCTCTCCATTTACTTAGATCTTTGATATCTTTTAACAGCATTAAACTGTTTCTTCACACAATTCTTGCACATCTTTTCTTAGATGTATTTCGAGTGCCTTATTTTGGGGGTATGTGTGTGCTACTGCAAATAGTAGCTATTGTTATATTTTATAAGGTGTTGCTGGTGTTTTATAAATGCAATTGACTTTTTTTTTTTTTTTTTTTTTTTTTTGCGGTACGCGGGCCTCTCACTGTTGTGGCCTCTGCCGTTGCGGAGCACAGGCTGCGGACGCGCGGGCTCAGCAGCCATGGCTCACGGGCCCAGCCGCTCCGCGGCACGTGGGATCTTCCCGGACCGGGGCATGAACCCATGTCCCCTGCATCGGCAGGCGGATCCTCAACCACTGCGCCACCAGGGAAGCCCCTGACTTTTTATATTGATCTTAAATCCAGTCACTTGCAAAAACACTCTCAATTTTAATGAAATTTCTGTAGGTATTTTGAGGTTTTTAATGTAGACTGGACTATATCATCTAACAGTAATGATAGTTTTGTTTTTTCTTTTCATACCCTCATGACTTGTAACTTTATTCTCTTACTGTGCTGCTAGGATTTCTATATCAAAGAGATGGTGATTGTGGTATCCTTGTCTTGTTCCTGAATTTAAAATTAACGCTTCAAGCATTTCACCATTGGGAATGATGTTGGCTATCATTTTGGTAGACACCATTCATCAATCATTAAGGTAGTTCCCTTCCATTCCTAGTTTACTGTAATTTTTTTTTTGCTTTTATCAAATGCTTCATCTTCATCTACTGAGAGGCAGAAGGTAATGTGTTATATGTATAGAATTTTTTTATTTTTAAAGCACCCTTGCATTATTGAGATAAACTCAACTTTATCTTGGTATATTCTCTCTTTTATTACAATCCTATATTGGATTTCCTAATATTTTATTTAGGATGTTTGCATCCCTGTTCATGAGTGAGATTGTCTGACAACTTTCCTTTATACAGTCCTTGTCTGGCTTTGGGATCAAGGTTATAGTGACCTCTTACAATGCATTGGGGACTGCTTCCTCTTTTGGGTATATCTGAAAGAGTTTTTGTAAGATTGGATGAACAATTATTTAAAAGTTTGTTTAAAAACTCACCTATAAAAAAAACAAAAAAAAAACCTCACCTATAAAAGCATCTGAGTCTCTGAGGAAGGGTTACATAACTTCCACTCAAGTTCTTTAAGTATAATGGAGTTATCAAAGTCTCGTATTTCTTCTTGAGTATGTTTCCATAAGTTATATTTTCCCAGAATTTGTTCATTCCATTTTTATTTTCATGTTTATGGTGTAATCTCATTCATAGTATTCTTTCTTTCTTAATATCTCTGTTCTGCCTGTATTTATGGCACTCTTTCATTTTTAATTTTTTATATACAGCTTCCCTATATTTTTCATGATTGAGCTCAGCAAAGCTTTGTCTGTTTTATTAGTCTATTAAAAAATCCCTTTTGAGATTTTTGATTCTATTATTTTTTACTTCCTACTTCATTTATTTTTGCTCATTCCTTTTTTCTGTTTTTAAATTTTTTTTCTGGAGTTACTTTTTGAACTTCTTACATTGGCTACTCAGCCTCTCAAGTTTTTGCCTTTCTTCTTTTCTAATACAAACTTTTAAGGCATAAATATATCTCAAAATATTGCTTTGGCAATATCCCATGAATTTTGATATATATTATTATTATCATTCAGTTGTATTTTAACTTTCCATTAGATTAAATGTTGTTTCTTCTTTTATACATTATTCAGAAGTATACTTCTTAAATTTTTAAATATATAGGTTTTCAAATTTATACTTTTGTTATTAATTTCAACTTCACTGCATAGTAGTTAAAGAATATGTTGTGCATGATTCCATTTCTTTGAATTTATTGAGATTTACTTTATGCCTTAGCATGAGGTCTGTCTAATTTTTGTAACTATTCCACGTGTAGAGTGTAGAGATGGATGTGTATTCCCTAACTTCTGATTCTGTAAATGTCCACTAAATCTAGCAAGTTGATTAGTTTGTTCAGTTTTTTTTCTATGTGTTTATACTTATTTTGGTCTGCTTGACCTACCAGTAATTGAGGGAAATATGGTGAATTCTCACATCATGATCATGAATTTGTTTATTAGGAGCCAGGCAGGAGGTGTGGGGTGGACAGGCAGAGCTTCCTCTGCTCCCCATTGCTGGCATTGCTGCCTGAACACCCTGCGCACCTCCTCACCCCGCCCCCTGTCCGTGGAAAAATTGTCTTCCGCGAATCCGGTACCTCGTGCCAAAAAGGTTTGGGACCGCTCATCTATTTCACAGCTGAGCTTCACCCGGGTCTGGGATAAATGGAGGAAACGCTTGCAGTCTCCTTGAGTTCCCCTGAGTCTCAAATCAGCCGTTTCACTGTAAAACCTCTATTGCCCCCGTTGAGTTTGACTTAAGTGCATGCTTTAGTCTAAGACTGAATTGGACGGGGTTGGGGGAGTGTGGAAAGGGTGCCCAGTTTTGCTTCAGATCAGGAGAAATAGATTTTTAGAGCACCATACCTATGGATAAAAGTGAACTAAGCCCTCAAGGGACCCCCAGCACAGCACAGGATGTGATGATCACCCTTTCCAAGAGAATTGTTCAACAAGCAGAGGCATCAAATTGCTCCAAAAGTGAATCCTTGGGAAATGATAAACTATGATATTTGATAAAGTTTTCTGAATGCTGGAACCAGCAGTACCTGGGAGAAGAAACTGAGAGAGACTGGGGGCAAGATTTGTAATGCTCTGTTTAAACCAGAGCGGATGTACCCTGATGCGCCGGCTCTGAGGTTTTGGAAGGTGGCGGTGGGAGGAAGAGTAGGAAGGACAAGCCACCGATTTGAGGAGCTGCACCGAGGGCTGGAGAAGCGCTGGGAACCCTACAGGGGCTTTAAGAAAGCGGGAAAGGCCACCTTGGAAACTTCATTTGAGGACTTACTTGTGTTGCTCGGGGACTGCCAACACCAAGGGATACGGGCTGTCCCTTCCCTCCCAGCCCTGCCTGTGGTCTCTGTGTCCCTTGAGGATGGGAACTGGGCCCTAGTTGGCGCTTTTCCTTCATCTCCAGACAGTGACCTCTCAATCACGTGTTTGACCTCAGAACCTCGAGGATCGTAAGCCCAGTTCAGCATGTAGGCAGAACAGATTGGGTCCAGGGCCAACTTCTAGAAATTCAGACCCAGAGGTTGACAGGTGACTTGGGCTGACTGATGTGTTTTACACGGACTTTGTGTGGCCGCCGTACTACCAGCATTCTGCCCCTGAAGCAACCCATGCCTCTGAGCCCTGCTGCCTGGGGAAGCTCTGTAAATGCCGCTGTGTATAAGAGATGATTTCCACGCTTTACCTCACTTTATCTCCATTTATTGTGCAATGAAATGCCACAGGGAACGGGGACTTAAAAGGGTGCACTCTGGGGCTTCCCTGGTGGCGCAGTGGTTGAGAGTCCGCCTGCCGATGCAGGGGACACGGGTGCGTGCCCCGGTCCAGGGAGATCCCACATGCTGTGGAGCGACTGGGCCCGTGAGCCATGGCCGCTGAGCCTGCGCGTCCGGAGCCTGTGCTCCGCAACGGGAGAGGCCACAACAGTGAGAGGCCCGTGTACCGCAGGAAAAAAAAAAAAGGTGCACTCTGTTCTCTGCACACAGCCGACTCCTCTCCACCACCCACTCTCTGTCGTCTGTGGAGGGAGGGGAGTGAGAACACAACTCCTGTGACCGAAAAGAAGTCAGAAAGGATGAAGAGACATAAGTTAACACCCTCCGGATACTTGGGGAGAGTGGTTTAAACCTTGGGAAAATAACTCTACCATTTCGATATGTGAAGCTATACATATAAACTCGTGCATTTTCCGTAATGGCTTTTTCTACATATGACTCCTTAGCAACCGAGATGAAGGGTGAAAGTTCATCGCAGTTACTAAGTTCAAAGGAAACTTCATACCCCTCTTAAGATTAGCAAGCCTTCTAAAATTCATCATATTTATTTTTTGTAAGAAAAAAATCTTTTGCCATCACTGAGCAAAGTTAGATTAAAATAATCGCAAACATGGCCACTTGAGCCTAAAGCGGAGAAGTCTTGTTCATCTTGTGGCTTAGGGCGCTTCCCATGGCGCCGAGTCCACGGACGCACCCCCGTACAGAGCGTGGTGAGTCCGCCTGGCTGGTGGGTGCGCACGAAAGAGCAGGTGACGTGCGCGGCAGGAAAGGTGGGCGGGGTTCCCACTTCAGGGCTTTGTGAGACACGTTAGGACTATGTCCTACAATCCATGGGTGCTCAGTGAGTGTCTTAAGCTAAGGTGAGGTGTGGCAGGCGGGCTCCGCGAAGGCCCCCAGTGGTCTCTATGTCCCATGACATTCACACCTGGTGTGATCCCTTCCTTCTGAGTGAGGCTGGATTTCCTGAGTCACTTGAATGAACAGAACACAGCAACATGATGGGGTGGCATTCCTGGGATAAGGTTATAAAAAGACTGTGGCTTCCATCTTGGTTCCTCTCTCTCTCTGTCTCTCTCTCTCGTTGATCCCTCGCTCTGGGGCAAGTAAGCTTCCATGCCGTGAGTAGCCCTATGAAGAGACCCACGTGGCAAAGGACTGATGTCTTCAACCAACAGCCATGTGAAGGAGCTGGGAGCCAACATCCCCCAAATCAAGCCTGAGATGACTGCACAGCTAAGTTGCTTTGGGATGTCAGAGCCTCAGAAACTGTGAGATAATAAATGTTCGCTGTTTTCAGTTGGTAGGTTTTGAGGTAATTTGCCACACACCAATAGATAATAAATACATGCAGTCTCTTACTTGTATATTAAAAAGATTAGCCCTGGCACACTGTAGAGAATGGAAACTGCGGAGATCGTGGCCTGGATTATGCTAGTGATGGTTGATGTCAAAAGGAGGTATTTGGGGGATAGTTAGTACGAAGGGCAAACCGTGTGAGGAGTGAGGCGTGGGAGGAAGCAGAGGTGGTGCCTGGTCCCTGGTTTGAGCATCCCAGTGGCAGGGAAACCACTCCCTGAAGCAGGGGCACTGGCAGAGCCGCAGGATGGGGGAGCGGAGGGAGAGAGGATGAGATCAGGCTGGGAAAGGTCCATTTGAAGATGCCTTTGGACATCAGGTGTCCAGGTGGAGGCACCGTAGGCAGTGGGAATTTAAGTCAGGAATTCCAGAGGGAGAATAAATAGCGGGAGAGATGGATTTTGCAGTCAGTATCATTTAGGCAGGACGGGACAGAAGCGAGATGCAGGCTCCAGCCAGGCGGCTCCACTAAAGTTGCTTCCCTGTGCCCCCACTTGAAGACAGATTTGTTGAGGTGTAAATTAGCGATCTTGTAAGTTACCTAGAACAGGACAGGCATGGTGTAAATATTCAAGAATGGCCGTTATTAATTAACATCTTTAGAGAAGAAAGGAGAATTTCCAGTGTTAGGACCACCCAGGAATTGGACGTAAGTCAGTTTTCAGTCGCACTCACTTTGTACTTTGGGTTTCCCTTTTACAACAGTAGTCCATCTGTCAAGAGAAATCTACTGTGTCCAGAAACCTCAGATCTGTTTATGAGAGGACCGTGTAAATAAAGTATGCTATAGCTTTGATTTCAGGATCCAAGATAAATTCAGTAGGGAAAAAAATCTCACAAACTTTCTCTACTGGAATGAAAACTCTATTTTTTAAGGAGGAGCAGGTGGAGACGTTAACATCCCTTGAGGCTTTCAAACCAGTGCACTCGGGATCCTGAGACGAAAAATCCTGACACAGTCCGTTTGGGACTAGAAAATCGCCTCTCACACGACAGGTACTGAATGGAACCTGTTTTCCTCGTTTTGTTATTCATTAAGATGTGTCAGATGAGGAGAGTCGGGGCCCCATGCCTGTCTCCAGCCTTTCGTAAATAGTTTAAGCTGACACCATACAAAGTCCCAATCGTGTTACGTGCAGCCTCTGTGCCTGCCTGTGGATCAGATGGCCGTCCTAGCAGGAGCTTCCCAGCTGGGCTGATGGGTCACACAACAGCCTAATCACTGAACTTGGGGTTTCGTCAGAAACATGTGTTTGCTAACCAGGAACGATATGGTAAAGCTGGGATGTGTACATGTGAGTGAGTAAATGAATAAAAGTGGGAGTGTTGGCCATGCATACAGCTGCTTGAAGCCTTTCAGAGCATCGGTGGGGATTCAACATCAGACACAAAGCAGCAGGCACTCTGTGATCATCTCGCTCCCTTGCCCAGGACTCCAACCCCGCTTTCTTCATGAGACAGCTGAGGTCCTGTGTTAAGGGGCAGAGAGGGGCTCAGCTTGGTGCGGCAAACACACGTGTCAGTAGATTGTTTACATATCAGGAAGAGGAAAATTGAAACTAAATATTGCAATAAAGTAAAAAAAAACACATGAAGTTCATCAGAAAGGAAACAGGGGTATGTGAGTGTGGCCGTAGCACAGAGAAGCTGGCAGTTCACTGGACCAGTCAGTGTGTGTGTGTGTGTGTGTGTGTGTGTGTGTGTGGGTGGGTGTGGGTGTGGAGAGAGAGAGAGAGAGGCTGATTTTTAGGAACTGGCTCCGTACTCATGGGGTTGGCAGCACTGAGACCCGCCAGGCAGGCTAGCCGGCAGGAGGCCCTGGTGAGCACTGATGCTACCACCGTCTTGGTCTTGAGCTCGAGTTCTGCAGGCAGTAGGCTGGAAACTCAGGGCTTCTGTGTTTCAGTCTTGAGGCAGAAAGGCCTCTTCTTCCCGGACCTCAGTCTTTGCTCTTAAGGACTTCAACTTGTCGGATGAGGCCCACACACATTCTGTAGGGTCATCTGCTTTACGTAAAGACTGCTGATCGTAGGCTTCCCTGGTGGCGCAGTGATTGAGAATCCGCCTGCCGATGCCGGGGACACGGGTTCGTGCCCCGGTCCGGGGAGATCCCACGTGCCGCGGAGCGGCTGGGCCCGTGAGCCATGGCCGCTGAGCCTGCGCGTCCGGAGCCTGTGCTCCTCAATGGGAGAGGCCACAGCAGTGAGAGGCCCGCGTACTGCAGGAAAAAAAAAAAAAAGACTGCTGATCGTAAATATTAATCACATCTAAGAAATGCCTTCACAGCTGCACCTGGGCAGGTGTTTGAGCCACATCTGGGCCCTATGGCCCTGCAAGTGGATGGGTGCAATGAGCCTCTGCCGTCAGGGAAGCCACCGTCTTAGGGGAGGCACTGGTTTACCCCCGTGTGCTTGGCTTATTTGAGAGGGGAACCCAGGAAGGATGCCAAGTAAGGGAGGAGAAAGGTCATTCAGGACGTGGAGAAAAGCCGAGAAAGAGTCTGCCCATGAGCAAGCTGTCGCTGTGGGCAACTGGGACACAGTCCCGCCAGGGAGCCTCTGTGGCCTTTGGGGCTTTGAATTACAGCAAACTGACGACAGCACCTGTGCGGCAAAGCACAATGGCCTCCTCCTAAGCCTGAGCCCTGAAGTCAGGGGTCCCTGGTGGCCCTGTTACAGAACCTGTCACTGAACTTCATAGGTGGCGGTGATTAAGCCTGTGTTCCTGCCTGGCGACACCCCCGGGCGGTGGCCCCTCGGCCATCCCTGTCTGGCTGCGCTGCCCCGCGCGCGGGCTGAGCAAGTTCCCGGTGGGGCTGGACGGGGCTTCCAGTACCCACCCAAACGTGCCGAGGAGTGGGGGGCAAGGCATTATTAGCCTCATGCGCCAGCCACGCCCAGCTCAGCCTTTTACTCTGTGACCTTGTCAAGCTAATTCACCGCTCTGAGCCTCGTCTTCCTTATCTGTAGATGGCTGGGTTTGAAAATTCACGAGAAAATGCACGTAAAGTGCTGAGAACGAGGCTGAACTTTCAGTTGATGTCTCTCCTCTCATCTGACCAAGGCCAAGTTCAGCAATCTGGATGTACTCTGTTTCCAAGGCAAGGAGGCTCTGCTTTCTTTTAGTATCTGCAAGCTCTGAAGCATTCTGGCAAAGGAAGGAGGTCTGGGCCAAGGGGTCACTGTCACCAGAGTTGCCTCTCATGACTCACTTTCCAAACAAGACAAGCTGAAGATGCCAACATGGCGAGAAGGGTTCCTCCAGTTCTCTAGAGTCAAGCCCGTTTTTGATGTTGATGTCCTAACCCAATTCCCACACGAACAACCCCACACGCAGTCTTATCTTGGAATGACTCAGGCCACTCTCATAACCCGCTTTCTACAGTGACTTTCTTGTAACCTTCACCTTGAGTCCACTGCCCGAGGATGAAGCAGCTGCGTTGGGAGGGGAGGTGCCTCCTCCAACTGTACCGACCGTCGAGTCTTTCACGGCACCATTCTGTCCTCCACCCCGTCCCTGCTGACCCTGACCCAGTCCTCAGCCCTCGGTAGGGGATGCCCTTGGCCAGCTGCCCAGCCCTTGAGCCATTAACACGCTTTTGTAGGAACTGTCCTCCTTCCCTGATCCAGATGGTCACAGGCTCTCCGAAGGGTTTTAATAATTTTAGCTGGTATTTATGCCTTGCAGGCAGTGGCTCATCTAAGCCTCACAGAAGCCCTACGAGGTAGGGTCTATTCGCTGCCCATCTGACAGTTGAGGAAACGGAGGCAGGACGGGTTTAATAACGTGGTTAATATATAATCAGGACGCAGTGGAGTCAGGATGGGGAGGCACAAAGTCCGCCTCCCGAATCTGTACTCTTATTTGCCACGTGGTCTTTCCTCCTCTCTGTTTGAACATCTCGACTTCTCTCTGGCTGAGGTTTATTAAACCAATGGTGGGCCTGACCCAGCAGGAAAAGAGTCTTTTGTCTGAAACTGTGTGTTTGAGAGGGAGAGGGATGCCACGAGGTAGAACCACGCCGTGCGAACAGGATAAGATCCTCCTTCCTTCCTGCCCCGAGCCGCCGGGGAAGCCTGCCCACCAGGACTGACATGCAGACACGCAGACCCGAGGGGGAAAGACCCCTCCTTGAAAGGCCCACCTCAATTCCATGGGACATCCCAAGATCTGGGCCACCTTGGGACACTCCAAACCAGGGAAGGCTGAGCCCTCCCTTCCACTGCACAAGTCACTAGGAAGAAAAATAGAGCTCACCTATGAGCTAAGCACAAAGAAGTTCTGAAAAGTTATGATTTGCACCTGCTAATTACTTTACTTTTTAAAAATCACATAGCAGATTCATTTTTTTTTAATTGTTTCTGTTCTGCTGTGCTTTGAGCACCTTCTTGGTCTGCACTTTGGGCAAGTCCAGCACTGCTTGTGTGTATGTAATAAAGTCCCCTTTCTCACCGAGGTCACCCTCAGTGGCTTCTGCTCCCCGGTCTGACTTCAGGCGAGTCTCTCAGCCGTATCTGACTTTGCAGGAAGCTCCCCACACCGAGCTCCTTGCAAACACAGTGACCGTCTGCAGTGAATTACAAAGGCCTTTTAGGCTATGCTTTGACCCATTACTGTAAGTTTGTTGTTTTTGGCTGAACATAGGTCTTTGGTAAGTGTGTTTTCCTGAAGATGTATTCGATGAATTTTTAATTATATTTCCTAGAGACTAAGAAAGAGAGTGTAAACAGGGAAACCTTGTCAACGGGAAACAGTATGTACTGGGAGTGGGTTGGGCCTTTAGAACACCTGGTGCTATTGGAGGGTGTGGGATCAGTGGGTTTCACTGTATGTGGACACACGTGCTCCCTCACAGACAGTCAGGGAAAAGAGCCATCAATGTCATGACCAGAATTGCCTCGAGAGCAAGTTTGCTGGTGCCACGAGAGGTCCCGGGGTGTGTGACACATCTGCTCCTGAAACCCAGGCCACAGTACCCCCAAGTCACTTGACACACACATGGCATCAAAGTTGTCCCACTTCAAAGGGACAAACCCAACCACCTTCCCTGTGTCCATCTCCAAGGCCACCTGTACAAAGCACCGGGTGCTGAAACAACAGACACTTATTCTCTCACAGTTCTGGAAGCCAGAAGTCCAAAATTGAAGGCGTCGACAGGGCCACGCTCTCTTGAAGGCTCTCATGGAGGGTCTGCACCATGCCCTCCTCTGGGCGTCTGTGCTCCCAGCATCCTTGGGGTCCCTGGCTTGGAGATGTGGGCTCCAACCTGCATCATCATGGGCGTTCTCCCCGTGTCTTCACAGGATGTCCCTCCCTCTGTGCACGTCTGTTCCTGTGTCTCTCCTCTTCTTATAAGGACATCAGTCATATTGGATTAATGACCTCATCTTTACTTGATTTCATGTGCAAAGACCCTATTTCCAAATCAGGTCCCTTCACAGGTGCAGGGGATTAGGATTTTGGCATATCTTTCTTTTGTGGGGGGGACACAATTCAGCTCAGAACAATGTCCAGACAGCCCTCTCTTCCTCATACCTCGCCCCCCAACTCTGAGTGGGAGCCCAAGACCCTCCTGTTCTGTTCCCTCTCACCTCCCGGCACGGCTTCCCCAGCTCCCTGAGCACACACTGGGCTCAGCTTGCGGGTGCCCGTGGTCTTGGGCCCTTCCTGTGGGCCTCCTTCCACCCCACGCTCTACCTACCAGCCTCTAGACCCTGCTCAGATTCGCCTTCCCAGAGGCTAAAGCCAAGAGGGATTCTGGAAATCTCTTTGGGCCACCTTGGCTGCTGGCCAGGGGGACCGGCCCCATTGCTGAGGCTGGTCTTCTGTCTCCTCCACGGGGGTGATACTTGGCCCCTTCCAACTCTTGTGTGGGTTGTCTTTCTTGGAAACCCTGGACCATGAAGGGGGGTGACATCTGCTCCTGGTGGAGTGTACACTTGCTCAACAATCTCGTCTCGTATCTCGTCTCTGAAACTTTAAGTACATTAAGGGTGCAAAATGCTTTGTACTTCCCAGGAGGTGCACAAGGGTATGGGTAGACGCTGAAGCGCTTATCAAATAAATGAATGAATGAATTGTTTTCTCTGTGCGACGTAGCAGATAATTTGACTTGATGCTGGCCCTGAAGTGACCAAACTACTTGGGCATCTTAGAGCCCGTGGTTCTAAACTTCAGTGTGCAGAAGGATTCCGTCAGGCTGCTCATTTACTCTTCAGATCTCTGCAGCTCCCCGAAGTCCTGCATCTCATGAGCAAAACACCCATACTGGAGCCCAGCTGGCCCAGGGCCTCGGCTTCATCCTTGCTGCCCCTCGGGGCGGGTTGAGGGCGGGGCAGCAGACACGGTGGTAACACTTGTTCGTGTGACTCCAGGATCCGTGGGCCTGGAATGTTCCCTGAGCTAACTCTCTTGTCCTGTCTTTTCATTTTTTTTTTTGTTTGTTTTTTTTGCGGTACGCTGGCCTCTCACTGTTGTGGCCTCTCCCGTTGCGGAGCACAGGCTCCGGACGCGCAGGCTCAGCGGCCATGGCTCACGGGCCCAGCCGCTCCGCGGCACATGGGATCCTCCCGGACCGGGGCACGCACCCGCGTCCCCTGCATCGGCAGGCGGACTCCCAACCACTGCGCCACCAGGGAAGCCTGGCTTTTCAATTTTATTCTTTCTTCTCCCTTCTACTTAGAAGGTGTTAAAAAAAAATCATTTTGCTGTACACCTGAAACCAACACAACATTGTAAATTCAAATATACTTCAATTTTTTTAAAAGACACACACAAAAATGGTGTGACTGTCTATGCGGTAGAGAAAAAGCAAAGGCAAAGAAAGATGGTGAGTGGGAGTGAAAACAGCCCAGTGGCACTGTCGTCACTCACGGTGCGATTTCCTCAGCCACAAGGAGAGATGCGTGCACAGAGCAGCCGTTACACAGACAGAGGAAAACCAGCACCGAGGACAATTCTCGCTGGATTTCTGCTCAGCACACCCAGGGCCCCTATCTGAGCTTCAGTGAACTTCCCGTTCTTCAACTGCTGTCTCCTGCTTTTATTTCTGCTGTAGTGGGGAGAGGATGTTATCGTTTGAATTGCTTCTTAGCTCTGTTTCTTTTTTCCCTCTCTGGGAGGATTTCCTTCATAAAACATCTCTCTAAAAGTTTGTTTCCAGGGGCTTGTTTTTCTTTAAAAAAAAAAAAAAAGTCTACAGATTTTTCTCTGCAGACTTAACGTCTGAAACACACCCAGTTCCCTCTCCCAAATAGTTTCCCCTGTACGTTTCTCCTTGTGGGTTTTACTCCAAATGGAGCCAGTGTTGCCATCACCAGACAAGGTCCTCTGCGTGCCTGTCCTAGAGACCAGGGGTATTTCCACAGGTTACAAACACAGAGAGAAAGCAGGGTCCCCTTGCCAAAGTGCTCTCCTTTTTTAGACAAATGATGTTTTTATAGGTTCCCCTTCACGAGAACTGTGTTGGATTCTCTGCTGCATATCTGGAGTCCTCTGAACACACCCTGCGTTGTCATCAGACAAAGCCCTGGGCCCTGGGGAGCACGGCCACCACCTGCCAGTCCCTGTCCAATGACGGATGTCTGTCACTTAGGCTCTTGGCCGGCAGCACTGGGCGAGCTTGTGTCAGCCAGGAAGTGAAGCTGAAAAAGGGAACGTATTAGGCTCAAGGTGGGAGGCTGGAAGGAATGAGCGCTTTATTTGCTCATTAAGGCAGCTTGGTTGCACCTGATATTCATACATGAAAGGAGGCCAAACAGTATTTAAGAAAACCGGACAAATTGGAACATGGAACGGAACATGAAGAAAATCCAGAAGTTGGCTGAATTCAACTGAATAAACTCAGTCAGTCATTTCAACCCCCTTCTGGTAAGATATTCACGGGAATCGGATTTTTGGAGGGTCTCCATGAGTTGTCACTCCTTGCGTGGAACTCTAAATCCCTTTGTGTCATGACAGGAAGTTGCACTGCAGCATCATGCAGCATCAGCGGGAAGAAGGGGCTGGCGTCTCAAACACAACTGGGTCTGAAGCAAACTGTGCTTCCTGCTAAAAATTTTTGAGATTCCCCAAAATATATGTAAAGACAATATTCATGAAAATAGCAATAACATTTTTTGAGTATGGGCCTCAGGTACTGGGCTAAGTGTTTTACGTAAAGTATCTCATTTAACCCTCACTAAGCCTCATGATATAGTATGATTTCCACATTATGTATGGGAAAACTGGGACCCGGAGAGGCCCAGGAACTCGCCCAAGGTGACACACCTAGTAGCTTGTGACAAGAATTCAACTCTGGTCTGACAGTTGACTCCATAGCCTGTGCTCTCATTTCCTAAGGCTATTAGCTAACACTCAGGTATCCAGGAGCTGATCACTTGGTGTTATCTTTTCTTTGTTCCAGCTTTATTGAGATGTAATTGACACATCACAGTGTAAGGTCAAGGTGGACAACATGTTGACATGATGTACTTGTATTACGTTGTAAAAAGATGACCACTAGAGCGTTAGCTAACAACTGCACCGCGTCACAGGGTTACTATTTCTTTCCTGTGGTGAGAACATTTAAGATCCACTCTCTTGACAAGTTTCAAGTATATCATACGTCTTACCAACTTCAATCACAATGCTGTACATTAGACCCCCAGAACTTATTCATCTTATAAATAGAACTTTGTACCCTCTCCCCCCACTTCCCATCGCCTGCTAACCATCACTCTACCTTGATTCTATGAGCTCAGCGTTTCTAGATTCCACGTGTAAGTGAGATCATACGGTGTTCGTCTTTCTGTGTCTAACTTATTTTACTAAACATAATGCCCTCAAGGTCAGTCCACACGTTGTCACAAATGTCAGGATTTCCTGCTTTCTTATGGCTGAATAATACTCCATTTTATATATACATATATGTATATATATTACATATATATACATGTAATATACATCTTCTTTATCCATTCATCTGTTGATGGATGCTTACGTTGTTTCCACGTCTTGGCTATCGTGAATAATCGTACAATGAACGTGAGATCGCAGATGCCTCTTTGAGATCACGGGTGTTTTCTGTTGGATATATGCCTGGATTATTATCTTTTATTATGAGGGCAGCACATGCCAATAGTTTGCACAAAGCAGAGGCAGTAAAATCAGCCACGTTACCATTTCCTATAAAAGGCGCAAAGGTAACGTAGCATGAGGCCTCAGCCCGTGAGACATTTATAGTCCATTTGTAGAGACAAAACTAAAAATTAAGTTACAATTCAAGTTAATGTAAAATTTTCACTGGAACCATATTTTATCAAAGCTCAGAATTTACACGAGTAAGGAGCACCTCCCAACGCCCACATCTCCCTCACGGTGGAGTCCGCACGGCTATTGCATAGAAGCTCCTATCTGAGTGTCTCAGAATCTTCAGAATTCTGGGATGAAGATGGGACCCAGCGAAGGGCGGACGGCACATGGACAAGGGAAGGAGGGGTCAGAGGTCAGGGAAGAAGCATGAAGGGCCCCAGGCCAGTCCCACCTTCCCTCTGGCCATGCTCCCCAGCCTCAGCGCCACTGCCACCACATCCCTGCCTTCTTTCCTGGGAAAGGAAAGGATGAAAGAAATCTGCCAGTGAAAGGGAAGGTTTAAATAGCCTTTGCATTGCTCTGAAGGTGAGAAAGTGAAATAAAATCACCAAAAGAAACTCCTCCACTCTTAGCGGTTTCAAGCAAGGACTTTATAATATTCAGTATTTGCTTCTATGGAGAAGAGAGAATAGGCAGAAGGAAACCAATCAACAGGGTTTCCCCACATGGGATGCGTGGACCTCGGAGGAATCCATAAATCTGAAAAGTTTACAAATTACTTAGTTGCTGTGATTTTTCTGGGTAATGGTTCTGGAGCTCCCATCAGCGTCTCAGGGATTTCTCAATCCTGTAGATGAAGGCAGATGTATGTTAGAAGCTGTAGCTTTAAAGTTCTCACTTGGCAGGTGATTGTGAATCTTCCCCCAGGGTTCTTCCCCACAAAGGATAAAACAGTGACTTAATCAGACTTTCCAGAAGCCCAGATGTTATATAGAGTCCTTTCCAGGCAAATATCCATATCCTTTAACCATGATAAGATTTCAACTTTTCTCACTATTCCCCAGTTGCTTCTAAATACGCTCTGGTCAATTTCTCTCTTAGCATGTGGCATCCACAAAGCAAGCATTGTGCTCCAGGGTAAGTCCGACCAGCACAGAGGAAAGAGAATTACCAGCCTTATTCTGGACACTGTACTTCTGCTGAAACAACCTAAGATCACATGAATTTTTAAATAGATACATAACCCTCTTGTCTTGCATCAAGCCTTTTTTGGCAAGTAAATCTTTCCATATGTGTTACCTCTGAACTCTGTCACTTTTCATTTCCATCCTACTTATACGGTAGGAGGGAGGGCTAAAGGGCAGAAAGTTATACTTATCTCTTCTAAATTTTATCTTGTGGGATTCAGTCATTGTTATCTGATGCTGATTTAGTTGATCAATGAATCAATGCTCTTTAAGGAGAAAGTGATCCACCAGTTATCCATCGAGCTGACTATTACAGCATCCAGTCCACATTACTCCATCTTGGCAATTTGACTATCATAAAATTCTTTCTTAAGGAGCTTGCTGAAACTTACTCTTCTTCTTATATATAAGTAGCTTTCTTAGACATTCACAGTTTGCCTCATGAAAACTATGGCCGAGAGTCAGGTTTTGGCTCAATAATTAAAGCTGCTTGGGAATGGAATTGATGCTCCAGATGGTCGTGAGCGTCCTGTCACTGAAGATTGTCTAATGTCTGGCTGGTCATGGATCAGAAATAAAATAGAAAAGATGCAGATATCATACGAGGTATTGAATTCTGCAGTCTGTATGGTGACTCGAAATGCCAAAAAATTTTGACTGTAGACGACTTCTAGCGGGTAATGAATAAATCAAATGGTAGCTTCAGGTGCAGCTTGATTCAGAGCGCAGTGATGTCGTTATGATCCCTCTCTCGGCTCTGCTTGCTTTGTGTGTTGGTTTCACCCGAAGGCCGTCTCCACTGGCTACGGTCAGACACCTACAGCATCTTACTGAGGCTGCGTACTCAAGTCTCCCAAACTCAAAGGATTCCAGCCTTCCCAGTAAACAGCTTAAGCCTTGCAATGATTAGACTGGACTGGGTCACATGTCCATTCTACAACAATCACTGTAGCCAAAGAGATGAGACATAGTGCTGTAGCTATCTGTCGCCCTATAGCAAGTCACTCCACAGCTTAGGGACTCAAACAACAATCACCTCATTACCGTTCATGGTTTCTGTGGGTCAGGAGTTTGAGTAAGCTCAGCTGGGTGACTCTGGCTTGGGTTCCCTCATAGATTTACGGTCAGATGGTGCTGGGAGCTGGCTGTCTTCATGCAATTTTAGAGCTTCTCTACGTGGTCTCTCCAGTTGGGCCAGTTTGGGTTTCCCCCACAGCATGGAGGTCTCACAACTGTCAGGCTTCTTGCCTGGCAGTGCCCCAGGAGAACAAGGTGTAAGTGTTTGGCATTTTTATGACCCAGCCTCGGAAATAACATACTGTCACCTCACCCTATGCTGTTGTGTGAAACAGTTAGAAATACCCACCCAGGTTCAAGAGGAGGATACATAGACTCTGCCTCTTGATGGAAGAGTGGCAAGGTAATAGAAGAACATCTATAAGAACAGCCATCTTTAGAAAATACAACCGCCACGTATACTGACGGGCTTAATCCAATCAAAACCCAGTCCTGAGCTGAGAACCCCATAGGTGACAGTTCCCCCGAAAAACCTGGGTGCTGTTCATGGAGAAGAGAGACATGGACAGTGGTGAGTGACATGGGGAGGCCACGGTTTCTCCCTAATTTGATGTTTTAATATGTATTCTATAATTCATCATATGACTTAAATTTTGCAGAAAACTTATTTTTTGTCAAAACTAAACACAGAAGTTTAATTTTAAAAAGAAGTCTTTATTAAATTACACCTCATTAACTTAGTTAGATCCACCAGTTAGAAGTGGTCTGACACATTAGGCTGAGGGCTTTTTGTGTTGGTTATAAACAGATTAATGGCATTAACAAAGGCAAGAGCCACTAAACTATTTTGGGGGCAGTTTTAACGTTGTTGAAGAACAAGGGCTAATTACAAATGTTTCTGAGAACCTCTTCATTCAGCACTTTTGAGATTACAAAAGTTCTTTCCAATCCCCATCCTGTTATAAAATTATTAAATTCAAGGAGGAATTTAGCAAATACAGGCAAAATGTGTAGAAAACAAAGCTTTATTTCTTTTCCGTTCGTCCACAACTCAGAATTTTCATGCTTCTGCCAAAGTAACATTGACCCTGTCCTAATTAGAGTTAGGCTTTACATTGTTTTATAATTGTGGGAAATGACCGCCAAAAGAAAGATGAAATGTATTATAAATTCACACTCGAAAGGTAAAAAAACTACCTTTCATAAAAAGGCACAATTGTTTCAAAGATTTCCTTTCCTTCCCCCGAGATTGGCTGATAGCTTAATTAGAGCATTTCTGCCCTGAACATTTCTTGTCTTTCTAAATAAATGCATTGGCAAGCTTATTAAATTGAAAGCCCTCCACCCTCTCACTTGGAGGGGTGGCGTGCTTCAGTTAATCACCTGTTGATGGCTATAGATTGTAAATGGATGTTTCTCTTGTAAATCCGTAGCCTGCCAGGACTGGCAAGGGAGGATGTTCAGTGCACGGAAAGACCTCAGCGCATACCTCCCTGCCTGCGCTCCCTGACACTACAGCCCACTTCCAACAGCACGACGCTCAGCCATCTGAAGGATCTGTTCCACGGCTCTACCGTTTGGAGGTGGCTCAGTGAGATTTCAGAGCAGCTTTCTTCACTCAAGACACCTGCTGTGCCAACCACCCGACAAAGGAACCAGCTAAGAAGTTCAGTGTTCAGACAGTGGTCCATTGTTGGGTCTCTGTGAATTCCAACAGCAGGCTTGCCAGTCTTGCAAGTGCCAGGCATAGTACCAGACTCTGAGGAAACAGGAGGCCATCACCCATGGTCAGGTGGCCCTGATCCAGAGCACGGGGCAGACAGATAGGATGTAATGTGGCCAGAGCATTCCAAGAGGACCCCAACCTTCTTCAAATGAAGGAAGTGGATTGGAGTACCTCCAGGGCCTCCCTCTGTCTCCCTCCTTCTTCTGTTCTGTGATCCTCCAGCCAGCAAGACTTTCATGATTCTGTGGGGATGAATAACACAGAATACTGAACTTCACAAAAGAATCCAGATATTTCTCTTAAGTTTCTCAATTAAAATACCAGGATTGAGCAACTCGCATTTCATCCTTTATCTCCCTGTTCCACACTATAGAGAGGCTGATAAAGGACAGAAAAAAGGCCCAAAGTCAGATGACAGAAGGGAACATAGAAGCCACTTGCGGTTCACATGGTCAGTCGCAAAGCATGGTCTTCCAGGCTTGGAAAGCTGTGACCTGACAGTATCTGCCCTTGGGCTCAGGGTCACATCCTAATCACGCTGTCCCCGCGGTGCCCTGGTGTTGGGTACATCTTTGTCTCTCTGCTACATCTCCTTGGACAGAAAGAATCATAATTATGAATAGGCTCTAAATCCCTTCTCAGACCATGCACACACACCAACTTGAAAGGAATCACTACTGTGGAACCTGACTCCATCCAGACCCCGACACTCAGGGCAAAGCTCTGGGAGGCATCAGGATCAGGGTAGCAGAGGCTGTTTGCTGCCGAGAATCAGGCCAGTCACTCGGGCCCTAACCTGGGCACGACGTGTGCTGCTCCTGTTCTACAGCCCACTCTGCTCCGAGGACCAGCAGACAGACCAGCAGGCACTAGGGCAGCTGGTAACCCCAGGGGAGCGGCCGTGGCCGATACGTGGGGACACTTCCCTGGGATCCTTAATAGAGAGTCTTACAGTCTTGCTTGGGTCCCATGAGGCTTTAGAGGTTTTTTTGTTTGTTTGTTTGTTTGCGGTATGCGGGCCTCTCACTGCTGTGGCCTCTCCCGTTGTGGAGCACAGGCTCCGGACGTGCAGGCTCAGCGGCCATGGCTCACGGGCCCAGCCGCTCCACGGCATGTGGGACCCTCCCGGACCGGGGCACGAACCCGTGTCCCCTGCATCGGCAGGCGGACTCTCAACCACTGTGCCACCAGGGAAGCCCGAGGCTTTAGAGTTTTGTTCAAGGCCTTCAAGTTTGAATTTCCCAAATAGCCAGTTCACAGGGAGCCACTGAGTCCCACAGGGCGCTCGGGGTTACCTCCCTGGGATAAGACATTCACATTCACCCGGTAGGTGCTTTCCGCCCCACGCCACTGTATTAACCACGTGTTCCTGATGCTTTGCCATCTGGGGCTTTGCTGACCCTGGAGAAGCTGCCCCTCCCTGAGCTAGTCTACTCCTAGAGACAGAAAAGTCTTAAACATGGCTGGGAGTGTGCCTTTCGATGAGCCCACCCCACCCCGACCTCCTCTCCTGGGCTTTCACACTCCTGGCCACACTCACCTGTCCTAATCACCCCAGGGCTGGGCACCAGCCAACTAGGGACAGCTCCTACACTCCAGAGCCCTCTGTAGTCATTTAAACTAGCCATCCCTAAGCCTGTTTACCACTTTGCCTCACCTCTTCCTTCCCATGGAAAGTGCAGTAAAGGCCCTGGTGCTTCCCCGCGTGGCCCTGTGCAGGGTGCCTCGCCCCCTCCTCTTGGGATCTGTGCATATAACAAACTGTCCTTTCAGTGACAATTGTCTCCTGATCTGTTGGCCTCACCATACCCAAATAATAATAAAACCTACATTTTAAAACACCCAACCATTTATTTATGGTTAAGCTCTGCCAGAAGAGTCTTTCCTGACCAGCTCCCCTGGTTGGTTTACATATCATAGCCGTCAAGATCATCGTCGTCAACCCATCGTGTCTGTGTTAAGGGGATAATCACAGAATGTGACTGGTGAGAACACAGTGAGTTTACACAGACACACAGGGCAAGCTCTCAGCCCAGGCTGCGGGGTGTGTGACTATGACACTGACGAGTCATCACTTCTAAGTGTCTCCAGGTCACCTCTGAATGACCAGACCACTTCTCATTCCAACCCTCGCTAGACTTTCTACCAAGTCTTTGAGAAATACTCATCTACTTAACAAACTCCAGCTGTGGGGATGAGGGGCCTTTGGAAATCTCCCCTCTGCTCCTGGGGTGAGTGGCAGTGATTCCAGGGGCAGCAGCCACTGCGGCTGCCGCTGGGAATCCTCAGGTCTAAAGGCTGTTGGGCTTCCAGGCGTCTAGTTTCCTGAGGACGCATCCTACCTAGAGAGAGACAGAAAGACAGGTGTGTCCAGTCAGTCATAGCATCTTTGTCGCTGAAGGGAAAAGACAGTTCTTTCTGTTGGATTTGTCTCTGGCCCAGCACATCAAGGACTTATATCTGATTCCTGCGGAGAGAGGGGGCTGCAGGTAAAACTAAAATGAGCTACTTTCTCTTAAAACTCCAGACAACATCAACATTCAAGGTAGTGTGACTGACACTATACAAAAGAATGTGAACAAATATTGAACTCTTGTTAATAGTACCCATAAGGATGAAGGGCGCTGCTTGTCTGAGGCTCACTTCGAAATGCCTAAGAACAGTAAGATGGGCTGATGGGTGGGTAGATGAAAAGAGAGGAAGAAAATGGTGAGGTCAAGTGGTACTGAGTGGACTTGCTTGCGAGCTCCCTGGAGACCCACCCAAGACTCATCTGGGGACCTTGCAGGTGTCCTGAATCCTGCATTAAGAAAGGCAATGGCACAACATTGGAAATCAACTATTCTTCAATTAAAAAAGAAAGAAAGCCAATGAAACACCAGTTACAGATGAAAAATGCATAGAATTTTAAAAATATACAGTACAGATTTGTTTTGATCAGGAAATTTCACATCCTGAACTACATTATATTTGTAATTTTTGAAGATGAATCTCCCTTTTGTAAAATATCGCTTTCTCTGAGATAGCAGACTTCGCATCATTTACCAAAAGTTTAGCAAAAGACAGAAAATAGTTCATGAAGAACCTAGGGGTAAGACAGGAAAAAAGACACAGACCTACTAGAGAATGGACTTGAGGATATGGGGAGGGGGAAGGGTAAGCTGGGACAAAGCGAGAGAGAGGCATGGACATATATACACTACCAAACGTAAAATAGATAGCTAGTGGGAAGCAGCCGCATAGCACAGGGAGATCAGCTCGGTGCTTTGTGACCACCTAGAGGGGTGGGATAGGGAGGGTGGGAGGGAGGGAGACGCAAGAGGGAAGAGATACGGGGACATATGTATATGTATAACTGATTCACTTTGTTATAAAGCAGAAACTAACACACCATTGTAAAGCAATTGTACTCCAATAAAGATGTTAAAAAATATATATATATATATATATATATTTCAGATTAAATGTTATCAGAATTCACTCCCTGAGCTATAACCAAAACATCCTCCTTCTTTCTGTGGTGAGTTACTCCTTCTCCAAGGAAGACCCAGGATCCACTAAACTCTCCAAAATTGGGTCTTAATCCCTGCACCGTTGAGAAGCCACGTTTCAAATATGGGAGTGAGAATGAAGGGATGTATTTTTGCTGCCACATACCCCAATCTTCTCTACCAGCAGAAGCCACGTAATGTGAAGTGAACCAGAGGACGTCCACGCACTCCACTCCCAATCCACGAGCAGAGCCGCTCTGACGGTGTTTAGAACCATCAGAATTCCCCAGGTAGTAAGTGTTCTTCCAACTTCTTTTCTCATATTTAAGTGTGAATGACTCAGGAACATTCATTGAATCATCCCCACATGGAACCAGGCTTTAAAATCAACATGAAAAAAATGTATGACTGATATAAAAATTAGAGGTGAAGATAAGGGAGACTAATTTCTTTACACCCATCATGAACAAGGTGCTAATGTCTCAATTACCTTGATTCTGCTGGTTTGCAGTAGGGTCTCCTAAACTCCCCACCGCCAGCCTTACTAACTCTGCAGATCTTGTCCCAGGCGCTGGGGCTGTGAGGCACGGGGCATCCACAGCTCAGAGTGGAGGAGGGAGCCCAGCTGGGGCACAGGACCTGCCAGATACAGTTTCCAGTCTCAACACAAACCACTGCAGGGGTGTCTGGGCTTAGAGTCGAGACAGACACACGGAGGAGAGGAAAAGAAGAAGCAGGCAATGGGACAGCGTTCTGTGCACCCGACAGTGGAAAGCGCCGTGGGATACGAACGGAGGTGCCCAGAGGTCCAGGCAGAAACATGGTCAAGGGAACATGACAAGGTCACCAAGTGCACCTCCTACTGTGTGTCAACTGATTAAACACAGCGCAGGCTCTCAGGGTTTGCTGGTGAGTTCCAGAGCAAGCTTCCAGAAGGTAGTTAGTGAGCAGTGTGTGTGATAAGAGACTCTACCAGTCTATCTGGTGGCAAGACTCTGTCACTCTCACCCCACCCCCTCTTCAATCCAATATCACCTTGCCACCCTAGGTCGATATTCCGCAGGTAGGCTTCATTCTTTTGACTTCAAGCTTTATCCCCTATCATAATTAATACTCATTACCGTAACATTGGTCATGGTAGTTTACAGCTGAGTAGACATGGATTCCTAAGAGCCCTTCCTGAGAACACGTTTCAATAGAGGGGAAGAAGCAAAGAGCATAGCGGGTTGGGAGCCTGCTGTGGAGACAATAGGCAGACGTTCAACAGAGACAGGCCTGGGGAGCGGCAGGGGCTGGGAGATAGGATTCTCCAACCTAGACGTTTTATATAAGGGCTTTCTTATTGAGTCTCACTCGAGTTAAGGACAGACCTCATGAACTCATGATCACACAGAACATAGAGAAGGGCTCTTTTCCAGGACGTTCACTGTTTTTTTTCCCCCTTAACCTTGGCCAGAAACACACAAGAAGAGGATTTTGGCAAGAAATGAATAACTCTACATAGGTAATCCTCTCTCTAGAAAGAAGTCAAAGGACGGTGCCTGCTGAGGGGTGTCTGGGTCTCTCAGCTTCAAAGCCAAGATGAACCGAATGGGCGGGGCTGCCCCCAGAATCCCCGGGCAGGCGGGAGGGGAAAGGAGCCCTCGGGGACGCTGCCTGGAAGGCAGGTCACGGGACACAGGAGTCACGAAGGAACGTGACAGCAGAGTTGAATTTTGACAGGTAAGAGTAAATTTTAGTCCAAGACATAAATGGATGTTGGGTCTAGAGAATGGAGCAAGCCAGCAGACGGGGTGGACGAACTCGTGTGGTCCCAGGAGAGATGGAAGCAGCCGTCACAAAGCCCCTGCCCAGCAGGTGTGGCAACGATCTCAATTTTCCAGCATCTCCACAGGGCACAGACTATGCTACCTTGCTTTTACAGGTATGAAGGCTGAGGCTGAGATTTAAATAATTACCTTTAAAAGATTTGCCCAGGGCCACATTGCTAACTAGCAATGTGAAAAGCTGAGCTATTGCTCCAAGCTGAGAGAGAAAGATTTCATACAAAGGAGGACACACGATTTATTGCTCTTAGGAAAATATTATCAAAGGGTTATGATTCCTTCTTTTCCAGAGACTGGGAATGCTTGCTCTGAAGCCAACCTGTACAGTGTCCAATTTGAGCCTGCAGACCTGGAAAAGTCCTATTCTGGGTGATCCATTCACGGGAAGAAGCAGAAACCAGAGCTGCTCACATGTGACAGGCGCCCACAGCTCACCCTCGCTCACCAGACCTGCGTCTTCAAGGAAAAAAAAAGTACCCTTGTGCACAGGTTTAGAAAAAAAGTACCCTTGTGTACAACATCGCTTCTTCTGTTGGCCAGAGCAGGTCAAAGGGCTAAGCCAGTCTCAAGGAGACAGGCAAAGGGCTCCACCTTCAGATGAGAGGACAGACAAAGCCACATTGCAAAAGAGAACAGGGACTGGCTAGGATTTGAATGGCCATCTTTGGAAACTACCAGAATCCAAAACTTTGTACAATGCCGAGCACCCGGGTCTTTATAGTTACCAGTGCCCTTCTCAGTGTCATCAGGACCGCTTCCAAAGACAGCTTGCATCCAAGCCCGTGGCGCAGGGCAGAGGGGGCCCCTCCCCTTCAGTTAGTTCACAGGCTCCGTGTCCTTTGAGGGCTGGCCCGAAAGTAGAAAGGAGCGGCACCTGTGAGTCAGACATGGCCCCTACTGCCCAGAGATCATTGCCTCCTGAGAGGAGAGGGCCTGTGTTCAGAGGAGCTGAGCAATGTCCCTTCTGGAGACAATGAGGGCTCTTGAAAGCAGGAAGAACATGGGCTGCCAATTCATCTGTATCTATTAAGTACCTCATTTTTCCAGGCATTCTGTCACACTGGGCTACTCAGAGGCCTTAGAAAATAAAACTTTCGCTGGGAAGTTATTAAGTACATAATTTTTTTAAATGTGAAGTGATTTTTAAAAGAACAAATACATCCTTTCCACCTCGAAAGTTGGAACCTGAGCCAGAACCATGCAGAGCAGAGGCGCCAGCAGCAGCAGGAGACGGTAGGGTGCGTTCCGTTTACCAAGGGCAGATGCCAAAACACAAAGAAACTCGGAGGAGTCCCGCCTGCCTTGACAGTGTCAGATGGTAGGAGCCAGTCCAGGGATGAGAAGGATACCCAGGGCTCCCACCCCGCTGAAGCTAAACCCAGCCACTGCTGAAAGCGCGGAGATGTTCACGCTCACACATCTCAGCGGGGCAGGACGCCCACTCCATCCTCCATCCCTGGTCTAAGAAAGTCAGAGGAGCTGGTCCTCCCTGCAGCCCTCTGCCTCCAGGACGGACCATGGGAGCCCCAGACCAGAACCTTTCTCTGCCACTGGCGTAAGCTTGTTTGTCCACGAAAACACAATTGCTTTCCTCAACCTGCCGACTGCTTGGCCGGGGTGAACCGTGAGACCAAACCACAAGGTTGCTACTGATGCCCCAGCCAGTACCGAGGTCCTCCGTGGACCATCCAAGTGTGGACACGCAGAGCTCTCCCCGAAACACAGAGGTGCTGCTTGCGGGGGGCTCACAGCCTAGCAGAGAGGACAGGAATGGACATTTCTACATGAAAACCAAAGACTCTGGGAGTTCACCATTTTTCAACCAGTAGTTTCTCATTTCTTTTTAATTTTGGAACTTGCGGTTTTTTTACTTGTGTGTGTGACGTACTCCCTTCTCCAGAGTTTCTGAAGTGGTAAATCATACCTGAGGTTCAGGCCTCCGCTGCCTGCAACTTGCAAAGGCGTCTGAGGGGCTGATCTCTGTGTTGCAGCCAAAAACGCAGTAAGTGAACAAGCTGAAGCTCCAGGTGTGAGGAAACCAGGCTGCGAGGAACCAGGATGAGATCTCGAGTCAAGTCGCCAGGGTTTGACAATCTTATCTGACGCTGATGGCTTTTACCAAAGAGCCTCCGAATTTGCAACAGGGATACTTTACATTAGGAAGCTGGCTTTGCCAAAGGCTCACAGGTCTAATTATCCAACGCTGGACGTGCTTGGGGGCGGGGGCGTTTGGGAGTGAAGTGAGCAGAGGGTGAATTATTTTAGAGTTCTGCACAGGATTTCTGTAAGGGCTGCCTCCACGGGGATAACTGCACAACTGTTACTTTCACCTGAATGGATCAGAATTGAGTATTTTATTCACAATGGAATTAAACAATGAGTTGGCATTGTCTTGGGTCTGACTGAGCTGAGATGCTTTCTTGTGCGCGTGCCATTCATCCCCCGTGACGTGTCTTCTGCCTGGTCCACTTCCCCTCCTCCCCGACCTCCCTTTGCTTTACCTACCCTCTAGATTTCATGTCCCCCTTTTAAATCTTGAATTACACTCCAAATACAAATGAACTCCTTTAAGGATAACATAGGAAGGTATTTCTTCATGAAGCTTCAAGCCTTGCGCCTAGCAGGCCTCTTACTTAAGGTTCTAGAGGCTGATTGTGGGCTCCTTAGCTCGGAAAGCAGCTTGAGGAAGAACTGAGAATTGTCCTCATCAGATATTTTCCAGCACCAAAATTGGCTGCCTCTCCTGGGAGAGTCAAGTTGCAAGTGTGAGTCATAAGTGAAGATTCCTTCCTAAGTCACATTGCTCCCATTGAGGACATTCCTGGACTCAACCTTCTAATGGTAAAATGCTTTTCCAGTGGCATCCGTATCTGACCCCACAGCCAAGGGGAGTTGGTAAATCTGAGGAAACTAAAAATGATTTGCGTTTAAAAAATGCTGCCCAAAATAGCCTCAATGTTTTCTCCTCGAGCTCCTTGGCAGTCGTGATGATGAACAGATGATAACGTTTATCTCTAAGGCATTTAAATTAATGCTCGTGGGGTGAAGCTCATTGATGATGCATTTCACAGACACTCACCATGATCCCCAGCTGGAAACTGAAACTTCCCACAGAGCTTCAGATAAAAGATCAAACAAATACAAGCTTCCTCCAGGCCGGGTGTGGAACTTGGAAGACATTCCCCCTGAATGCCCTTTTCCAGCCAACTTCAAGCCTCGGGAAGAGGGAGGGGCTTCCCAGCTAAACCTTGCTGACTGTAGTCCGCCACTGAGTCCACGCTGCCCTGGAGAGGCCCTGTAAGGGTCATGTTCCCAAATCAGAGAGGACTCCTATGAAATATTGACCTTGGGGAACCAGAAAGAACTTCTTGTAGGAAGTTTTGAGTGAAAATTCTTCACAGTTCTTGGGCTGATGTGAATGGAGGTCTGAGCCTTGTACTCAAAGGACGATGTAAGCCCCTGTGCCCAGATCCTGAGCAGCCCCCAGGGGTGGCACTGCTGACGACACCCCAGGAGCCCTTGCTGCTACTCCCACCTGGAAAAGGAAGTGGACAAGGGAGCTCTTGGAACTCACAGTTGGGGCCCCTTTAGCTAACAACTTTTTAAAATTATCACTGCTTTCTACGGACTTTCTCATCTTTTCCCACCCATCACCTCCCTGTCTCTGATACTGAGGGAGATTCTTCATGCAGCTGCGATCTGTGGCAGCCTTATAGCATGGCTTCAAATGCTTTGACATTCCTTCCTCCAAAGGTGAGGTCTTTCTCCCCTTGACTCTGGAGGGGTCTGTGACTACTCTGACCTGTAGGTGGTGGAAATGACTCTCTGGGGCCTCCAAAGCAGGTAGGAAAAGACTTGTTGGGCTTCCCTGGTGGCACAGTGGTTGAGTGTCCGCCTGCCGATGCAGGGGACACGGGTTCGTGCCCCGGTCCGGGAAGATCCCACATGCCGCGGAGCAGCTGGGCCCGTGAGCCATGGCCGCTGAGCCTGCGCGTCCGGAGCCTGTGCTCCGCAACGGGAGAGGCCACAACAGTGAGAGGCCCACGTACTGCAAAAAAAAAAAAAAAAAAAAAGACTTGTTTACCAGAACACTCACTCTTGGGGTTCTGAGCCTCCAGGTCAGAAGTCTGACAACTCTGGGGCCACCATGCCGGAAGGAAGCTCAAGCCATGTGAAGAGGCCACATGTAGGCGCTCTGGCAGAGGAGCCCCCCATGACAACTTTCATGTCCCCTCAGCCTGGGCACCAGACTAGTGAGGGAAGAAGCCAGCTCTAGTTGCTCGGGACCCCCTCAGATATTCTGGTCTACACAAGTCAGGGCTCAGACACCATGGGGCAGAGACAAGCCAGCCTTCATCTGCCATATTTAAATTTCTGTCCCTTAGTATCCATAAGCATGATAACATGCTTCTTGTTTATGAGACCAGGCCGCGTGGGGTGCTTGTTACACAGCACTAGACAGTCAGAGCCTATCCTAACTGCTTTTCTCATCCCAGGCCTCACAGAGAACCCACAGACCTCTGAACCTCAAGCAGCAGCAGACAAGGGCATGTGTCTTGGGTGTGCCGAGTGCTGTGTTGTGAGGCATTGGACAAAGAGGGTGAAAGCCCCAGTCCCAGCCTCTAAGTCAGTCAGTTCCGATGAGCTGATGGGCCGGGCTCCACCGTCAGGCGCTCCCTCCTGTACATACAGAAGTAAGGCTGCATTTAAGGAGTGAATCAGGCAGCCCCGCGCCGTGCGGAGACATTCCCACCGCCAGATCCCACGACAGCAGGGGCGCTAGTCACCTCACATTCTGAGCATTTGCTCTCCAAGGGGGCAAAGTTCACCTAGAATACAAGGGGATTTGTGTCCCCTGGAGTCTGGAAGATCTGCCCCTGGCAAGTGCCACAGAGGGCCTGGGGGTCTTCCAAAAGCTCTTGGAGAGATTGTTCTGACCGCTCAGTGGAAAGCAAGCGTGCAGTCCCTTCCCGGGGGGCAGAACCTGACTGGTCGGGGGGAGTGGGGAGAATCAGGGCTTGAAAGAGGCAGGAAAAATGCACCACTGCAGGCGCCCCTGGCAGCACATAAAACAAATGAAGATCATATTTACGAGTCATGACACCAGAGCCGAAAACCCTGGAAGTGTCCTTTCTCGTGTCCCCTGATCTACCCATGGTTCTGTCTCTGACACCTGCCTGCTTGGAGACGAACCCCGGGGGTGCCGAGGACACAAGCAATCCAGACAACCAGACACTCAGGAGTTAAAGACCAGATTCCAAGGGCTGAAATTCTCTGGCCAACAATGACTTCACGTTCTTGGGAATAAACTACTGACCAGATGCACGAAGAGAAGATCCATGTGCAAAATCAAGCACAGAGAGCAAGATAGGATTCTGAACCCAAAAAGTCTTTCCCAGACGAATCCACCCTGCGGGCCTCAGCTCCCAAGCCCCAGACCCCCAAAGCCCGCGGAAGACCAGGCTCACACCTGCCTGAAGGGGGGCTGCTTTGGATTCAGCCCCAAAGACAGTGTGTCCTCAGCATATAACTTCCAGGAAGGTAATACCTTTGGGCTCCACTTACTTGGAAATCCAACTCAAATATGATCACTGTCTGGAAAACTAGCCTTTTCTGTGCTGGCAAATGTCCTTTCTATCTGTCTGAAATTTAAAAGGAACACATGTCCTAGAATGTTTAGAAAATATAACTCCATATTCCCATTCATGGGTCATTACTTCAGCAAATCTGAAACATTTTGAGTCTACATCTCACATTGGCAGCTGATACGTACAGAAAAAGAAACTGAGGCAGCATTAGGGGAGGAGTTGGTAAAAGTCAAGATGTCTACAAGCAAAGGTTGGAACTTTTCAGCAGTGAGCTTCTTCGGGACAGGAGCGTGTCTTGTCCTTTTTCTCCATAGCACTATGACACCTAGCACTGAGCAGGGATTCCAATAAAGGTATGATGAATGGATGAACAAATTAATGGACGGGTAAATGAAAAGCAAATAAATTAATGAGTGAAGAACAAATAAGTGAATGAATGAGTAAATGAGTACACACATACACATACAGGCCTGCATAGATGAATGCATGTGTGAGATGACCCTAGACAGCACCTTCTCTCCTGCAAGGATCTGAATATCAAGCCTAGCCTCCTTTCCTGATCTCCACTGCTGCATCTCTAATGACCCTCTGGCCATAGCTCACTGGAGGACCTGACATTACTTGAAAATTAACATTAAAACTAAGTTCATCTTTATCCCGTCACCAAATCCAGCTCCCTCCCCCTCCCACAATGTCACCATTTTCTGTTGAAGGCACGGCCCCTCTCAGTAACTGCCCAGTGACAAAGGGAGTCCCCTTTACCTCCTAGCCTCCCTGAACCTCCATTATCTAGTTGGACACCCAGCCCTTTTGACTATTTTTTCAGTGTATCTCCCGCTCTGTCCCTTCCTTTTCGTGCCTTCTGTCACAGTTCCGTCTCTAGCATTAACAGCATACGTGTCATTACTACCTGGCCACAGCGCTCTGTAACCGGGATCCCACACCCAGTGTCTCCTGCACCTGTCCTTCACCCATGGAATAAAAGCCAAACACCCTAGCCAGACAGTCCGTGTGCTTAAAACTCCTGTGCCAACCGACCCTTCTGATCAACCTATTTGTTCTTATCCTAGCCTTGCAAATTTGCCCCTTCCACCAATCTCACCTGCAGAAGGTCCAGTTTCCCTTTCCTGATGTTACCAAGCCCAAGCTCGCTCTGCTCGCTGCCAAACAGGCCAATAAATCGGGAGACAAGGTGTTGAGACAAGGAACACGACTTTATTCGGAAAACCAGCAGACAGAAAAGATGGAAGACTAATGTCTCCAAAAAACCATCTTATCCGGTCCGGGTCTGAATGCCAGTTGCTTTTACAGCACAGAGAGGGGGAGGAGATGAGGAAGTAAAGTAAAAAGGCCATACGTTTTGCAAATATCCCCTGGAATGGCCAACTTCGGGGAGGGGACGTGTTCATTTCTTCTTCCTGGGGTCCGGATGTTTCCCTGAACAAAGGCACTTTGGTTTAACATTGAGGCGGGGCTCCCCGAGACAGGCCGTTATGTATAGACTGTATCCTTTTACTGAACAAAAGCAACGGGAAGCAAAGGTTAAAGTCAAAGAAACAGATCCAACGGGTCTGGGTCTTCCCTGTTCCACTGACTCTTGAAATGAAATCCACACTTCAAAACTCAGCCCAATCCCTGCCTCCCTTATGGAGCCTTTTGGGACTAAGACCTTGGAGAGGCTCACTCTTTTCAGGAATCCGACCCCCAAAGCTCCTCCCCTCCAGGACGGCCATGGCGCTCTCACCTTACAGTCTTACACTCTGCCTCGTTTTGAGCCTTCCCCATGTGTTCACCGTGATGGTATTGGCGGGGCGGTCCTAGCTTAGGTCTTATCTCCCCTGAGACGCTGGCACCAAGCAGAGTCTCTGGCCTCTTGTCTTTGGTCATTATCTTATGACCACAAAAGCCCCAACTCTCACATTCCTTGTGGGGAGGCGGGTGTATCCTTAATTAGATCACTTACCACACTGCGTTAATCTGTTTGTTTTCTCCAATTGATTAGAAACTTCTGAAGTGCAGTGATTCTGTCTCGTTCATCTTTTTGTCACCAGCATTGAGCACCTGAGCAAGTAACATTCGTGGTTAAACATAGCGATCATTATAGCTACCGCGTTGTATGCTGTTACACACGACACTCCAGGGACACCCTGCTGCTAATCCTCACTGTGGCTTGGGAGATAGATGTCGTTCTCTCCATTTTACAGATGTGGAAACTGAGACTCTGAGAGTTTAAATATCCTGCCTGACATGGAGACGGGTTCAAATCCACACTGTTTAGATTTACGGTATGTATTTGTTCCTCTGCGCCCCTTCCTTGTTTTCCTCCTGCACAAAGAACCCCGACATTGTTGTCCTCAAGCAGAGGCATGGAAACCGGTACATGCAGATAAGAGAGTTACCACCAAGATAATGTGATTTGAAGGATAAGATGAAAGAAGTGACTAGGAGCCATTGTCCTACAGACTGTGCACCTGAACTGACAAAAGCGTTACCTTACTGAGTGTGATCTTGTCAGTTAACCAACACGTAGGCAGGAATTTACTTGATGTCCCGAATAGGCACTGTCATCTGGCTGTAAGAAAGACAGTGTTAGGGATCCACTTCACCTCCTTTAAACTCGACGCAAAGGTTAAACTCACACCCAGACAGATACACGTGTATATCAATTTATTAGCCTACAGACAATTCCAACTCCAATAAGAAAATTTGCTCCTTTGTTCATATGTGAATCTTCAGGGAAAATACTTAGCTGGCTTCACTTTTAGCTGGTTTAGTTACATAAACCTATCAACAAAGAGTGCCTGAGAAAAGTCAGTTAAGGCCAGAAAATATGAAGAAAATTAATATAAAAATAAGTATGAAGAAAAGCTTGAAAAGGTCAGTTTTGACTTATGTTTTCAGACAAATGTCTGTTTCAAAACAGCTGAATGGTATCTTATCCGACAGCAAAAAACAAAGAAAAGAAAATGGTTAATATTTACTTCTTGTTTCCAGTTTTGCCCTGTTGGTGTTCAAAGATGTACTTAAGAAAAATGTAGTTTATTTTACTGGATTAACCTATCAGATAGTGATTTAATGATGTTTATAAAACATATGCTTAAAAACCTGTTTCCACCAGCTTTTAAGCATATTGTATTTCTATTGCCAAGAATTCTGTAACAGTTTCTAATCTGTTCAACCAGCAGTGACAGAGCCATTCCTTTTTTTAATATGCAAACATAGGCTCTTGTCTATATAATGAAATAATGAAATAAATATTATAAGAAAGAACCGAATGACTATGTGCGTTACTATGTGTGTGATTGATCATGAAGAAACGTTAGAATACAAAAATAATGGAAAAAATACTGAGCCCTTCTCTTTACCCTGTGATCTATGCTAAATGCAGGCAGCTTGATCCCTACACCTGCCACCTTATTGTAAGTTAGAATCCATTTGTGCGCACTGGACGTGCCCTTAGATAAGCATCGCCTTTCCAGCCCTAAAAGATGCTCAAATCATGAAATTGTTCATGACTTAATTGCTTGATCTGTGCGATGCATGTATAGATTCCAGTACTCACCAGACTGGAATAAATATTCCCTAAGGTTCCCACTAACTAGAAGTCTATGATTTGTCCAGTGATAACTCCTTAGCCTGCAAAGACAAAATATAAACTGGAGGTTTACTAATATCGAAACTAGCAGGTTTTGATATTAATACTGTATGCTAGAAACTTACATGTTTTCAAAGTACTCCTGGGTCAGTTGTTCAGAAAAATAAATTATGAGATGCCAGAACGTCAGCCGCTAGTCTCAGTGTCAGCTGGGCCTGGCTGGTCTCGCCCCTGTAACCAGAGAAATGCCAGCAATTCAGATAAAACTCTAAAGGGAGCAAAAGGGACCACAGTCTCCAGAGCAGGGAAAGAAAAAAGACAGATGGGAGATATTAAGCAGCCTTAAAGAGTAAATTCTAAGGGTCAGAAAGGAGCCAAGTGGATTTTTCACCTGGCTCAGGAGGAGGTGGAGATGAGGGGAAAGCCTGAAAAATGGCTGAAAACAGCTAGGTTGCACCCTCCGGAAGACTGCTCCCTGCTGGGGTTCTTTGGGAACAAGAGGAGCTACTCTTCCCAGGAAGTCTTGCCCAGGCCCCTGATGGACCTGCCCACCTCCTCCATCTGCTGCCTCTGAGCCAATCTACGAATCTCACCTGATTGACCCAAGATAGGCAAGCACCCTGGGCCACCAATGGTGAATGTTTACGCTGCCTGTAAAATACAGACCTCTGGGTAAACTGCGTCATAATTAATCTTTAAATTTGCATTAATTGCAAAAGAATAAACAGATCTCCAGCAGAGAGAAGAGGCCTCTACCTTCCCAGGCTGACCGCACAGACCTGTGTCCATGGACGCTCCTCTCAGAACTGTAGGCTGCAGATCTGTTTACCGAGAGCTGTGCGTTCCGTTGAGTCAGGTCAATGGAACGTGTGGCTCCGAGTTCCCAAGCGTGGTGTGCACTCTAGAGGGTCCTGGAGTTAATGTGTTGATGCTGTTGTGTCATTAAATCAATACAGACGTTTTCAAGGGGGAGAAACATTTTCATTGTGGAAAATTTCAAACACAGACAAGAACAGAGAAAGTATGGCAATGAGCCCTCCTTTGCCCGCTCTTCAGTTTTAACAATTATCCCAATATTTTGCTGATCTTTGTTTGCTTTTTACACCTTTCTCTCTCTCTCTCTCTCTCTCTCTCTCTCTCACACACACACACACACACATTTTCTGAACTGTTTTAAAGCATCTCTCGCATACCATGCCACTTTGCTGTAAATACTTCAGAAGGCGTCTCTAACTGGTAGCATGATTTTTACGTGATTGCTGAATCAGTCACACCTAACAAAACCAACAAAGATTCCTCATTACCAGGTAGTATCCACTTTACATTCAAATTTCCCCAATTGACTCAGAGATGTCTTCTTGCAGTTGAGAGTTGGAATCAGCATCCAGCAAGCCCCGTGTTGCTATATGGCTGTGGGTCTAATCCAGCGACTTCAATTTGTTCTTCCCCTTTGACTTCTTTCCTTCCCAATGTTAGAGCCAGAGGACAAAGCAGCATAGAGGGCTGCCTTTCTCATGGGTTGATGACCCTTAACAGCGTTCAAAGCTAAACTCAATTTGGGTGCCCTCATGACCTTTGGGAAAATAACCATAGTTTGGATGGAAGTCCCTCGTCCTCTCCTTCCACCTGCCACTATTTGTCCATCTCCCTACAATGCACATCCATTTGTCCTTCCCAATTTCCCATCTCTGGTTTCTAGTGCCCTGTAAGTTGTTTCCTATTCCCTTCCTTCGTGCAACGTCTCTTTGCCTACCAAATCTCAGTGGCTTCCGACACCAGCCTCTGAAAGACCAACCTCCCTGACACCTAGGCCATCACGCTGGTCAAGTCAGGGCCGGTGAGCTTGGTCAGGAAATATTTTCCTGGTGTTCATAGCAAGAACTCACCTTCTGGAATCTCTGCACTTGGCCAAAGAGGACAAGAAGCAGAGAGGCCATTTTTCCTTCACGATCAGCTGTTAGTTGACGTGTATCCTCACCTAAAATAGCGGTGCAGCTCTAATGCCAAGCCTGTGCTCCACCAGCATCGCTGTCCCACGGCCTGTCCACTGGCCGCATGGCAGACCCAGACTCCACCTCAGTCTGGGGAGCTTAAAAATGGCACCTTCAAGTTCAAATCAAAGAGAACTAATTGTGCCATTCTCTACCAACTTCATAACTTACTGTGAAGCTGTATACGATGCTCTGTTGTGACCTCACAAGTCACAGTGAGATTTCACTGCGGAAAGGCCGTGCCCTTCCAGAGAGCCTGGAAGTGAGCTTCAAGTGGCTGAGATGGCAAACGAACAGGAATCACCCTGCGGTAGGCAGGACCCCCTGGGTGCGATTATTAAAATAATCCCAGGGTCTGATCTCCATCTGTTCATTTGTTTTTCTTTAAAAGAAGCATTTTGCCGCATTCCCATCTGGTCTCTTCTTTTTACAAACGCCTGCAGGAGCCGCTCATGACCCCGCGTGTCTGGTCCCCTCACGGCAGCGCCTACACCACGCCGGGCCCGTTGACCAGGCTCACCCCGTGTCAACCATCCCCTTCCCTCTTACACAGCCACCGTGCGGCTCGAGACACCCTCCTGAGAGATTTGCAGTTATTCATTGACTAATTTGTGCTGGTCTAGAGACTATTTCTGAAAGTGTTCATTAAAAAATAAACTCATTTTGATGTAAACCAGTCACCAAAAAAATACTGCCTGATTCCACGCATAGGAAGTATGTGAAGGAGTCAAAATCATAGAAACAGAAAGTAGAGCGGTCATTGCCGGGAGCGGGAGGAGAGGAAACTCATGCTGAATGGCTGTGGAGTTTCAGTTTTGCAAGAGGAGAAAATTCTAGAGATCTATTGTACAACAGTGGGAATATGCATAACCTAGCTGTACACTCAAAGTGGCTAAGGTGGTAAATTTAATGCTGTGTTTTCACCACAACATAAACAGGTAGGGAGCTAGATAAACAAATAAATAAGAACTCATTTCATGCAATCTTATTCTGCTTGATTTGGCCCTGACCCCAAAATAAACACCTCCTACAGCTTTGCAGTTCTCATTTTTCCACAACTCAACTTTTTTTGTAAATGAGGAAACAGTATTTCTCCTTTCTGACCTTCTGTGCCGCCAAAGGTAGTTGCCAATCGGGGGTATTATTGAGTTTTCTTAAAGCTATTTCACTGGAGGTCAGAGAAGGCATTCCTTTGGAATGTAAACCGTTTTCTTGTATGCATCATTAATTCTTCTTTCCCAGATCTTTTCATTTTACTAATAAAGAGGGAAGGGAATTAAGGTGATTTTTTTTGCGGTATGTGGGCCTCTCACTGTTGTGGCCTCTCCCGTTGCAGAGCACAGGCTCCGGACGCACAGGCCCAGCGGCCATGGCTCACGGGCCCAGCCGCTCCACGGCATGTGAGATCTTCCCGGACCGGGGCACGAACCCGCGTCCCCTGCATCGGCAGGCGGACTCTCAACCACTGCACCACCAGGGAAGCCCAGGAGTTAAGTTTTTAGCGTTTTTCAACTTCTACCTCTAAAAGAAAATCCAGTTTTGGAATCTTCAGGAGTTTCTGGCGAGATCCAGAGCCGCGAATGTTGTCGAAATCCTCCACTAGCTTCCTGCGTGTTGACTGGGGGGGGGTCACAAAAATGCCAGATTCCAAATTAATCTACTAATGTTTTCCAACCGGCTGCTCTTGGGGTCCATCAAGAGGCAACCACAGCAAATGCCCACTTAGCAGTGGGTCAGGAGAGCTGGGTCAGCACCCTCTATCTCATTCTGAAGATTCTTCTGGAATCAAGATGCATAAGGCTGAGAATATGCTTCAAGCAAGGGGGTCTCTTGAGGAAAGGGGAGGGGCACCAGGGCTGCCAGGAGGAGCAGAAACACCCTTGAGCCAAGCTGACCAGTCAATGCAGGTCAGGAAGGGGCCAGGTAAGTGTTCTCAACTCTCAGTGTCCATCAAAACCACCTGGAGGGCTTTTGAAAAAGGGACGCCCAGGACCAACTGAATCAAAATCTCTGTAAGGTGGAACCCAGGCATCTCACTCTGTTTTTTTTAAAATATACTGGGTGATTCTGCAGTACAGGAAAGTTAAGAGCCACTGGACTAGCACCGTGGTCTATAGTACTCTGGGAAGACCTTCATGAAGTGATAAGCCAGCAGCCCAGCTCCCACCTCCTCTCTTCCTAGGAAACATACAAAGCCTTTGCGGTGTCCTATACCTTCATATAGGACAAGGTGTGGTCCTCGCCCAGCAGGACTCACATCACCTGGGCTGGACAGAAATGCAGGATCTGGGGCCCTGCCCACACCCACTGAAGGGAAAGCTGCTTTGTAACCCGGGCCCCAGGTGATTTCTACGTGTGTTAAGATTGGAGAAGCCCTGTACCATACCATTTTATCATACCGCTTTCATATACTGCAAGCTCTTCTATTCAGGACTCTCTAAAAATAAAGGACACTATTGGAAATATGGCTGCCTGTTGTAGTAACACCTGCCAAGGGCTGCCACTCCCAGATAAAACAATTTTCTTTTGCACTTCCTGTTGTCATATTGACATTGCAGCGATAAGATCAAGGATAGCTATTTTTCTCTAAAGCTAAGTTTGTCCCTTGGCCCAGATGGTCTTCTAGGCCTTGGAGCTGTTTCTCAAAAGAAACAGAAGAAACCCCACCCTAACACTGTCCCGAAGGCCAAAAGGGGAGAGTTATTTGTACATGGGGATGTTGAAGGCATTATTCCATCTCCTTTAAAATTTTATTTTCCCTTCACATCCAGATCTAGTCCAGGAAATAATTTATTTAGAAGTTTTTTTTTTAAGTTTCCAATTAAGAAATCTTGGAAAGTAGTTGACCTATATTTACTGTAACCATATTTTCCAAATAAAATTCCAGACACATGGTCTGATAAGTATGCGTGTACTTACCACATTATTTAAAAATAAAATTAAAAATAAAATGTGCTGCTTTTTTTCTGCTTAAAAAAGTAATTCATGTTTATCTTAGAAACTACAGAAAACTCAAAGACGAAACTAAAAGCATCTGTAATTCCACCATCCAGAAACATTTACATCCAGAAATGTTACATTTTAATCCATATTCTTCTTCAGTCTTTGCCTATAACAGAAGACAATTTTTTTATCAAGTTGAGTAGTATACTATATATAATTTTGCTTCCTGAATTTTCCAATTAAAGCTATGGCACAAGGATTTTCTCATGTCATTGAAGATTCTGTGTAAGCCTTACTTTTTTCTCCTTCCTTTTTTTTTTGCGGTATGTGGGCCTCTCACTGTTGCGGCCTCTCCCGCTGCGGAGCACAGGCTCTGGACACACAGGCTCAGCGGCCATGGCTCACGGGCCCAGCCACTCCGCGGCACGTGGGATCTTCCCGGACCGGGGCATGAACCTGCGTCCCCTGCATCGGCAGGCGGACTCTCAACCACTGCGCCACCAGGGAAGACCTGCCATCAATTTTTTGCCATTATTAAATATACTGTAGTAAACATTCTTGAACATATATCTTTGTTCACACTTCTGAAAATTTCCACAGCACAGCATAGCCAAGAAGCAAAAGTTCTGTATAACAGGGGACTTCCCTGGTGGCGCAGTGGTTAAGAATCCACCTGCCAATGCAGGGGACATGGGCTCGAGCCCTGGTCCGGGAAGATCCCACATGCCGCAGAGCAGCTAAGCCTGTGTGCCACACTACTGAGCCTGCACTCTAGAGCCCACGAGCCACAACTACTGAAGCCTGAGTGACTAGAGCCCATGCTCCACAGCAAGAGAAGCCACCGCAATGAGCAGTCCGTGCACCTCAACAGAGTAGCCCCCGCTCACCGCAGCTAGAGAAAGCCCACGCGCAGCAACGAAGACCCAACGCAGCCAAAAATTAATTAATTAAATTAAAAAAAATAAGAAATACTGTATAACGGGATAAAATTCTTTTATATCTCTTCATATACATTACCAACTTTTTTATGGAAACGTTGTACCAACTTATACTTAACACCTTTCTGAAGGTACCATGGGAAAAAGTTTAAATCAGTACTGTTCCAGAAAATTCAGATTTAAAAAATAAATTTACTGAGCACATATTTTGTGCCAGAGAGTGTGCTAAGTGCTTTACGTGTACTGTGTCAGTTACCCCGTACAAAAGTACCCTGAGGACAAGATGCTATTATGATTCCCATTTTACACATGCAGAAAGTTTGGGTAAGTAGCCCAAGTTATACAGCCAATTCGTTGTAAAGTTCAAAGTTAAAAGTGAAATTGGGGCTTCCCTGGTGGCGCAGTTGTTGAGAGTCCACCTGCCAATGCAGGGGACACGGGTTCGTGCCCCGGTCCGGGAGGATCCCACATGCTGTGGAGTGGCTGGGCCCGTGAGCCATGGCCGCTGAGCCTGCGCGTCCGGAGCCTGTGCTCCGCAACGGGAGAGACCACAACAGAGGCCCGCATACCGCAAAAAAAAAAAAAAAAAAAGTGAAATTGATTCAGTGTAGAGGTTTTTCTTTTCCTGACTCCAATGATCACTCTCTGTACCCTCCACTCGGGAGGCCTCTGCGGCAAGGGTCCCAGCTGAGGGTCTGGAAGAGGGTCAGTAACCGTCAGGAGAGCCTAGTGCAGCCCTGGGACAGACAGCTGACCCTGGGCCAAGATCCCTGAGCGACCAGGCCAGAATGCCCCGTGGTCAATGACAAGTTCTCAGCGACACTGACAAACTGGGAAAAGGCAAAGCAAAAGGACATGTGGTGAGCCAGAAGGACTGATGAGGTTATTTTTGAGCACATGTGAGACACCCAGGAGCCCCTTGTAGGGGATTTCATGGAAGAAGAGCCCAGTCCTGGGGCCTCAGAAGTTTTGCTCGTGGACACCAAGTCACTGCAATTGTGTTGAACCGAAAGCCATCATGACCTAGAGGAAGGGGACTGTCGTCTTTCCTTTTTAGATGAATTGATCTGAGGCTTCTCAGGGCACCCCCTACTTTGCATATTTTGTAGGCTGTTCCACGCTGAGGGGGTCGTTCATGGCCTAGGGGGTAGATGGGGCTCAAAACCCAGCCCAAGTTCCATTTGCCAATCTGGGCATGCATGGAGTTGTGTCCACCTCCCATTAAGTCCCTGACCTCACACTCTACTATCCCTCCCAATCTGCAGCAGTCATGCCAGCCTCAGGGCCTTTGCCCTGGCTGTTCTCTTTGCCTGGAAAGCTTTGCCCCATCTCTCCTTCTCAATGACCCACTGCCCCATGAACAATGACAACTCCCAATACCCGCTCCCAGACCCTCACACCCTGCCCTCCAGGGGGACAGTGAATTTTGTTTGTTTTGTTTGCTGATCTATTCCAAGTGCCTAGAACATTCCTGGCAAATAGTTCTCAATAAATATTTGTTGAATTGAATGAAATCACCAAATGGGTAAACCACGGAGATGATTAAGTCTTGCTTCAGTTATTTTTACATTGAGAGAACGGAGAGGTGGAGTGACCTTATCCAAGATCACCTGTAGGTTTCATTTCCCCTAAGTGCCCAGACTTTCAGAACTGGCCTTGAAGTTCTCCAGCTCAGCCCAAACAAAACTCTCCCTCAGTGAGGCCAATAGCAGGTCCAGATCTGGATAAAGCAATTGGCAAAAGGCGTAAATGATAACTAAGCATCGTCCTTCCAGGGAGTAAGCTTCAGATGAACCTCCAACGGAAGGAAAATCTCTCTGAGCTGCAAGTCAATTACACATCTTCTCCTTTCCTACCCTCCCGAGAGCAACCACCTAACAATAAGGAAGCCTCCAGGAAGCCAAGTCCCCAATCCACCTTGTTCAGTAGTTCAAACCCATCCCCACCCCCTCCCCTTTTTCCTTTGCGAGAGGCCGGACCCTGGAAGAAATCATTCTAAGCAATGAGACAAAGTGAGCTGCTTCAGGGATGTTCAAACCGCAGCTCATTACAAATGCCCAGTGTCATAAACACCTCTCTCAAATATTTCCCTCTTTCCTCGCCAAGCATTTGCAGAGAACAAACACGGATTATACACAATTTGGGAGCAGATTTATTTTTTCCATGACCTCTGTTCTCTTTTAACAAGCAATTTGTTATATATGTTAGCTTAAAATAAAATAAAATTCTGGCAATGGTTATCAAAATTGAGAACCCCCAAAATAAAAGCTCTCTCTTAATAAGCGTGTGTTCTGGGATTCCAAATACAAGGTTCACAGACCCCCGGAGAGATCCTTGTATGGAATTCTGTGGTCTGTGAGGCCCCTAAAATCATAGGCAAACTTTTGTGGATGTATGAAGACACTTGGGGTTTTATTGGTGCGCTCTCATTAGATTCTCAAAGGAATGTTTCTCCCCAAATTACTGAGAACCATTGATTTTTGACACAGTCAAAAGTGTCAAAACCTGAAGCGGTGACAACCAGACCTAACTCCCCAGTGTGCAGTGCAAAATTTGTGGTAACAGAGTATATCTACATCATTAATACTTTCTCTTTTGGGGAGTACCATTATCAAGACACAATATCCTAGCTAGATAAACAGTTAGTTTGGTTAACCATAAAACAGTGTAATAAATTAATTTCCCAATTGTTATTCCTGGCTGGTGATAGGATTAACAGTTTGGTCTTTGACTATTCTTTCTGTCTGTCTCTCTCACATTTAACCTTGTGCAAAACATCACTTTGCAAAATAGATGTTTTGAATCATACTTTTCAGGTAAAGAATCTCAGACTTGGGCTTCCCTGGTGGCGCAGTGGTTAAGAATCCACCTGCCAGTGCAGGGGACACTGGCTCGAGCTCTGGTCCGGGAAGATCCCACATGCCGAGGAGCAACAAAGCCCATGCGCCACAACTGCTGAGCCGGTGCGCCTAGAGCCCAAGCTCCGCAAGAAGAGAAGCCACCGCAATGAGAAGCCCACACGCTGCGACAAAGACCCAGCGCAGCCAAAAATAAATAAACAAATAAATTTATTTTTTAAAAAAAAGGAGGGCTTCCCTGGTGGCGCAGTGGTTGAGAGTCCGCCTGCCAATGCAGGGGACACAGGTTCGTGCCCCGGTCCGGGAGGATCCCACGTAACGCGCGGAGCAGCTGGGCCCGTGAGCCATGGCTGCTCAGCCTGCGCCTCCAGAGCCTGTGCTCCACAACGGGAGAGGCCACAACAGTGAGAGGCCCACGTACCGCCAAAAAAAAAAAAAAACACCTGAGACTCAGATCATTAAGTAACTTATTAGGCCCCTTGGCTGGTAAATAAAGGGAGTCAAGATGTTAACACAGGCCTACTGGATCCTGAAGCTGGTGTGTTTTCCAACAAAGCAGACCACTATCTCTTAAAATTTATATTCTCTCTTCCAAAATCAGGATTTTCAGTTCAAGTTTTTTCCTTTAATGGTGGGTGGTTAAACCAGAATATTTTATACCAGCAATTATATTTCCCAAATGTATTCATGAAAGATTTTAGAACATTGGTAGTTCTGACATGGTGGACGTCATCACAATGTATTTTCTCTGATTTTGGCTCTGAATCATGAATTAGTAACGGTCTAAAATGCTGCTGTCACCCAGTTCAAAACTTCCCAAGAATCCTCCCTTTGGAGCCAAATGAAGCAGCCTAAGGTACACACGAGAACTTCTGAGTCCAGAGTGGCAGGCTTGGCTCTTCCAGGAGATTCACCAAGAGAACCAGCAAGCAACTACCTGTGAGTCCTTTCCCCAGATAGGAGCCATGCCACCAACCTCTCACCAGAATATGTGAGAGTAACACGAGTTAAGAATCAACTCTCGGGACTTCCCTGGTGGCTCAGTGGTTAAGAATCCACCTGCCAACGCAAGGGACACGGATTCGAGCCCTGGTCCGGGAAGATCGCACATGCCGCGGAGCAGCTAAGCCCGTGTGCCACAACTACTGAGCCTGCGCTCTAGAGCCCACGAGCCACAACTACTGAGCCCACGTGCCACAACTACTGAAGCCTGCATGCCTAGAGCCCGTGCCCTGCCACAAAGAGAAACCACCACAATGAGAAGCCCGCGCATCGCAACAAAGAGTAGCCCCCGCTCACCACAACTAGAGAAAGCCCGCATGCAGCAACAAAGACCCAACGCAGCCAAAATTTTAAAATAAATTAATTAATTAATTAGAAAAAAGAAAGAGCCCCCCCAAAAAAGAATCAACTCTCTCCCATAGCAAATGGCATTTAAAGAAAATAGACGATGTACATATGTGTTATAATATGAAGGCTGCCTAGAAGAAAATGATTTGGAAAGAGCAGGAGACATTATTCATAGCTTTAAAACAGAGACTGTTCAAAATGGAAAATAAGGTACTTCTCTCAACACCACTGATGTACTTTTAGTGTCTGTATTTGGTGTACATCTCTGGGTCTTTGTGAGTTCCCACGGTAATCCTCCATGATTCATGAACTACCAAGTCACCATCACAATTTCCTAGTAGTTGGGAAGCATTTAACCCCCAGAAGCATCCATTTTCTCATTTAGCCAGAGAATGAAAGGAAGTGGGAAGGTCTGGCTCCACGCGAAAGTCTAAGAATGTCCCCATGTACGCAGGCTCCAGGGAAGCCTGTCTTGATGGAGATATTGGAAAGCATAGCTCGCTTACCGTAGCAGATCACAGTTTCCAAGGGAGCTTCCAAAAATTCATCTTCTGTATTTTCTGGCAGATCCACTTCTAAGATATTGGATTCTAGCAGACTCAGGTCAGATATCATCAGCGTGTGTCCTTATAACTGAGTCACCAATATCACGGACGGCCAAAGCGGCAAAGCAACCCCTCAGGTCTCCTCTCTCTGTGCCATTGTGCGGGGACAGCCTCGTACGAGTCCAGACAAAGGCCGGCTTCCCTTAGCTTGGCTCCTTCCATAGCACGCGTGCTTCTTTATACATAGAGGACGGTAGACATTTGCTTGCCAATAACACACTTACCCGTGTGGATTTAACCTGGAAAAAAGTCATTTCTAAGTCACAAGTCTAACCAGCAGTTCTCAGTGGAGGGCTACTGCCCCCTAGGGAACGTTTGGGAAATGTGTAGGGCCTTTTTTTTTTTTTGATAACTGTGAAGGTTGGGTGTTCCTGCACTGAGGGGATGGAGGCCAGGAACACAGAAGACAGTTTTGTACAACTTTTCAGTGTCCCACCAGACAGTTACGTAGGTGAGAAACTTGTTTATAGCTTTCTGATCCCGGAACCCCACTCCACTTTGACATCCAACTAGAAAGTATTTTTGAACAGTTTTAGTAGACACTGACTTTTCCAAGAACGCAACCATCATGTAAGTCAAAGAGAAAATTGTACGTTGTGTCTTCAAAATTTTACCAAGAGTCATTCATGATTTCAAAAGATCACAACACCCACAGCAACACAGCTCAAGGACGGCAGTCGCTGTGACACTCCCGAGGCAGTGTGTGTTCCTAGCAGCCACATTCAAGACGGTGTGGGTGACAGCCCAACTACATCCCTTTATGTAGTTGTGCCTGAGCGCTTACATATTGAACATTAAAGCTGTAATATTTTATTATAAATTATTTTCTTTTTATTTACCCTTTACTGAACACCCAGGGCATTATATTGATTTTTAAAAATTAACTTCTGTGGGTGAGTGACATTACGTATAAATTTGGTAAAACAGAATATTTCCTTTTAAAAGAGGTCTTTGTTTTGAGTCCAATTTAAACACTGGTGTGAAGCATGAAAACTCCTTTAGGTTAAGAGCTGCCTAATTAAATGGTCTTTAAGGATGTTTAGATGGAACGTGACATTAACTATGTCTCTTCAATGTTGCCCGACAAAGAGCAGTGAGTGTCTAATATTCAACCATAGGCATGCATGAGAATAACGTGAGAGCTTTTAAATATTACCAACTCCTGGGTTCCTACCCTGACCAATGAAATAAGAATCCAAGTGTCAATTGCATGTACTTGAACCTTAAGACAACCACTTAGAGGAGTGATTCTCCATCCACATCACATGTTAGGAGGTGCCCCTAAATGTAGCAGCAACCCCAATAGGCAAGTCTGAGTGAGAGCCAGTCCACGTTACTTTTCTTAACATTTCCCAGGTGATTCTAATTTATGACCATTGATGGGAATCCCTCTTCCAGCACGTAACTAGGAATTCTGAGAACTTGAGGTGTTGGTCAAGAAAGGCTACGAGCTCTGGAAATAAATCATCAGGCTTTGCATGTGAGCTAAGCCATTTGCTCTCTGTGCCTCAGTTTCCTCTCCTGTCAAATGAGGATCACAGTAGCATCTTCCTCATGGCATGTGGGAATTAAGTTAACACATACACAGCCCTTAGAGCATACCAGTTGTCTTTCTATACTCTGTAGTCAGCCAGTGAGAATTAGATAAATATTAGAAAAATATTCAGTATAATCCCAACCCTCTGAAATGTCATTCAAATGCCACATTTTATTAACATCTATTTCTAAGGTGATAGAATATTCTGATTTAAAACTACTATTTTGCTTCAAGGTGGCAAACCACCGTCGTTCAAATTTCCACTTCTTTTAATAACGCTCTTGATTTAGTCAAAATCTGACTTTAAGTCAAGTCTCCTGTGGTCTACATCACTCCACTGCCTGCCACATTCCAAGGCCAAGGTTAGAGGCTGGAGTGAACCTCAGAAAGGGCCTGGAGGAAGAAAGTATCCCACAGTCGTTATAAGATAAGCATCAGGGCTTCCCTGGTGGCGCAGTTGTTGAGAGTCCGCCTGCCGATGCAGGGGACACGGGTGCGTGCCCCGGTGCAGGAAGATCCCACATGCCGCGGAGCGGCTGGGCCCGTGGGCCATGGCCGCTGAGCCTGCGCGTCCGGAGCCTGTGCTCCGCAATGGGAGAGGCCACAGCAGTGAGAGGCCCGCGTACCGCAAAAAAAAAAAAAAAAAAATAAGCATCAATATTCTCAAGCATGATTTTCAATTTTCCATATTTTTGAGAGCATGTTTCAACGTAGGGGAGGCATGCGCAAACATCTTAGATCTCTATGTCAATGGAGAGGTTAAAAAAACAAGATACTGCAGGAATCTAAAGGCTCAGGGACTCCAAGATGATTTTGAAAAGAGAGGATTTTTACAGAGCTCGGATGGTTGACGACACAAAGGAAATCCATTGGAGCAGCTGTCCCACTAGCTCCGTGCACGCTCAGACACTTTAGTATTATTTTCCTGGCTCTCGGCAACTCATTCCCTGGATCTGAGAACATCATCTAAGCCCTAATTGATGCTGTAGCTGCACCTGACCGGGAGAGGCAGATGAGTCAAGGCTCCTCACTTGTTTAAATCACATATCATAATCGGAACAATAATTCACATTCTCTTCTTCACTTTTCTGATTTAATTCACACACAGAGAGTATCATTTTATAACCTAAGAAATCTGCATCTTCTCAGACAGGAGGAGGGTCAGAGGGTCGCACAGTCCACTTTCTACCAGGGAGGGGAGCAGGTCTCCTCAAGGAATGAAAAGGCAGCAGGTCATCCCAGGCCTCCGGCATCCCATCCATCCTGGGGATGGTGTCGCCGCCATTTTCCTATAGGTCGCCTTTCTCCTATCATGTGACTCAATTTCTAGAATAGGAGTTGGCAAATGTTTCCTATAAAGGTCGAGATAGTAAATATTTTAGGTTTTGTGGGCTGCCCCCATCTGATATTCCTCCTTGTTTGCTTCCCTCTCTCTTTTTCACAACCTTTTTAAAATTTAAAGGCATTCCTAGCTCCAGAGATGTACGAAAACAGACCGCAAGCTAGATTTGGCTGGTGGACTATAGTTGGTCAACCTTGTCTCTTGATAAATGGATCTAAAACTGGTGTCCAGGACTTAGGGCTAAGGTTTGTATTCCTGGTTTAAGCAGAATATGGAACTAGGTGGAGGGTCAGATGGAGAAGATAGAGCAGAGCAGGGACAGTATCTGGGTCCTTAACCCAGAGGGGGGAAAATCCACTTACACCTCACTTCAGATTTGTCAGCTGCTTTATTTTTCTTTGGACTTAAAGAAGGGCGTCGGACAGCCTCAGAAGACAGAGATAAGACCTTCTTTTGGAGAAAAGGGCAGGCGTGCTGCCCACTGTAAAAGTTTTGGGTTCTCTAAACTCAGAAATCCTCTCCTATAATAAAAGCCACTGCAGTCATGGGTGTCATCTGGCCCTGTTCGGGTTGCCCTGTGGGAACTGTAGCTCAAAGCTAGTGCAAAACAAATTCTGATCCTCTGTTGCTGTGAGTAATAAAATCCCACATCTCTGACCCAGGAGTTTTGTACCTTGAACAGAGCAGTCTGCAGAAAAAGAAACCATGAGCCAGGAAAGCATCCCCGAAGGCCTGCTGTGGCATCTTCAGATAACTTTACAGACTGTATTTTGTTTACCTTTGTGTCTGACTCAGAATCTAGAACACTGTCTGACACAGTACGGTTATTTAGTAAGTGTGGAAGGAAGGAAGGGAGGGAAGGAGGAAAGAAAGAAGGAAGAAGGGAAGGAAAGATGAGCAGGGGGAATCTCCCTCGTGTAAACGCTGTCCTAAGGATTTTCTGCAGCTCCTCAATTTTTCCAAACAGAGAGAAATCAAACATTTCTAGTTCTGTCGCTTTAAAGCAAAGGATGAATTTATCCATGGCTCTCCTTACCCGCAGCTAGAGAAGAGAATCCAGGAGTGAACTAAAGCAATAAATAAAGACTAAAAGGTGTGTGGGGGGTGAAGGCTATGTAGTATTTTAATAAAGTTTCCAAAATGTGTACTACATGGTTTGAGAAGGAATAGCTCAGGGATCCCACTGAACTGTTCAAATGCAGTTCAGTGAGATAGTATTAAATAATATAGTGATATTATTAAAACACCTGGTACAGACTCTCTCTGTGTAATTACCCTAAATGAGTTATTTGGAGTGAGTTGCTATGGCTGTAGGATCTCTACGTATGCCTAAACTTATGAAAAAGGGAATGGGGCCTCAGATGAAGTATCAGTTATGAAGATGCTCACAGTAACAGCCAGCCCCAAAGCAATCACAGATGCTTTGAAAACACTTTGGGGGTAAAAAGCATGCTTAGGGAACGTAGGGTTTGAAGTAGAATTATCGTTGTTATTATTATTGAGTTATTTTCCCAATAGTTTTCAATGATCTGTCACAGCTTTCAGGAAAGTCTTTAATATCATTGCCCCACACAGTGAATTTGGGTAAAAGAGGGAACAGATGGAACTTTAACAGGCAAGTCTGGAGCCTGAAGCTTCATGGGAGCCCCTGGCACCAAAGAGAAGTGTAACAGGTCACCTGCACCCTTTCATGACATGGAGAGCAGAAACGCAGTGTGTGGGTCTAGGGTTTTAGGGCACGTGAACAGGTCTCTATGCAGCAGAGGACTGGCTGGTCCCCAGGGCCAGATCCCTCTCTGGCACCTTCCTCATTAACCAATGGGACAAGCGTGATAACCCAGCTCGTCAGATGTTGTTCCATCCTTGACTTCAAAGAGCTGGTCTGTCATCTACAGCATTTTGCAAACACCAATTCACCGTGCCAAGCCGGGCAAGCGCTGTAAGTATTTTCTGGGAAGCTGTTAGAATTTTAAAAGTTAAAAGTCAGAGATTCTGATTCAGGCATGGAACTCAGGAGTCTGTTTGTTTTTTTTTTTTAATTTCCCTAGTGATTCTAAATGATCAAGTATAAAAAATCACTGGCGTAGACTTTCTACTTTGGAATTTAATTAGATTGTCTTGTTCTTTTTTATTATTATTTAATTATTGCTAGGTTGAAGCTACTCACCTAAGACTTGAGGGCTATATTCCCCCACCCCACTCAATGGCACTCCAAATACTGAATGAATGAACGAGGATACATCCAGAGTCAGAGGATGAGGAGGAAGGATGCTTCTCTCATGGTCTCCACATTACTGGGAAAAGAGACACAAATACCCGCTTCCTAAGGAAAAGGAAGGGATGGAGGGAGGGAGAGGGAGGGAGGGGGGAAAGAAAGAAGAAAGAAATTATATAAAAAATTGACAGCGGGCTTCCCTGGTGGCACAGTGGTTGGGAGTCCGCCTGCCGATGCAGGGGACACGGGTTCGTGCCCCGGTCCGGGAAGATCCCACATGCCGCGGAGCGGCTGGGCCCGTGAGCCATGGCCGCTGAGCCTGCGTGTCCGGATCCTGTGCTCCGCAACGGGAGGGGCCACAACAGTGAGAGGCTGGCGTACCGCAAAAAAAAAAAATGACAGAAAATGGTCCTTGGCTTCAGGGGAGCCATGTGACAAATCTCCGAAGAGAACCTCCACGTCTGACAAAGGGCTGTGAGCTGTCAGAGCCAGGGCTGCTGCGTGGACCCTGCCCACCCTTGAGTGAGCTGAACATGTGACCCTGTGAAATCATCCTTCCCCCACTGTTTCCCCAGTTACAGGCTCTGTCCCCACTTCTCTTGGCAAACCTGCCCAAGGGGAGGCAGGACGTCCCCTTGTCCCCTCTGGCTCCACACTTACCCTCTGTCACTGCATCCTTCCCGCCCCCCTCTCCTCCTCCCAGCACCCACAGCTCAAGTGTTGACAGGCGTCACGGGGGCTGGGCCGGGGGAAGGCTCTGCCCATATAAGTATGGCAACAACTGGCTTAAGGCAAGTTAGACAGGTTTCTTTCCTTCAGGATTCCTCGGAGCTTTAAGCTTGCTAGTGTGACCTGAATATTTCCTGAAGACAAGTGCATTATTGGAGCTTGCCCCAAATGCATTTGGCACCGGCATCAGTTGTGCGATGTGTCTTCTTAGAGCACATTCACGCTTGGATCAGTAGATGTACATTGAGCACCTACGACGTGCCAGGCACTGTACCGAGTGCAAAACAAGCCCCGCGCGATCCCTGCCCCCCATGGAGATTTCTCGTGGCCAGGTCTGGGGCTCACTCCTCTGAGGTCCTCCTCTCGCCTTTTCCCTGGGTCCCCTGTTCTTCCCCTCTTCTGCCGTCCAGTCTTGCATCTTCTCTCAGTCTTCGAGGTCCCTTGAGGAGCGGGGTCTTTTCCCAGCTGGGCTCCAGTCTGATTCCCACCTTTTGAACTTCAGGGAGAACCTTGGCTTTGGCCATCATTCCAGTTGCCACTTTAGAGAGTGTCACCTGGGCTCTGCCCCAGGGCATCTCGAACAAGCCTTTCTCCCGGCACCGTCCTTCCCGGCTTAGCCTCTGTGAGCCAGGCTGCCAGCGCCATCCGAGCTCTCTGTCTCCTCAGTCCTAATTCCCTTCTTTCCTTTCCATGTCCTCCTGAGCTTGCAGCGGAAGCCCTTCTGCTGAGCTGGTCCCACGGCTCCTCCACTCCATCAGTGTACGGGGTCCACAGAGAGCTCTGCTAGCCTCCCATCCTGGGCCCGCCCCCTGCCTGGCCCATCTGCCTCAGCCTGGGACTTCTCCCCGGCAGACTCACCACAGTCCCTCCTCAAAAATTTATACTTAGCTCCAGTGCATGGTGAAACGCTGTATCTTGCTCAGGTATATCCCTCATGGCTGTCTGTAAGTAAGGAAACAAAAATTAATACTCCCGCCCATCCATGTGCTATTTCCTTACATCTACCCACTGCCCAGAGTCACCCACTCACTGTGGAGGTGTCCATACCCCCCTCTGGGAAGCAGCCCCGTTCTGGGAGCATGGTCCCAACCCACCCTCTCCTGCATGAGCGGCAGTGCCCCATGCTCTGTGTTATACAGAAGACAAGCTCTGCTCCCCAGTCACAGCCTATTGGACCAGGGATTAGTACCTGAGCAGAAAGCAGCTCCCATGAGCTGGACACTGGGCAGCCAGGCACCCCTGATGTGGCTCGGATCTAGTTTCTGGCCGCAACTTCGGTTTCACACGGAGAACAGCAAGATGACCTGAAAAGGGGGCAATCGATCGGTTTTGCTTCCGAGAAGGCGGAAGAGGTGAGTGAATAGGGCAAGAGGGAAGAGCAGTAGAAAGGCTCCAACACGATGCCTGGTGGGCCAGGGTCGATGGTGCGGCAGCAGAGGCTTGAGCTTTGTGTGCTGCCGAGAGGCAGCCCCTCCCCTTCCGTCTCTGCACACACAGCGTTGGTAAAATCTGCTGGGCCCACGCACACTTTGTGCAAGTGCTCACGCATAGGTTGGGTTTGGTCTCGTTTGTTAGAACACACGGGGCGGGGGGCGGTTAAGCCAGAATCAACTCTGTAGAGATTGTGTGAGAGGCACCTGAACCCCCTTGGAGAATCGTAACGAGCTCGGGAGGGCTGTGAGCTTCCAAAGCCAGGAGAACTGGGGGTTCCAATCCTTTGTACAAAGATCTGCAGGAGACGTGAAGCCGCAGCTGACATTTATATTTGTATACACGTGTTCATTTGCCCACAGCCAACTCTACAACAAGCGAGAGTGGGAAGGATTTCTGGATACAGTAGAGGTGGTTGAAAATATTTGTGCAGAAGGTGAGTTTTGTAGGAGAAAAGGAAGACAGCTTCCCAAAGAGCAGGGGTATTTCAAGATGGTGAACCAACGATATCCATAAAACTCAGAGACGGAAACAGGCAGGTTGTCTGAGGGCTGGTGCCTCACGTGTGGCAGGTGTGGAAGGCACTCAAGGAAGATTCTTCCTGTTGCTTTGGGGTAACAGGCACCTGTTGTTTGTCAGACAAACAGCCCCTTTCTTCTGGGAACTTTTTCCGCCATCCACCTCCATCCACATGGTTTCCATGGGCAGCAATGTTTTCTATGACCCAGCCCTGGTGCCGCAGCTGTTAGATGTGAATCACTGACGCTGGGTGGCCATCGTTCCTACAGTGTGGATGCTGATAGTGTGGCTTGCTGAGCAGAGAAGAATGTTGCATGATGAGCAGAAAGGAGGAAGAGAGATTCTGGGTGGCTTCTAAGTCCCTGGGTTCCAGTAAATCCTGAGACACAACCATTTTCCTGTCCCTAGGTTTCGGACATGCCACCTTCTAAAGGCAGGTGTTCCTTACAGCCAAAAGGGCTCTGCCTAGCACAGTCTATATGAGCCCCCGGAGAAGAAAAGAGGAAAGAGCCCAGTGGCAGCAAAACGACTGGCCAGGAAGCTTGTACAAGTAGTACGGACTTGATGAGACGGAGATCTTGACCATGGCTGTGGTCATTCAGTGGGAACGAGCATATCCAAACGGCATTGGAGGGGCATGCTGTAGGAAGCGATGATGGAGTAGAGAGTTTCCCAGCATGTGGAGCGCTCACCATAACAACGTCTTCCTGTGACACCTTCGTAGACTGCAGCATTTTTATAGCAATGATGGGTTTAACAGCCCCGGTACTAACCCAGTAGCTCCTAGGACAGGACTCAACCACAAAACATGTCAGAAAGCCAGAGGCATTCATTGAGACTCAGGGGAGCTATAACTGTACCCAAAGAAGAGATTTACCCAGACTTTCCAAAACGGAAATTAAGCTATTCAGCTACCAATTCACCAGCAAGTCCCACTCTCTCCAAACGAAAGGGCAGCTGTGACTACACAGGAAGCACCAGGGTCTGTACCCCGGAGGCCCTGGACCGCAGCCGAAGCGTCTGGTATCCAGGGAAAGCTGATCAACTGAGAGTTAAGTCCTGGAGGGGCGCCATGACCACCAGAGCCAAAAATGTGTCCAAGTCCGGAGAAACGTCACAGCTCATTGGACTAGTCTGTGTTTTCTAACCACCTATCCAAATATTTGTGGATCCTTCACCTGTGATCTGGGCTGATGATAAGCTTTGGGGAAATATATAAAGTCGTGATCTCACAAACTTTCCTTGCACCACATTTTCCTTTAACTAAGAACCCTGGCCTTAATTATCAGAAATAGAAGAGGGGGTCTCTTGGCACAATGATTCCTCCAGGGCCTTCTTTTAGAGGAAAGGAAGGTTTATACAGAACCCTATCAGTCCATGGTATTTAATCTCATTATCCATCAGTAATTCCAGGACCTCCAAAGAAAATGTGAATGCCTGACATGACGGATTCGATCTACAGCAGGAGTAAATAAGTTAGTTCTTTGGCCTCCCAGCATTCAACTTCAAAATATAGACATACTGCATTATGAGGGTTGGGGAATAACCTGGATCAGTTAGGATAGGCTTTGTGTTATGCTGCCGACACAAAAGACCCAACAACCTTAGGGGCTTAAACAAAGGTTCATTTCTTGTCCATGTTCCATGTCTAATGGCCAGCAGGGGGCACCACTCGCTACAGTCACTCATTGGCCTAGGCTGATATCACTGCCATCTCCAATTGCCGACTGCAGTGACAGGGGGAGAAGACGTCTCTTAATGCTTCCACTCAGAAATGACACATGTTGAGTCCACTCACATCTCACTGGCCAAAGTGAGTCACGTGGCCACACCTCACTCTAAGTGGGCAGGTGAGTGAAATCCTTCCCTGTGCTAAGAAGGGGAGAGAACCAGGAAAGCTGGTATCCATCTTTGGAGACAATCTACACACTAAACCATGAGGGACTAATTTTAAATGAAAAGAGAGTTTGGAAAAGGGCATGAAAGAGTTGAGAAGATTTCATAGAAAAGCTGGATCAAACTTGGTCTTCAAGAAGGGGCAGGAGGGACTTCCCTGGTGGTGCAGTGGTTGAGAGTCCGCCTGCCGATGCAGGGGACACGGGTCCATGCCCCAGTCCGGGAAGATCCCACGTGCCGCGGAGCGGCTGGGCCCGTGAGCCATGGCCGCTGAGCCTGCGCGTCCGGAGCCTGTGCTCCGCAACGGGAGAGGCCACAACAGTGAGAGGCCCGCATACCGCAAAAAAAAAAAAAGAAAAGAAGGGGCAGGAGTTGGATAGGTTGTGAGGAAGGCATGGGGGTGGCAGGGACAGTGACTCAGAGGGTGACATTCACAGGAGATAACGAAGAAACCCACTTGGAGTGTTTGTGCTACCAGGACTCTCATTCCCTAAACATCTGTTGAGTAGATTTGGCATCCCTGGGGTACACAGTAGAATAAAAAATAGAGTTTAATCTGACTCATAGACTACTGAAAATAATATGTCATTATGCTTATCTACTTAATAAAATGAGGCAGCAAGACTTCCAACATATGTGGAACTCTGAACATATGTTTCAATCTCCTCCCAGTTGCGCACATTCCAGTCATTGCAACAACATATTACAAGTTGTTAGGACCCACAGTAGTCAGAACATTTATCAAGAGAGGTAAAAGGGGGGTGGTTTTCTATGTTTCTCTTCAAATACTTATCTCCTCTCAGAGGGCTTGAGAAGGATAGTACCTACCAGCTTGCAATGTGACAATCCTCAGTGAACACTTGTACACAAACACTCTTAGAAATAAGTATGAAACCTAAATCTGTTCTTTTACCAAAACCCAGCATACACTCATTAAAGAAATGAACTCTTAGAAGCAAATAGAAGAAAGGCAAAGAATCATGTCTATAGCTATCTATCTAATCACAAAAGGAAATGCAGGAAGCCATCAGAAACCCCTAGCTCTAGACAGAAACTGCAGTCTATTGAAGAAGCTCTTATAAATCACTAAGGCTTCAACTTGGAGGGAAACACAGATGCAAGGCAAATCAGGGTTTGTTCTGGTTTTTCATATTTTGCCTCTTAAGCTGGGTGCTTAGTATAGCTCATCTAAATTCTGTTTAAATATCCACATTTTGGTTTTCCCAGCTTAGTACAGAAATTCCAGGTTTAAGAATAATAGAGAAAAGATTAGATAAAGAGAATGAAGCAGATTATGGTGATTCCGCCACAGCCAACAAAAGAGTAGAGTTTATATGAGAGGCAATAGGGAGCCAATATAGATCTGGGGTCAGAAAAATGACATAATGAGAGCCCTGGTTTGGGAACATTAATCTGAAAGCAGTGTGCAAGTAGATTGGAGAAACTGGAGTCAGACAGAACTCGTAGAAAGACATCACATTCATTTACACAAGAGTGATGACTGGATCCCCGGGAGAGAAACCAGAGAAATTTATGTAAAGAAATCTTGGTAAAACAACAGATTTAGAGAAGGAAGGCAAATGAAAGATGACTTGAGGCTTTCCAACCTAAGAAATCATAAGGGTGGGGACTTCCCCGGTGGCACAGTGATTAAGAATCCACCTGCCAATGCAGGGGTCATGGGTTCGATCCCTGGTCTGGGAAGATCTCACATGGTGTGGAGCAACTAAGCCTGTGCGCCACAACTACTGAGCCTGCATGCTGCAACTACCGAGCCCTTGTGCTGCAACTACTGAAGCCCACGTGCCTAGAGCCCGTGCTCCGCAACAAGAGAAGCCACTGCAATTAGAAGCCCATGCACCGTGACAAGGAGTAGTCCCCACTTGCTGCAACTAGAGAAAGCCCACACGCAGCAATGAAGACTCAATGCAGCCAAAAAAAAATACACCCCAAAAAATCTTAAGGATGGAATCATTGACAGAAATGGGTACCTAGAAGATGGAGTAATTCAGATAGGAGAAGATCAAAGATGAAGACACAGATTTACGTCTTCAGTTGCCCTGAGATTTGTGAGAATGTGTATGTTCTTAATCCAGGACATTGTATGGCATTGCATAAAGAGATTAATCCATCATTGACCAAAATCATATTTCTACAATCAATAATAATTTCCACAATCAATATAATTCTATATTACTGGAATATTCACACAGAGTAGAAAATGAGCATTTCAACCAAGAACAGAAACTGTATAAATCATGTGAAGTCACATGGCTTTAAATAAAATGCAGAAAATTGTTTCCATTCTAAACTAATCTAATCAATTATTATCCCATCATTTAACTCTTACAAAGCAATTAATTGTAAGAGCTGAATATTTTTCTTCTTTACAGCATCCACAATTTAGATTTTTTTCTTCTTTTAACAGTTTTATTGAGGTATAATTGATATAAAATAAAAACTGCATGTTTAATGTATACAATGAGTTTGACATACGCATGTGATACAATCACCACAATCAAGGTAATAAACATATCCAGCACCTCCAAAAGTTTCCTTGTGTCACTCTGTGGTTTTTGTTTTTGTTTGTGGTAAGAACACTTAACATGAGATTTACCCTCTTAACAAATTTTTCAGTGCACTATCCAGTATTGTTAACTACAGGCGCTGTGTTGTACTGTAGATCTCTAAGACTTTTTCCTCTGGTGTAACTGAAGCTTTGTATCCATTGAACAGCAACTGTCCATTTCCCCCTTCCCCAGCCCCTGGCAACCTCTATTCTACTTGCTGCTTTTATATGTTTAACTAGTTTAGATTCCTCATATAAGTGAAATCATGCAGTATTTGTCATTCTGTGTCTGCTGTATTTCACCTAGCATAACATTCTCCAGGTTCATCCATGTCGTCACAGATGGCAGGATTTCCTTCTTTGTTTAGGCTGAATAACTTTCCATTGTGTGTATATGCCGTGTTTTCTTTAACCATTCATCTGTCGCTGGACATTTGGATTGTTTCCTTGTCTAATTCAGATTTTCAAAAAACGAAGCTGGTCCTCTTCTCCAGGTTCAGTCTAGCTCTTCACTTTTATCCTTTTCAACTGAAGATAGTAAACATACATAAGACTGAGAGCTGACAACCGGGGCTAGTCCCTCATTACGTCAGGCAAGTCATTTAGAAGAACATCATGGCTGTGAGAAAACTGTGTACATACACAATTTTTAGTCATGTGACAGCATTGTTGCAAAACTTCTGTGTTTTTCTTGAGAAGGTTAATAGAACCAATGTTCTCACCTTCTCCAAAGAATGGGCCAGGTTGTATACAGGCTTGCCAAATAAATCTGAAGCCTATTTCAATTTTAGAGAAAAATAGAATTTTGTAACTTAACTCTTTCCTTCTTATCCCAAAGGGGAGCATTTGGAGAGGACCATTTCTGCGTACTCCATGTTTTCAACAGAATTCAATACAGGTCATAACAGCATGTCTTTTTTCCAGAAAATAAATTACTTCACCTATCCCCTATGAAAAGGAAATTATCACTAATACTTTGAATTCTTTCTTGAGCAAATCAGTTACATTTATGGGACATGAAAGCCAAAATAAAGTGGCCCAGAGTGAAACCGAGCTTCAGGACATGGGGACAGAAGAGGACCCCCGGCCCCACCTTTAGACCTTAACTCTGAGTGGCTGTTCATCCCAAATCATGATACCAAGCCAGCCATGGGCATTTCCTGAGCTGCCCCAAGAGGCACAGCCTTCAACAAGTACCTGAGCTTGTATCTCACAGAACACAGAGTCCACACACTCGAAGATTCTGCAGACCAGCAAGGTGCAAAATCACACAGTATCAGATGGGACGCAGAGAACACCTACCACATCGCCCATTCCAGTCATCAGACACGGCCGTCTGTCTATTCGTCTCTAACCTCACATAAATCCATTTTCCTGTCAAGAGAATCCAGTTCTGAATTCAGCTCTGCTGCTGATTTACTATAATGTGACTATAAAGTAATAAAACAAAAAAGGAACAGAATTCATTAATCCAAACAACTTAAAGTAGCCCATTTGGGAAGTTTTATACCACTGCGTACTTAGGACAGCAAGGCTGGCGTCACCCAAGAGCCCAGCCGTGGTTGTGATCCTGATGCTTTGACACTTGTCATCGGGGTGGGCAAGGGGAAGCAGAGGGGCAGTCCCGAGGTCAGGCTCTAATCCCCTCATCCTGTCCCCAGAGGGGCAGAGTGGACCTACAGCCCACACTCTTGGGTCCCAGAGGCCGTGGTAAAGGCCAGTTTATCTTCTCTTCTTTTGCTTCCTTCACTGTCTCCTATCGTTTTAAAGAGTGGTACGGGTTCTTTTCTCCCCTAAATTTCAAGGGCAATTTTCCACTGAGTTTTTTTTTTTTTTTTCCTCTCTCTCTCTCTCTAAAAGATTATGTGTTCCTGCTGTTCTGAGACTTTCAGAAAAATGTGTCTAGGTGCGGCCTTTTTTCTTTCATTATGTTGGGCACTCTGGGTACACCTTTAATCTGGCAGTCACGTCCTTCGGTTCTGGAAATTCTTTCTTGATTTTTTTAAATTGGATTGACTTCTTCCTTCTACTTAATCTGTTCTTTCTTTCTCAAACAGCCGTTGTATGGGTCTTCTGACCTGATCCCCTATTATTTCCTCTTTTTCACCCCTCATTTCTCCTCTCCTTATCTTTCTGTTTTACTGTTTGGATATTTGTCCACTTCATCATCTAATTTTTTATTTTCTGCTACCGTATGTTCAAGTGTCTAAGTCCCTTTTTTGATTCTGCTTGGTTCTTTTCTATAGCATTGAATACTTGCTCTGTGAATGTAACATCTCATCTCTCTGAAGTTCGTTTGCTACATTTTGGTTTAGATCTATTCTGCACCCACTTGTCTGTTTCCTCCATCATCCTTTCTTCCCATTTGAGCCTGTCACTCAGTGAAAGGCTTTATACATAAATTCTTGGTTATTCTTCACTGTCTGCTCACATTTATAGATGAGACCCTAAGAAGAGAATTGGAACCATCGTAAGTGAGAGCAGAGCTCACAGATGTGGCTTCGTTACAGAAGAACTGGCTGTTTCACTGGGGCCCTAAGTGCCAGTATTTAAAATATGTCATATTGAGCCAGAGTCCTCATAAAGGATCCTCAAATCTCCTGCCTGGGGTGTATAAGCCTGACTCTCAGTTTGGGGAGCTAAGTGGGTTGGGGGTTCTATAAACTCGGTTTGTTGATTTTCACTTTATCCCTTTTTTTTCCAGTGTAATTTCATACCCACATCCCTCAGCTAGTCTCAAGGTCTCCCAGTCCAGAGCCTGTCTAGTTCGATATCCCCATAAAGTAAACTTCCCACGTTCTTCCAGAATGATGACAGCATGATTACCTGGTTATACAGGTGAAAGAAACCATGGAAGCCCTAATTCTCCTTTAAAGACTTGCATCAATATTCCTGTTTTCAACCCACCTGCATCCCAACCTGATGCTCTGATTCCTGAGGTTTTCCAGGGTTCTGTGACAAGGAAGAGCTAGCTATTTCCCCCCACCTGGCATCCAGAGGCTTAGGGAGTCTCTGGGACATAAGCTATTTCTTTTCTTTATTCTTCTTTCCAGTTTCCTAAGTTCTAGACACAAAAATCTCCCCTCCTCTTCTTCTATTTTTTTTTTTTAAAGAAAGTTTTTCTTCTTTTTTTTTTTTAAATTTTATTTATTTATTTTTGGCTGTGTTGGGTCTTCGTTTCTGTGCGAGGGCTTTCTCTAGTTGCGGCGAGCAGGGGCCACTCTTCATCGCGGTGCGCGGGCTGGCCTCTCACTGTCGCGGCCTCTCTTGTTCCGGAGCACAGGCTCCAGACGCACAGGCTCAGTAGTTGTGGCTCACGGGCCCAGTTGCTCCACGGCATGTGGGATCCTCCCAGACCAGGGCTCGAACCCGTGTCCCCTGCATTGGCAGGCAGATTCTCAGCCACTGCGCCACCAGGGAAGCCCCTCCCCTCCTCTTCTTTTAATTCTTGTGGCTTTGTGATGTGTTATTCCTTCACTATCATTTTGGTGGGAATTCAGAGGAAGAAAAGATGAACAAGATGTTCAAACCTCTTGGTTTATGTAGAAATCTGTTATCACCTATTTTTAATATGTATTATATTACTGGATGTTATGTCTGGAGCAAAGTGAGAGGGGGAAAGGGCAGTGAAGGGACAAAGGGAGGGAGAAAATAGGAGAGAGAAGGATAAAGGAGGGAAAGAAGAAACACAGAGACAAAAATGGATACGGGTTTGATCCAGGCAGCATCGGCATTGCAGCTTTGCAGAGAAAGATGCTCCAGGTCACTGGGGTGGGAGGAGGCATCACGGGGCTAATAAGTGTATTTGGTCCAGAAGAGATGTTCAACTGGCTCCCAGCAGCACAGGGATAAGGAGCGAAAGGACCAGACCCAGTATCAGGTGCTGTGTTAGTCCAGGTCCTCCGAGAATCATACGCCAAGATGGGATTAAATTTGCAGGATTTTGATTCAGGGACTGCGTGAAAGAAACAAGGAGTTAGGAAGCCTGCGGGAGCCACCGGGCCACAATGCAAGCTTGACCCCAGTGAGGGAGAGAGGCAGGGAAGCTTGGGTGCAGGATCTAAGGACACCTTGCAAAGTCATCGGGGAGACCTTTTGTCCAAGGCAGGTGACAAAGTCCATGTCTCCCAGAAAAGGGTCTGCCTTAGCATCCCCCCTCCACTCAGTCACTGGGAGCAGCCAAGGGGAGGCAAGGCCTTGACACAGCGATGGACTCCACCTGCCGTAGCCGGGCCTTCCCCTCACACTCTCTGTCATAGGACACCTTCCAGAAGCAGTCTCACGGCCACCGCATGCACCAGTTAGTAAGGCTGGGATGCAAGGGTCCAACGAGGCAAGCCACACGGCCATCGTAACAACGATGGCCACCATTTATTCGGCACTGTCCGGTGTCAGGACTTTTGTCAGGCACATTCCAGACATGGGATAAAGCGTGGTGTCTGTTGCTGAGGACCCCACTGCCTGTTAAGAAGGGCGGATCTTTCACAGGCAGAGGGATGGGTGCGAGGACTCAAGATCGAAGATGCTGAGAAACCCCAGCTGCTCTGGGACATAAGAGGGAAAAGAACAAGGAGTAAATCCGGGAGGGAGCAAGGGCTGAGAGCAGGGAGACTGCACAGGAGGGACGGGGGTGAGGGCAGGAAGAAAGGGATGTGAGGCTAAGGGACACCAAAGAGAAAATGGGGGATGGGCTGGGAAGCAGATACCAAACGGGCTGTGACGGCTTTGCTGCGCTACTCATGAAGGATCCTCTCTTTCATCTTCTCGAGAAGTCTCAGTAAAATCTGCATACTTGGACTTCCGGTCTGGACCACACTCAGCATAACACCTGAAACTGTCTCGTGGAAGAAAACAATGGACACGACTCACAAGCGCTTTATGAAACAAACGCTTGACGGAATGGAATTTGCTTTGGAATGTGACAAAATGCTGGGTCCTGGAATTCTAAGGACTGAGTAGGAAATTGGAAGAGAAACTCAGTCTTACAGACCTGCGCCATACCGCAGGCACTCGGGGAGTGCTGTGGTTGGGGGGGTGGACTTGCAGGTACAGTAGCTCATGATGGCCACACCTGCCACCACGTGAGAGCAGAGGATTAATCCCCTGTACACCCGTCTTACAAGTCAGAACCTAATGATTATGTGCTGGCCGTCACCCCAAGGGGCTCAAAAAAGTATGTAGAACTGACCTGCCAGTTCTTAACCATGAGAGGATCTGAAGAAGGCGGGTACTGGCGCCCCCAGCCCTAGATGACAGTAAAGGTATTCTCACAGAAGCAGTGTACGCCAGGTCACTCTTTGCATGCTGGTCACTCAGGAAAAAAAAGCATTTAAACATTGTGTTCATATGCTTTTTATAAAATTAAACTATCTTGAGTCCAATTACAAATGTCTATAAATACATATATTCTTATAAGTTAGAATACTTAATTTATTGCATAGAAAAATATTTCAGCGCAATTTTTCTTTGTTATCGAAGTATTAATAGCTGAGGCCTCTCTGAGTAGTAAAGCACAGGCACACTTTTAGCCATTCACCCTGAGAACTAGATCAGAGGCCGTATCAGAAGTCAGGTGATGCAACTTGGGCTGAGAACTGTGGGATGGCTTGTCCCAGTGGGACTATTCATTCGCTAATGACCCATAGTACCTGGGGGCTTCTGTGGACTCGAACGCACCAGGCAGTGGTGGCTGGGCTCTGGTCTATGCTCTACTCCATGCCACCTGGGAGACAGAAAGATTACCTGCTCCCCGTGCTCAGAGGTGCAGGGTCCAGTGGGAGAGGGATGCAGCTAAATGAGCACTTACAGCATTGTGATGTATGGTATACATACAGGCAGGCAGAAGAAGAATGAAAACACAAGCAAAACAGCGATTAGTTTGGCCAAGGGAAGCCGAGGAAAGCTTCGGGAAGATCATTTTTGAGCAGGACTCTGAAGGGAAAATAGATATGACTGCAGTCCAGCATCTCATCATGCTTCACTTGACCCTGTGGAAGAAACTTCGGTCATGACATGGCAGAATTGTCCTTGTAGGGACCAACTGAAGAGTTCATGAAAACTTTTTGTGGAATAAGACCGCAAAGAATTCTTTTTTTAAAAAAAATTAATTTTATTTATTTGTTTTTGGCTGTGTTGGGCCTTCGTTTCCGTGCGAGGGCTTTCTCTAGCTGCGGTGAGCGGGGGCCACTCTTCATCGCGGTGCGCGGGCCTCTCACTATCTCGACCTCTCCCGTCGTGGAGCACAGGCTCCAGACACGCAGGCTCAGTGGTTGTGGCTCATGGGCTTAGTCGCTCCACGGCGTGTGGGATCTTCCCAGACCAGGGCTCAAACCCGTGTCCCCTGCATTGGCAGGCAGATTCTCAACCACTGCGCCACCAGGGAAGCCCAGGATGTCATCTTTGATACTCTTTGTTCCAGGCAACACTTGTGTTACGGTTACCAGATGCAAACTTGTAATGCACAACAGGCCAGTAAACCCAGAGATGAGCTGCAGGGACGAAGAACAGTGCCTCTTTTTGGAAAGCCGGACGACTGAGAAGATGGCAGGGTCTGAAAGAACCATCTTCCCTGAGTTAGAATTCAGGCTTCTTTTATACTAAAAGGGGAGAAGTGTGGCTCGTTGTTGCAAACTTCTTGGTGTCAGCATCCTTTGTTCTTGCAGCTGTCTACATAGGTCAGGTCACTGTGCTCCTGTAAACCTCCAGCAAGGCATGTTATTCTCTGTTCTGCAACTTTTTATCTCTATCTGAGTGGAAGAATGTTATACCTTTAATGGTCAGAGCCTTGAAACTGGGCTATCCTGTATACATCAGGCTATAGGCAACGTTCTTTTACAAAAGGTGTAGAGCCAGAATGATGCCTGGCTCTGATGCCAGGCAACAGAGCACAAAGGTGAAAGTAAAAGAAAGAGATCTGGATGGACCTAGTCTGTCATACAGAGTGAAGTAAGTCAGAAAGAGAAAAACAAATACTGTATGCTAACATACATGGAATCTCAAAAAACAAAAAAAATGGTACTGATGAACCTAGTGGCAGGGCAGGAATAAAGACGTAGACACGGAGAATGGACTTGAGGACACGGGGTTTGGCGGGGGGAAGCTGGGGCGAAGTGAGAGTGGCATGGACATATATACACTACCGAATGTAAAATAGTTGGCTGGTGGGAAGCAGCAGCGTAGCACAGGGAGATAGGCTCCGTGTTTTGTGATGACCTAGAGGGGTGGGATAGGGAGGGTGGGAGGGAGGCTCAAGAGGGAGGGGATATGGGGATACACGTATGCTTATGGCTGATTCACTTTGTTGTACAACAGAAACTAACACAGTATCGTGAAGCAATTATACTCCGATAAAGATTTTTTATAAATAAATAAAATCCGTGAGCTGCAGGTAAAGCACTCAAAGGAAAAAAAAAAAGAAATAGATCTAACACGGAGTCAGATTTATTCTTCCCTATTACATTCGTGAGACTTGTATTTACCACGTTTTCAAGCTAAGAACCATCACTTCCAGTGTTAGGAGCTGGAAGACCCTTTGCTAACAGGAAAGAAGCTGTGGTATTGCTAAAAATTTCATCCTCTTCCACATGTTAACTTTGCTTTGCTTTTTCTTTTCATTGGCTTTTAGTAACACCAGGCATTGCTACCAATGATCTGCTCCCCCTGGCCTGTTCTTAACACTTCAGAGTGTCAGACAAAAGGTTTAGGAAGAGACAGACTATTTTTAGTGCAACATGTTTAAAGAATGGACTAGTCACATTTTCCTCACAGCTTTTATGCTTAAACAGGTCTTCTCTTGCTAGACTATTGGGTTCGAAATCTAATTCTTAGTATTAACTTCCTATAGTTAGTTCCAACGTGGGATACTTTAGAATTTAAAAAAAGTATGGCCTCAGGACAGTCTAAAATCTGCCCTAGAAGGACGTGGGCACAAAAATGAACCAAGCAGTACATACTATTTCTGGTTTCATTGCCTTGAAAACTTTTCAAGTCTTACTCTGTGACATTTACAGAGCAGTTTTAATAGAACAGGCTTTTTGAAAGTGCCTTTCTTCATCTACAGTATCCATTTATACATCATCAGTGTGTAATTATAGTTCAAGACATGCTAAAAATATGACAAAGGAGGGAAACTGATTCTATGGGCTCAATCAAGCTGAGTTATCCAGGGAAACAGTCCTGGAAAGAGTAGGAGGTGGAGCTGCACCAACAGTGCTCAGACCCCGCCCTCTACAAAGTTGGATCCCGGATAACATGGACTTTATACTATTTATCTTTTTTTTTTTTGCGGTACGCGGGCCTCTCACTGCTGTGGCCTCTCCCGTTGTGGAGCACAGGCTCTGGACGCGCAGGCTCAGCGGCCGTGGCTCACGGGCCCAGCCGCTCCGCGGCATGTGGGATCTTCCCGGACCGGGGCACGAACCCGCGTCCCCTGCATCGGCAGGCGGACTCTCAACCACCGCGCCACTAGGGAAGCCCTATACTATTTTTTATATGTCTGGGCTCCAGGAAGCAAGGTAAATCTCCAAGGACAACTTTTTTTAAGTCATTGAGCTGAAATCAGAGCAGGGAGCCACAAGCTTCAAAAAAAGGCATCAGACAGGGTTGACATGAGAGCAAATGGTGACACCATTCTGCAATAGAAACCTGAGCCGTGCACCTGCTGCTAGGTGGAAGGACGACCTTGAGATCCCCGCATTAAGTCTGGCCACCTGAAGACCCTACAGCACCCCAAACCCTGGCAGAAGCAAATGCAAAATCTTCTCTGGAGGAACATCCCCGGTTTGGGGATCTCAGGGTTCCCCAATTTAAGATCAAACACATTTGATCACCCAAGACCAAATTCAAAAAGAAAAGATCACCATGAACGTGAGTTAACAGAAACAAAACCAACATATTTGGGCCCCTACACAAGGACTTCAGAAAGTAAAATCATCAAACGTAGATAAACTCTGTATTAAATGTGTGAAGGAAAGAAGTACAGAATTGAATATGAAAAAGCAGCAAAAGACTATTAAAAATGACCAAACATTTAGATAGTTTAGACATGAAAAATACAGTCGTTATAAAGTAGAAATTGTCGTAGTCTCACAAAGATGAGGAAAGCCTGTGTCACTCACATTCTTACCCAGCCAGGGAGGGTAGCTGGGAACAGGGGCTCCACATCAGCTTGAGAAGTGGAAGAAGTGGACTCACAGAGGAATCTGATGGCCCTGGGCTGTGCTGAGGACTAGAATTCCGGTGATTTGGGGGAGAGTTTCCAAAAACAGGGAACAAGTAAAGACTGGGTGAAACAGTCAAGTGGCAGTCACTTTGTAGCTGGTAGAGACCCTGAGAAGGGTTTTCCCAGAAAGTCGCTGAGTGGAGCATGCTGTGTTCTTACTTTTCCAGAGCAGGTCGTAGTGACAGAGCTGGTTCTTGGCAACTCTTACATGCCTCCTGCTGGGGAAGGTTTCCATCTCTGCATCTCCCTTCTGCATCCCTACAGTGCCTTAAAAATAACGCTTTTACAGGACTTTAGACTTTACCCCCAGGTTGCCCTCTCTATTTTTCAGTACTTTGCAAAGACCTTGATGATTATAAGCCTTCAAAATACGTTTTTCACAGAAAGGAAAAAAGAAAGGGAGCTAAGAAGGCAAAAGTGGTGAAAACTGCATATAACTTGCATGACTTATTCGTTGGACCATCAGATTTTCAGGTCTGGTCTCGCCTCTTAGAAAGACTTGCACATTCCCTGAACACATGGGCTACTACAAATTCCAGGAGCTACATACCGTTCCTCATATGTAGTTAATATTTTTGACTATCCACTCGTGAAACAAGAGCCTTGAACACTATTGGACATTAGTTCCTCCTGAGTATCCCTTCTTTGGTCTCTCATTTGATAAAAGGCTACCTCTGAGAGCTGGTCAGCTGGGTGCAGAGGGGAAAAGCAAATGGGTTCAATCGCCGCTTTGCACTCCATTTGCCTGCAACAGAGCCCTGAGAAATGATGGTGGACCTACACACACACAAGCTGACACCTTCACGTCTTCACGCCCAGGAATCCAGCAGCAGGTTCCTACATTATCTGAGTCTCCATCTTCCAATTCTGGGAGAGGGGAAGCAGTGGGAGGGTTACTTACCCAAAAGCATTTGTAGGAACATTTTTTTTTCAATCTATCAATCAACCAACACCATCAGATACCTACTTGTTTCCAGCATTGTCCTCAGTGCCAGAAAGGAGTTCAAAGAAGTGTGAGACACGGCCCCGCACAGCAGGCTCAAAGATTATGTGGGAGGGCTGGGTGGTGTACCAGTCAGGTTCAGCAAGGAAAGCAAAGCCATGTTTCAGGGATAAGGGATTTGATGGGAATCAGACCTCACATAAATGTTGGAGTCGCTTAAGAAGTGAAGGCTTGGAAGGTGAAGTCTGGAAGATCAAAGAAGGGTCACCAGCTAGACCACGTGTGGCTCTGATAGAAAAGTCGGAGCTTATGGGGAAATCTGAGAAGCTGGGGTGGGCAGCCCCCAGGTGAGATGACAAAGGGGGTCATGGAGGGAGGTTTGGGGAGCCATGCCTCTGTGGGTCTGTGGCGTGGTACTGGGCTTGGAACAGCTACTGGTCAGCCAGGCCAGCAGCTGGGCAGAGGAGCTGGACACAGAGCAAAGGGGGCTTGGCACAAGCTGGGAGCCACTGGGCGGCTCTGAATCCATCACTAGACATGACCACAAGGAGGCTTCTGAGGGTGATGGCCACGCTTCACTCCCGGCATCCAAATCTCATACAAATCTCTTTGGCCAACTCTAACCCAGGGAAGGAAATTCAAGAAACTGTAGCTCCCAGCTTGACCACGTTGGCCCAGAACAATCTAGCACAGCTGGCAATGGGGAACTGTTTCTGAGCAAAGAGAGTGGCTTGAAGAAGACAGAGAGAAAGCAGACGGAGTTCCCAGAAAGCTCCATGGAGGAGCGATGGCACTCACCGAGGCTCAAGGAAGTATATGATTTAGAATGTGTGGAAAGGAGAGGACAATCAAATAGTTCCTGTTTAAATGTGGCTGCTTTTTAAATTTCCGTGTTGGTCCACGGTGTATACAGCTTTCACAGAACCCTGACAGGAGCCAGGGGCTCCTGGAACTGGGGTGTCGCATGGGGACAGAGAGACAGATGAAGAGCCTTGTCCTGCCTGGCCTCCAGAGGAGGACTGAGCCAGGGTCCTGCTCCCCAGAGCTGGAGAAACGGGTGTGTACGATGGCCTCGGCTTTGCATCCCACTGTTCCTGTGTCTCCTCAGAGACCATGTAGCATGCCTGCTCAAGAAGAGAAGCCTGCTTTGAGAAGAATGAATTCTGTCTGGCTCCTTTTTAAGGGCAAATTTTCAAATAAAGACAGCTTTGAAAACAGTGTTTTGTTCTCTGCTGACCTCAGCCTATCAGCACCAGGGCCCAGTAGCATGGATTACAGGTCTGATGAACGGGTGGCCCTGAGCACAGAGCGAGCAGTGCAGGGAAAGGATATAGAGCTGTGAGCTTCCACTGCGGCAGGAGGAAAAGGGGCCACCTCCAGGGGGTCCCGCCAGGGAAGGGCTGCAGTGGTGGCCCAGGTGCCTCGCGGGGGTTGAGTGGGAGTTGCTTAAAGGGTGCCTGGTGCTCAGAGTTTGGAAGGGAGTTCTGAAAAAAGGAGGCTGCAGCCAATGAAAAAAATGGGCTCCCCAAAGATGAATTCCAACCCTCAACCTGTTGCCATGTACCCCCAAAACCTCAGGAGCCTTCAGAGTCAGCACATAGCATAGGAGGCTGGGACTCCTCTGGTCCCATCGTCCTGTAAACTGTGTCTCCTCATTTCATGCCAAGATTGAAAGTAAGGGTTCTCCTGCGGGCTCCTACAAGAACATCAGATTTCTTTGAAGCTATCTTTTCGTTATTTTCAGGTCCTCTCCTCTAGATCTTCAACGCTTCAATAGACTTTTCACCTTGCCAGCCCCACATGTATGTTACTGCGTGCGTGGCAGAATGTTTTAATTTGGGTGCTACACCACTAATCGGGAAAATTAATGTTAACATGCTTTTTAAATGGCACCAAGGAATATTTAGGTGTTTTCTGCCCCACTAGGTCACTAAGGTCTGACCCATTTCCGCTTCACAAAGGGCCTCGTTCCAGTCACAGACTTGAATAATTTATCTTTCCTTCCTATATCAAGCCAGTTCACATTTTCTCAGTGTACGTCTGCTCAGTGGGGTGCTGGCGTGAAGAAAAGCCCTCCTTGGTGAAGTCATTGACCCAAAGTCTTCACTGCACCCGCTGAGGGGCTCTCCCCGCTCAGGGCAGCCACTGCAGGAGGAGAATGAGAGTCCTGGACGGAGGGAGTCGATGGGATGGGAACCAAGGCCACAGGTGGTGGCCTTTGACCCCCTGGAAGGGCAGCTTCCTCCCCGGCCTGCCCTGCCCAGTCTCACTCTGCTCTCCACATCCCCCTGTGTCCAGACAGCTCCACCCATTCTCCAAGCTGCCAGAGTTATACCTTTTCAATGTAGGTGAGACTATGTTACTCTCCTGCTAGATCCACCCTCTGGTTTCCGCTGTCCTTGGTCTAGAAGAGGTTTTTCAGAAATAGAGACACAGATGTAGAGAACAAACGTATGTTTACCAAGGGGAAAGGGGGGAGGGTGGGACGAACTGGGAGATTGGGATTGACATCTATACACTACTCTGCATAAAATAGATAACTAGGGCTTCCCTGGTGGTGCAGTGGTTGAGAGTCCGCCTGCCGATGCAGGGGACGCGGGTTCGTGCCCCGGTCCGGGAAGATCCCACATGCCGCGGAGCGGCTGGGCCCGTGAGCCATGGCCGCTGAGCCTGCGCGTCCGGAGCCTGTGCTCCGCGACGGGAGAGGCCACAACAGTGAGAGGCCTGCGTATCGGAAAAAAAAAAAAAAAAAAAAAAATAGATAACTAATGAGAACCTGCTGTAGAGCACAGGGAACTCTACTCAATGCTCTGTGGTGACCTAAATGGGAAGGAAATCCAAGAAACAGGGGATATATGTCTACGTACAGCTGGTTCACTTTGCTGTACAGCAGAAATTAACACAACGTTGTAAAGCAACTAAACTCCAATAAAAATTAACTAATAAAAATAAGAGATTTTTCAGACCCCCAGCCTCCCCTTCCCAGCCTCCCTGCCTCACCTGTCACCTGAACTTCCTTAGGTGTTTCCCTCCGGGCACAGCCCTTCCGCCGCTCTGGCTCACACATGCTCTCCTCGCTGCTGGGCTGGTCCCCCTTCCCTCTCCCCCGTCCTCTGGCCAATGCCTCTGCCTAGAGAGGCCTTCGTGACCTCTAACCCCTGAACCTCCTGCATGGATTTTAATTCTTCATTTGCCTAGTTATCCAACTTCTACCTCTCCCAACAGAACGGAAGATTCAAGTGGCCAGAGATTGTATCTATTTTGCCCACCATGGTTTACCTAGAGCCTAGTACCATGCCCGCCGTGGTGGGACAGGATTCAATGGACAAATGGTGTGGCCGTGATTTCTACATCCTGCCCCACCAGTACCCCTGGGTACTCGTCGAGGCACCGCACCTGGCCTCTCCTTCCTGGACTCAGGCCTGGTGTTTGTGGTTATGTCAGCTTCGGCCACCAGCCAGGAAATTTGCCCCTTCACCTCCACTCACGGCAAAAAGTGTGAGAATAACCCGACGCCCCTGTTCTAAAGTTAACGTCACCAGCGTTAGACATGGAAGGGCTCCCTTCCACAGCATCTCCCCATTTCTCCCGCCCTCGTTCACTGATGAGCAAAAGACCCAGGAAGGTCACAGAGGAAGTGACTGGATAGTCCGTTCTAGAATCCTAGAATGCTCTAGAATCCCAGGAAGTTTTACTGTGGATGCCTGTCAGTCTCTCTCATGTGGTCGGCACTGTCCCCCTCCCTTGCTTTGGGTCAGTGCTTCAGATCCCAGGAGAGGGTTATTCTTATTTTCCAAGTCATTATTCACCATAAGCTCTGATTTCAGAATGACTTTGAGACATAACAACTTAAGATTTAAAGCAATATTGATGAAGTTTAACTAAGCAGTGCTTTTGCCAGCTCTCCTGTGGAAACAATGTTTCCTTCATTTCCACTCTAAATATTTTATTTCTGGAACATCAGTCCAACAGGAAAACATGACACTGAGGGATGAAATTTGACTGAGGAAGAGGGATTCTCAATGACCACAGTAAATGAATAAATGATTTGATGACCGCAAAAGGAATAAGTAGAATTTTCAGCCACAAGATAAGGCAAAGGAATTAATTGTTAAAAACGTGCATAGAAAAGTGTGTCTTGATAATAATGTGTTCCAAAACAAATTATTCTAATGTAAACAGCCTATGTTCATATACAATAACAAAAATGAAGATTATTGGCCCCTATAGCTCCTTAGGGATTATTTGCCTGTGAGCAGCATATGAAGAAATCTTTGGAACCGAATCCATATAACAGAAAACATCTGTTTGGGCATCTTTCAATTACGATATGTTACAGGGGAGAAAAAACTGGGATTTAGAAATACCAGTCTGACATGTAAACTGGCCATTTCTGATTTAAACATTTCGTAGACATCCTTAGCAGAGACAGCTATGATGATCCTTTCAATTTTCCTTTTTTGCAATTCTTAAAAAATTTGCCTCCCCAACTTCTCATGTGGTAAATAAAGTAACCAGACATATAAACAAAGAATAACTGTGAGGCCAGGTTCAAAAACACTTCCCTATTAATTTGTAATAAGGGGGAGGAAATAGAACAACCAGGATTGACATAGTTGGAAAATCTTAGTCATCTAATGTGAGTCATAATTTTCATTCTTCAGGTGGAGGACGGCGGGCAGTAAAAGGGGGAAGAGCTGCATCTTCCAGCCTTTAAAAAATCTGTGATCCCATGTGGCCTTCCAATGCTGTGTTCTCTCCTCCCTCACAGCTAACTAAGCTCCCAGCCATGTTCTCACCTGGAGGGCCCCAGGCACTCGGGCTCCAGAAACGAAACTCTTCCCTGAAGTCTTCTGAGAGTCCCCAGTGGTGTCCTGATGGCCAGATATGATGCGCATAATACATAATGCTGAGACTTGTCCTGCCTCTCCAAATCCTCTCTACCTTGGCAGTTGTTCCCACTTCTTCTCCACCCTATTTGCAAATTTGTCATTAGCCTTTCACCCCTTAAGTACTGGTGATTCCTAGAGCTATGTCCTGTGACCCCATCTGTCAGCCCCGGGCTGCGCCTAAGCCTGCTCCTCTTGCCCCATTCTCAACATCTCCACCGCGGTCCAGGCCTTCATCCTTCTCACCTGGACCGCTGCATCTACCTCCTCACTGACCTCCCCCACTCTACGTTGGCATCCCCTCCTCCTAATCGTTCCCCAAATGCGGCCAGGACAACCAGCCTAAATGGTTTCTTCTTTCTCCCTGTTAAAATCCTCCAGTGGCGCTCCTTGGCCCTCACGGTAAAGCCCAAACTCCTCGGCTTGCCCTTCCCCATCTGGGCCCTCCTGGCCTGCCCTGCCTCCCAGCCTGCCTTCCCCTACAGCCAACCGCTGCTCTGGCCAGTGAGCAGCCGTGGCCTCAGCCCCTATCTGTTCCTCCTGCCTGGGATGCCCCTTTCCCTTCATCACCTCCTAATGCTCACTCATCCTCTTAAGCCTCAGCCTATATGTCCCTTTTTTTATGTCCAATATTGTTTTTTTGTGCCTTCTTTCCATTTTTTATGGACCAGTCTCACCCAGGTTTATGATTTTTATTCATCTGTTCAAAAAACACAACTTTTGACTTTGTTGATCTTCTCTATTCTGTTTTTTATTTCAGTATTTTCTGCTCTTGTTTTTATTATTTCATTTCTTCTACTTTCTTTGCATTTATTTTGCTTTTCTTTTTCTAATTTCTTGAGATGAACACTTAGCTCACTGAGTTTTTTCAGCCTATAGTCTTTCCTAACATAACTTTTTAAGGTGAAGATTTCCCTAAAGGGAGTTGCTTTGCTTTGTTACATCCTGCATGCTCTGAAAAATAGTATTTTTGTTTAAATTTTTTTTGAATTAGTGAGTTATTTAAATATTTTTATTAATTTTTAAATATATGGTGATTTTCCAGTTATCTTTTTGTTTTTTATTTGTGGTCATATTATATACCTTGTCACTTTAATCCTTTGAAATTGTTGAGACTTGCTTTGTGGCCCATGCTGAGGTTTTGTAACTGTTCAACGCATACTTGAAAACTAGGTATATTCTCATGTTGTCTCTTAGTGTGTCAGCTTTTTAATCAGGCATTTGAAGTCGTTTATAGCTTTATGGATTTTTTTTTTTTTTTTGCCTGCTTGTTCTATCAATTTCTGAGGGAAGTCTGTTACAAAGCTCCAGCATGCCTGTAGATTTATATATATCCCCTTCCAAGTCTTTCAGTCTCTTTTTGCTTCAAATATTTCAAGGGCATATAATCAGATGCATATAAATTTTAAATTATTCTATCTTCCTAATGGATTGAATCTCTAGTCAAAAAGAAATGAGTCATTCTTCAAAAATTTTTTGCTTTAAGGTCAAGTTTGTCTGATGTTAATATAGATTTACCAACTTTCTTCTGGCTACTGTTGGCACAGTATAATTTTTTCCACTCTTTTATTTTCAGATTCTTTTATCTTTATATTTTAATTTGTGCCTTGAAAACAGAATATGATTTGTAGTCAAGTCAGAATATCTTTGTCTTTTAACTGAAGTATTTTGTCTATTTATATTTAATATAATTGCTAATATATTTGATTTTAAATCTACTGTCTTTCAATATGTTTTCTATTTGCTTCACTCACTCCATGTTCTTTTTCTCTCTTTTCTTGCCTTCTTTTGGATTGACTATTTTTTATTATTTCATTTTTTATCATTTCACACTTAGTCCCTCATCAGTGACATGTCTTCCCCCCTTTCCCTTGGCTCCCTTCTCCCATGTCCCTGTGTCCTTATAAAACCTATTCAGCCAATAAATGGCTTTTGAATCCATTCTCACTTTTTGTGCTTTCCATCCTAAAAAAATCAAAAGTGGTTTTGCTCCTGTATGAATTCAAATGACTCTTCCTTTCTTTTTTCAAAGACAAAGAAAGCTCCAGTTGCATTAAACTAAAAGAGACTTAGAGAAACAATGTTAAGCGAGTGATTCATCACGCTGACATTAACTGGGAGAGCCTCCAAAGCACACAGAAGAGTAAATACCACTTAGAAAGACAACTTTTCATGTTTAAAATCATAATAATCATGTTACCCATGTCCTCTTTGTTGTGGCTTAAAGTACCAGGCTAAAAGTAATTAAGCTTCACACTCAATATAGGAACATATTCAGAAAGCCATCACTCTGTCTTTATTTTTATGATTCTCTAACCAGGACTGGCCCTGCTGTGAAAGAGGTGGCCCTGCACTGTAAACCCCTCCATTCCTCACTTCCACACGTGCTTGGCTTCCCTCCACTCTCAGAGAAACCCAAAGGGATGTAAAACCCACAAGACTGAGCTTATTAAAGAAAAACCTCAAACAAAATCTCTACATTCCTCCCTTTTTACATATCTCCAAAGGAACCAACAGCCCTCAATCCCACAAATGACCACAGTATTTCTATTCCGATGAAAACAAACACACTTTAACTGAGAAATCTTAAACTCCATGGCAAACAATAAATCAGGTAACTTCCCTCAGTAGAAACACATACTTGTAAATAATGAAGCAAAGCAAATTTCAAAGGGCATACATTCCCCCTATAATTTTCATCAGCTTTCCCCCCACTGTCATCCATCCCACCTAACACCCCCCCCAGTCAATAAACAACCTAAGTAAAACTAGCTGTTTCCTATGGAAATGTATATTTGTATAGGTGGAAAGAGAAATAGGGATAGAGACAGAGAGAGACAAGAGATAAACATAGAGATGATAGAGATAGAAGAAGTGGGGAGATGGAGAACAATAAAAATGTGGTAAAGTGTTAACATTTGGGCGATCTGGGTGAAGGATTAGGTGGAAAATCTTTGTACTATTCTTGCAATTTTTCTATGAATCAAATATTATTTCAAAATAGAAAGTAAAAACAAAACCAAAAGCGACAATGAAAAATTTCCGAGGCTTCCCCTTCAATTCATGAGCTAAAACACAAATCTCCGTTCTCCAGCTCCTTTTTAAATAACTCACCACAAACAACATCACATCTTACAGGCAACTTACAAAGCAATCACATGTGTTTGGAGGTCCTTTTATGTCATTATGGTCAATCGTCCTTCCTAAAGCCTTGCTTTGCTGTCATGATCAGACTTGGGTGTTTTCCTGTTCTCTGTCAGAGATAAGTTAACAAATCACCTCCAGGCCTGGAGCTTCTGCAGATGCTCTTGACCAATAAGAAGAAGAAGAATAAAAAGTTGATAATTAACAAGGTTATCTTATAAAAGAGAAACCAAATTTTTTAGCTCACTAGCAGACAAGGTATGCATTAGCCTCTACTGATGTTTAGTGGATACATGTCAAGGGATTGAAAAAAAAGCATGGATCAGAGATGCCTACCAAAAATTACACAAAGCTCACAGATGTATCCGTGCTGTGACTCGGACACTGTCTCCTCTGGGCTGGTCTGGCTCAAGGTCAAGCTCCTCTACCGAGCTCCACATCCTGACCCTGCCCAGTCCTGCAGCCACGTCAGGTTCCTCAGACCATGGAAGCTTCAGAACACCCATGTTAACTGCAGAGAGAGCATGATTTCCTCATCTACAAATTCTCACGTCTCGGTCATTAATGCACAAACATCTCTCAGCCTCAACTACACAGACTTCATCAACTTTCTTTCGTTGCAGGTCTTTCTACTGCACAAATTCATCAGCTGCCGTAATTGGTGGAGGTGGAGCCCTCTCCAAGCCAAATGCACTCGGCAAGATGCCCGAAGCTTGCTAAGCCCTCTCAAATGTGGCCGGGGGCTTACAGACTTTCCTGGGTTTCGGTAGGAGAAACCATATCCTCCATGCTGAGGGCTCTCTGCATGAGTATTCCCCATTTCTTACTTTTCTTTTGTGGCTGCCTCCTGTCTTTCCTCTAGCTGGGCTAAAACCCATCCACATGCTAAATATTTGCCTTGTTGGACCTTGGAGATTTCACATGTTATTTACTCACACGTGTGGGTTACAGTTATTCAGCAAAAGGTGTCAATGGTCAGCCGCAGAGCTGGCATTGGGGTCGACCATGAGCCACATATAGCTCCTGCTTCCCTACAGCACATCTGTTCTCAGAAGTCACACTTCAGGGCTTCCCTGGTGGCGCAGTGGTTGAGAGTCCGCCTGCCGATGCAGGGGACGCGGGTTCGTGCCCCGGTCCGGGAAGATCCCACATGCCGCGGAGCGGCTGGGCCCGTGAGCCATGGCCGCTGGGCCTGCGCGTCCGGAGCCTGTGCTCCGCAACGGGAGAGGCCACAACGGTGAGAGGCCCGCGTAACGCAAAAAAAAAAAAAAAAAGAAGTCACACTTCAGGTGCGAGCATTTGACGGCATATCAGGTATCATACATATCAGGTATCCGCATATGATAAGCGTCAGCTCAAATAGTGTTGATTAACCCTCTACGCCCACCTCGCACTAGGCAGCTTTTTAAAGAATGAACAAAAATGTAATGAGCACCTACAAAGTGAAGGTCATCGTCCCCCAAATGAGGGACTGCAAGAGGTGTGAGACTCCCTAACCTACAGGAGTGGGAGAGTTCAGACTCCCTTGGAGGAGATGAGACATAAATGTTTGAAAAAGCACCATTTTACGAAAGCCCAGGAGCCAGGAGCTCCCACTTCTTTGACAGAAGTTTGTGGAGGCAAAGTACCTGTTCTGGCAGAGTTCCAGACACCCTCAAAGCAACGGGAGAAAGGTTTCCAAGCCGAATTTCCCGATGCTCTTCCATTCAGGCTACACAGGTAACTGTCTACCGCACCTTCCTCCAAAGACTGTGCCCGACCGGCTCAAAGCCAGCTGCAGCCCAGATGGAGGTAGTGCGGGTCCAAGGGCGCACGGGAGCCCGAAGGGGGCGCGGGAGCCGCGCATGCGCACGGCCACGTGTGAGCCGTGCTGGGCGATGGAAGGAAGCTTTGTACCTCTCTAGCTCCACGTTTACTCGCTCTGGAGGTGCCTCCCATCATCCCAGACAGTCTGAGTCTTACCTTTCGTTTTCTGCATTCCTCTCCCCAGCAAAAGGGGCAAACGATGCCAGCCCGAGGCACTGCTGCTGCCCTAGTGTCCCCCAAGCATCACGCCGGCGCAATGACCCTGCCAAGGGCTCTAGTGCCCCCTGTGGAATGGGCTGGGGGCTGGGCTCAGGGCCGGACCACAGGGCGCTGTGAGTAACACACACAAGCTGTGGACAGTGCAGCCACCCCTCCGCGGGATGGGGGTGGGGATCTGTTGTCACTTCACGCTGGTTCACCTTCATTCACTCCTTTCTTAGGATGAGCTTTTGCTGAGGGCTGTCCTGGTTCCTCTGGACAGTGACTCCTGAGTGAAAACAGCTAAGACTCCAAAGGGACCCCTGCATCGCCGGCGCTGACATGGTTCACTCCCGCGCCCTCACTAACTAGAAACCGCAGAGAGCCCGGCTTTGGAACCCGGAACGCTGGGTGCCCTTGCATGGCTCCTTTTCCTCCAGGAAAGCAGACTCTCCTGGAATAACTCATCCAGCCTGAGCTCCTGCTCGGCCCTCCCGAGTCTGGCCAGGCAGCGGAGCCCAATACCCACAGCCCTGCCCTTGACCATGACCTCATCCCAAAACACTACAGGCCAGGCCTCCCAGAGCAGGGGCAGCGGGATGGAAAGGAGACATGGAAACTCTGTGGGACATGAACAGACTCAGCCTCACAGAACTCCCAGCCCCTCTTGTGACCCCTGCCCGCACTTCCTCACACATACTGAGGCCTCCTTGGAAGGCTTCCGGAAAGAGGATGAAGGTGGGGCTGAGGGCTTTGCCCAGGCTGAGTTGGTGTGGAGGTGATGGCCAAGGACGGGGAACCTTGATGCTAGGGATGCCGAGGGTGACGAGGCTTCTCTCAGGTTGGATAAGGGACCCCGAAGCCTCTGAGGGTTCGGGCACCTGCCCTCCAAGAGAAAGGCAACATGGACAGATGTCAGGGGCCATCCCAGAAGACTACAGGTAGAATGGGGACAGATGAGGCAGGGCTGGAGGAGGCAGCCATGTGACACTCTCCCGGGCACCTGGCGATGGGGCTTTGGGGTCTCAAGTTCCCCCCACTTGCCCCAGCCTAGACCCTTGTCTCCCCCCTTACCCACCTGACCACGACCAGGACCAGGCACTGTGGCCACTGCTGGTTGAAGTCAGATTGCTCCTCACCTTGGCTCCCACTGTGTGTCAGCTGCTAAGAGTCCTGGGGGCTCGAGAGGAAACAAGGAATTGCTGGTGCCAGCCTTTCCCTGGAGCCCCCTTTCTGCTTATTCTAGGCATTATTTTTTTTTTTTTTTTTTTTTTTTTTTTGCGGTACGCGGGCCTCTCACTGTTGTGGCCTCTCCCGTTGCGGAGCACAGGCTCCAGACGCGCAGGCTCAGCAGCCATGGCTCACGGGCCCAGCCGCTCTGGGGCATGTGGGATCTTCCCGGACGGGGGCACGAACCCGTGTCCTCTGCATCGGCAGGCGGACTCTCAACCACTGCGCCACCAGGGAAGCCCTCTAGGCATTATTAACAGACTAATCCTAAATCTTCTGCTTCTTCTAGAACACTGGGCTAAGGGGTAAAATCAATCAGGGTCCTAAGGAGAGACAGTCTTACTCTGGCCACATAGGCAGACAAGTCTGATGATTCCTAGTTTGCACCAGATCCGTGTACACTCAGCACAGCTATTGTTTGCAGGCCTTTGCCTGCCAACCCCCTGAAGACCCACAGTGACACCGGAGGTAGAGGCAACCATCACACCTTCACAGAGAAGGAGATGAGGGGTCGGGGTTCTCAGCTGTAACAGGGCCTGTAAAACTCCACCTCATAATAATATTTTTGTTTTTGTTTTTGCGGTACACGGGCCTCTCACTGTTGTGGCCTCTCCCGTTGCGGAGCAACAGGCTCCGGACGCACAGGCTCAGCGGCCATGGCTCACGGGCCCAGCCGCTCTGCGGCATGTGGGATCTTCCCGGACCGGGGCACGAACCCGTGTCCCCTGCATCGGCAGGCGGACTCTCAACCACTGCGCCACCAGGGAAGCCCCATAATAATGTTTTGAAAATTCAGTGAGTTGGGGATGGAGATAAATAGGTAGAGCTCAGGAGAATTTTAGAGTGGAGAAACTATTCTTTGCAAAACTGTACTATGCATTTGTCCAACCAAACCCATGGAACTATGCAACACAGTGAATCCTAATGTAAACTCTGGACCTTAGTTAATAATAATGCGTCGGACTTCCCCGGTGGCACAGTGGTTAAGAATCCGCCTGCCAATGCAGGGGACACGGGTTGGAGCCCTGGGCCGGGAGGATCCCACATGCTGCAGAGCAACTAAGCCCGTGTGCCACAACTACTGAGCCTGTGCTCTAGAGCCCGTGAGCCACAACTACCGAGCCCGCATGCCGCAACTACTGAAGCCCGTGCGCCTAGAGCCCATGCTCTGCAACAGGAGAAGCCAGCGCAATGAGAAGCCCGTGCACTTCAACGAAGAGTAACCCCAGCTCGCTGCCACTAGAGAAAGCCCATGCACAGCAACAAAGACCCAACGCAACTAAAAATAAAAAATAAATTAAATAAATTTATTTTAAATAATAATAATAATGTGTCAACATGGGCTCATCGGTTGTACCAAAAGTGCCACACTAATGTGAGATGTTAATCATAGGGGAAACTGGGTGGGGGGATGGCGTGGTGTATGGGAACTCTGTACTTTATGCTCAATTTTTCTGTAAACATAAAAATACACTAAAAAATAAAGTCTATTTCTTTCCTTTTTTTTTTTTTTTTGGCGGTACGCGGGCCTCTCACCGCTGCGGCCTCTCCCGCCGCGGAGCACAGGCTCCAGACGCGCAGGCTCAGCGGCCATGGCTCACGGGCCCAGCCGCTCCGCGGCATGTGGGATCCTCCCGGACCGGGGCACGAACCCATGTCCCCTGCATCGGCAGGCGGACTCTGAACCACTGCACCACCAGGGAAGCCCTATAAAGTCTATTTCTTAAAAATTAAATGAGGTAATAAGCTTGAAGCATTAGCAGAGTGTCTAGCATATTAGCTACTGTAGTTATCATCCTTTTGCCCACATCCCAGGACTGGAAGGGGTTTTCCCTCATGGAACCCAGGTGCATCAGAACATCCCCACCCAGACTTTATAGCCAATGAGGATATTTCCGTGGGCCCACCATCCTCAGAGGCAACACTCCGTTTAGATATGCTGAAATTATGTGTCTGTGGCAGGTGAACTTTTGAAATAGCTAAGTATTCACCCTGTTTTTCTTGTCTGCAGGCCATGCTACCCAGCGAGCGTGTGACATCAGAGCCCCAGGCATAGAGAGGATTTGGCCAGAGTCACTGCACCACTGTCCCCACTGAAACACTCTCCCCTTGTGTTTTCACAAAATACTGTCTTAATCAGGCTTCTCCAGAGATACAAGAGCAATAGGATATATGTGTTAAGAGATTTATTTAAGCAATTGGCTCGTGCAGTTACGGGGGCTGACAAGCCTGAAATTTGTAGGGCAGACCAACAGGCTGGCAACTCAGCTGAGGTTTCCATGTTAAAATCTTGAGACAGAATTCCTTCGTCTTAAGGAACTTCAGTTTTTGCTCTTAAACTCTTAAGGCCTTCAACTGATTGGGTGAGGCCCACCTACACTGTGGAGGGTAATCTTCTTTCTTAAAGTCACATCTACAACCTACCTTCACAGCAACATCTAGACTAATGGTTGGCAAAACAACTGGGCACCACGGTTTAGCTAAATTGATACATAAAATTTAACCATCGCAACTATTGATGCTTTCCTAAACAAACAAGATAAGAATGGGTGTGTTTGGAAAATATTTGCGTTTCAAATTCTCTTAAAGAGATGCCCATCAGAACGTTGCCATCTGACTGCCAGACTGATGTGTGGACTCTTTGGTGCCCCTCTTGGCTTCACCTCGTTATGTGGCCCACAACACCACGTGTGCTTGGGGTTTGGGAGTGAAGGACACAGAACCGTGGTTTAAGAACCTGCTCATCGGATGCAGAAATACGCTTGCCCGTAGGCATTATTTTGCGCACGTCCTGCAGCAACCAATCAGAGCTCTGTCCTGTTGCACCAACTGACTTAAGACCAGAACTTCTCCCCAACCAGCCCCTGAGGAGCTGAAGTGCCCTCGCCTTGAGGTGGGAAGAGAGCTGGGGGTCAGCAGACACTGAAAGGTCATGCGCATTCCCAACAAACCCTTGGTTTTGGAAATCTCATCACTGGCCGAGCAGGACAGAGAAGCTCCTTCCCTTCTGGTGTCCACTGTGAGCTGCGACAGAGGGGTTCTACAGAGACCAGACAGAAAATCATGCTCAAAATATGGAGAAATAAGATTAGGTCAGTTGATTATGACGTTCTTTGTACTGTGCCCGTGAAGAATGGTGAGTGATCAGGAGTTGCTGGAACATGGCCCAAGGTGGGTAGGTGGGAAGTAGGAGGCCATGATGGTCCAAACATTCTGAGGACACAGCCAAGAAGGGGTGTCTTTGTCTATAGGGCCAATCATAGGTGGACAAGGAAACGAGCAGAGATGGGGTCCAGACAGAGATTGTCCTCAGGGGCTCAAAACTAATCAGGGTTCTGCCACCAGCCGCCCACTCAGCCTCAGGCAGGCTAACGTCCCCTTCCCCAACACGGCTGGCTCCCCTACCAGAGGAAGCGTCTGCTGGGTGGCCTCTAGAGGACCCTCCATCAGAGGATGGCTCTTCAGACGGGAACAGGTCTTGTTGGGCCAGCACACGGCTCACTGCTCCTGTCCTGGGACACAGACTCTGAGTGCAGATCCCCACCCGACAGCCAGAGGAGGCCAATGGTGAGTTTCAAGAATCCTTGCAGGGGACAAGTCAATTACTGCCTGTCCTTCAAAGGATTAAAAATGAGAGCTCTTGGGCCAGATTGACCAGAAAGATTAACCTTTCTGAGTATTTCCTCACCTCGTTGCCTTCTCCAGAATGAGGTCTGCAGGGTCAGACAAAAACTACACAGTGATAGCGGGAAGATGGTTACATGTGTGAGAGAACTTTGAAACACTAATGCAGGCCATGCAGGCTACCGACATATTATCAACCGGACCAGACAGGGTAGGTACGGGCAGCTGGGTCATTTGTTCCCTAAAAAGAGTCAGTCGAGACAATCACCTTAGAACACAAGCTACCTGGGCTCATCGTTGGCACGCGCTTCATACGTTCTCAGTGCCCTCAACTAGGGTCTGCGGCACAGCTGACCAGCTTCTCCCAGCTCGAACCCTGCAGGGACTCTTATAAATGCCTCTCCTCTGCTAACCCCACCCCCTCACTTCTGAAGTTGCGGTTAAACCTCGTGCCTAGTGTTCTCTCCTTGCGGCATTCGTTGTACTTAAAGCTCTGTAGGTGTGTCCTGTCCTTTTTGAAGGGTTCCAGTAGGACAGGGGGGACGTTCATGTAGCTCATCTACCATATTTAAGTAAATATCACGCTGGCGTGTCATCCCTGATTTCCATTCCCTGATGTAGGTTTGATTATTCTGTGAATTTTCAGGGAATTTCTGCTGGCAAAAGTGAGAGTGATCTCAGGAAATATTGAAGAAGCAACTGCACTCTCTCACCCCGGAGAGGATGGCTCTGGAAAAGTCCTGTTTCAGACAACACAGTCAAGACGACCTCACCTCTAAGGCAAGAAGCAGTGTTCGGCAAGGGAGACCAAGGGCCTCAGCATCCCCTGCCCACCCCACCAGCACTGCCACTCTGCAAACTAGTCATGCATGGCTGATCAATGGCTCCCTCCTCCCTGACCCAGGCAAGCATTTTCCCCTGGAACCCCTTTTCTTCATTCATTATTGTTCCATTTATCCAAGTAACTTTTTACCAAGCACTTCCTAAGTGCCATGAGTTGTGCTTTGGACTATGGACACAAAAATGAGTAAGACAGATCATTGCTATCATGGGACAAATATTACAGCTGAAGAGACAAACATGCGAGCACACAATGTTGTCCTAGTGGGAGCTGAGTGATTGGAAAGGTTAGTTCTACCTGGAGTAGCTAAGGAAGGCTTCAAAGAGGAAGTGGGAAGGGTCAGATTGAATCAGACAAAGAAGAAGGTCAGACTGAATCAGACAGAGAAGGTGAAGAAATAGTGGACAGAGGCAGGGAGTAGACATAAACAAGGACCCCAAGTGAAGTGACTTCTGTTAAGTCCTATCACCTTGGTGTGAATTATGATGAATAGTTTAACAGGTCCAGTAAACAGATCCAGTGAACAGCAGAGTACTGGGGGCTTAAAAACTAGAATATCCACATATCAATAAATATGCATAAAAACAGAAAACAACAAGCTCTACATTCTTATATTCAGCTTTGGTTAGGAATATAGTTGAAAGCAGAGACCACAAATTTCAACAGACCTTGACTGATTGAGAAAGCAGTTGACAAAGGTCATTTTGAGAATCCATGGCACTGAACTCACGGTCACATCTTATTACAAAGTTACGGCAGGAGGTTGGGAATATGTCAAACCCCTCAAAAACACTCAAGGATATAAATGCAAACCAGTTTGACAAATTCTTATATTGTATATTGTCCAACTGAGTCTAGGCCAATTTGTTTGCAAGAAATTCTCCTGTGGGGACTTCCCTGGGGGCACAGTGGTTAAGAATCCGCCTGTCAATGCAGGGGGCACGGGTTCAAGCCCTGGTCTGGGAAGATCCCACGTGCCGTGGAGCAACTAAGCCCATGCACCACAACTACCGAGCCCACGTGCCACAACTACCGAAGCCCGTGCGCCTAGAGCCTGTGCTCCACAACAAGAGAAGCCACCGAAATGGGAAGCCTGTGCACCACAACGGAGAGTAGCCCTGCTCGCTGCAACTAGAGAAAGCCCACGGGCAGCAACAAAGACCCAATGCAGCCAAAAATAAATAAATAAATGTATTAAAAAAATAAAGATTCCTTTAAAAAAAAAGAAAGAAATTCTCCTGTGACATTCTGTTTGTAACTTCCAAAGGCCTTATTATTATCTTATCTGTAATGTAACCTCTAATCTCTAGGCTGTGCTTGCTTTGCAGGGTTGTTATGGAGAATTGCATTTCCTCACTCTTTTGTTTGTTTTAGAAAATTGTGTTTGTTATCAGAAGTTTATTGTACAACATTAGTTTACTCATCCAAGTTATAATGTGCATGCCAGCACTGTGCCAATTAACTCACTATCATGACCTCACTAATTTTATTCTGGAAAGTTCATCTGTATAAGTGGCTTGACTTTGCTTATGAATCAGAAAGTATCAAGAGTTATCTTGGCTTTCACTCTACAGGCTGGTTTGAGAAATAAGATGGACCCTGATCAGATTCAGATTCATTCCTTTAAAAACAATGCAGAGTGTGTTTTCCACAACACAAATAGTTAGAAAGTTTAGACGAATAATGCTATGGATGAATCTCATAGGCAGCTCTGAAGTAATAGGCTTCTTTCAAACAAGAGCTCCTTTTTATACATTGTATGCACAGCTTTGCCCAACTCTCCTGAGAGGTGCTTCGGGAATAACCTGAGAGGGAGGAGAGCATTGCTTCTGGAAGTCTGCCCTTGCTCATCACCAAATGCTGGACTAGAGCAGAGAAAAATGGTACTTCTTAGCATCGCAAGATGACACGTTCCACGGGCGGGACACATGCCTATCTTGTTACCACTGCATACAGCTTGGTAGCAGGGCTTGGCACACAGAAGGTGTGCAATGAATATTTGTTGAATGAATGGATAAACTAATTCCAACCTTCATTTCCTGTGGCATGTATTGAGCTGTAGAGCATCTTGGTTTCTTGTTTTTCCACAACCCCAGGCTCCCATGTTGAAGAAAGCATTGTATAATGGAATTACCCTCTCATGGGGGAAGAGGAAACTTAAACAATCATAAAACATCACAGTTACAAATACTTATCGTCCTCATTTTACTGATGATGGCTCACAGCCCAGAGAGAACACACAGTTGCCTCTGGCTTCCTTTTTACCACTCATGGGACACCTGTTGTGAACCAGACACCAGGCCACATGCTGGGACCACCCTGGAGAGGTCTGGAGAGGTCACTGTCCACTAAGTGCAGAAGTTCCCAAGCACTGGTCCTCAGACCAGGCCAAGCAGGGCACACCAGAATCCCCTGGAGGCCTATTAAAAGTAGAGAGTCTCCATCAATGAGTGCCAAAGCCAGTGGGTGAAAGTGGTTGAGATTACAGGGACTAATATTGTCTCAAAATCTCTCTCCACAAAATCCTTATTAATTACAAGATGTAAAATCACTTTTCAGAGGAGAAACCTGGCAGGGACCATCTTAACAAATCACCAAAGTTACCGTTTCCAGGAATGGAACTGATCAACCGCAGGGCCTCTGGACTCGATGCACAGAGAAATACACACCGTCACTCCTGTGGTATGACGGACGGCCCAGAGGGTACAACCCGAGCCCCATCACGAGGAATCAGCAGACACACCCAAAATGAGGGACGTGTTGCACAGTCACTGACCTGTACTCTTCAAAAGTGCCAATGTCATGAAAAACAAATAACGCCTCGGGAGCCATTCCAGATTAAGAAAGGCTAACAAGACATGGCGATGGAATGCAAGGCCTTGGGTTTCCTTTTTCTACAAAGGACAATGTTGGACCATTGGTAAAATCTGAATAAAGTTTTTAAATTAAATAATATTATTGTATTGGTGTTCATTTCCTAATTCTGATAATTATACTATGGGTTATAATCCTTGGATTTTAGGGAACAAAGATATTTAAGGGTAAAGGGACATCACGTCTCACATCTGTAACTTTCTCTTAAATTGTTCAGAAAAAAACTTACATACACATAATCACGAACATATTCGTGTGTGTGTGTGTGTGTGTGTGTGTGTGTGTGTGTGCTCACACAGAGGGAGACATAGAGAGCAAATATAGTAAAATGTTAACGTTTAGTTCCTCCAGGTGGAGTTATTTGGGAATTCTTTGTATGATTTTTGTACGTTTTCTGTAACTTTCAAATTATGTCAAAAATTTTAAACATTTACAAGTTGTCTACCTGGGCTCTCCCCTGGGAAATTTTGATTCACTAGTCCTGAGATAAGTTGGTGTTTTCATTTTTAATAAACACCCAGGTAATTCTGATACAACTGCTTACAGAAAAGGATTTGGGAAGTGGTATGCACTGCGACTTGCTTACAGTCACAAAGCTGGTCAGGGACTGAGCCAAGGCGAGAGCCTCTCTTTCCCTCCCATAACGGGCTCCTCCCACCGTATTGCACTTTGTTAAAGTAAAATTAGGCGCATTTTTAAGATTATCTCCAGTCAATAGGTATCAAAATTGCGAAACTAGGGGTTAAAAAAAAAAGAAGAAATGACCCATTCAAGTCAAATCCACTCAATGTTTGTACCAAAATTAAACTTTCCATCCTCTACTAACCCCAGAAAAGCTGCCCCAGTCTCCTGTATTTCCTGCTGAGTCAACAATATTACCATCCACTCACTCACCTGGGCCAGAAACCTGAGACTCCTACTTCTCCATCAGTCTCCAAATCCTCCTGCCCTAACAGCTCAGATTCTGTCTTCTTTCCCTTACTTCGGGGATGGTTTTGTTTCTCATCAGGACAACTGCAAAACCTGTGTTTAATTTTACTACATCGAGTTCATTAATCTTTCCTTCTGCAGCGTCTAATCTGCAGTTAGTCCCATCCAGCAAACTTTTCATCTCAAATACTGTATTTTTCATCTTTAGAAGTTCAACTTGGATATTTTATATATCTTCTAGTTCTCTACTCAATATGCTCAAGTATTCCTCTATGTTCTTAAGTATAAGGAATACAGCTAAAACTATTGTAATATCCTTGTCTACTAATTGAAGTGAATCATTCTGTATCATTTTCAGATCTGCTTGCATCCACTGACTTTTCTTCTCATTATAGGTTGTAACTTCCTGCTTCCTTATGGCTCGATAGTTTACTTATTAGGTTACGGATAATGTGAATTTTATCTTATTGAGTGCTAAATATTTTTGAATTTCTGTAAATATTCTAGAGCTTTATTCTGGGATGCAGTTAAATTACTTTGAGACAGTTTACTCATTTTGAGCCTTGCTTTCAAGCTTTGTTAAGGGAGACCAGAACAGCCTTTAGTCTCAGGCAATTTCCCACCCACCCCTCGCCCCGCTGCCACTGCTGAGTCAAAACTCATTCGCGGGGCTTCCCTGGTGGCGCAGTGGTTGAGAGTCCGCTTGCCGGTGCAGGGGACGCGGGTTCGAGCCCTGGTCTGGGAAGATCCCACATGCCGCGGAGCAACTGGGCCCGTGAGCCACAACTGCTGAGCCTGCGCGTCTGGAGCCTGTGCTCCGCAACGGGAGAGGCCACAGCAGTGAGAGGCCCGCGCACCGCGATGAAGAGCGGCCCCCGCTTGCCACAACTAGAGAAAGCCCTCGCACAGAAACGAAGACCCAACGCAGCAAAAATCGATTTAAAAAATTAGTAAACTCCTACCCCCAACATCTTCTTAAAAAAAAACCAAAACTCATTTGTGTTCTCTGCCCGATGTCCCATGAACTCCAAGGCTTTTCGTCTCTGGCTGAAGGGAACACGAATTATTCCTACGCCTGTGTGAGCTCTGGCGTTTGTTCCTTCTGCTCCTTTCCAGTGGTTCTTTTCCCCAGCACTTGGTAGAACAATCCTCAGGAAAAGTTGTGTGCAGATGGAACCCTGTGTTACCTGTCAAATGCCAACACAAGGTAATGTCCAACTCCTTCCAAGGGTGGGGACGAACCTGGAGAAGCTAGGCCCTTGCGGCACGGGCATATGCTAAGCGGAGGAGTTGGACTGCAAGGGTTAGATATTGTGTTTTGCATTCTCTTTCTATGTTGTGCTTTTCAGAATGCATGGAGGTGTTGGCTCACAACCTTGGGAAATTCCTGGGTGAAATATGGAGCTGGCCCTCATACATGAAGGGCAAGTAGAGACCAAAGGAAGAAGCAGACCACTCTAGACTGGTAGATGACAGCCTTAATAAGCAAGGGAACTCACATACCAGGTTTGTCTTGGGCGGCCTCAAGACGAGAAGATCTCTGCCACTGCCCGCCAGGATCTTGAAAGTTTAGAGACCTTAACAGGGTTCAGTTACATATACCCTCCAGATGGTCTCAAAACACACTGATCTCTCAAGGCTGCACCCTTGAAAATGGCTCTGGCTGTGGGAATAGTGGGCAGAGCCTACATTCCAAGGGTAGGGGAGGGGGGTGAGCAGTATTTTTTTTGCCCAGGCCCAACTTTCAAGTCAATGACAGTCATGTCCTTCCAATTATCTCCTCCAGCAGGAGGTCAGAGCTCATACCTGCAGACAGCCAGGCCTGGCCACTACAATGAACAATAGACACCAAGTCACTGTCACGGTACCAACCACACACCTATGGGGTCACACTTGCCCTAAAACAAGAGTTATTTCCCAGTGATCTGTGTGTGTGTGTGTGTGTGTGTGTGTGTGTGTGTGTACCAGGAGTTCTTGGATCCAGAAACAGCACTATGTACTTGGCTTATACACAAAAAGAACAGCCCTACCAAGCATCCTGCCTTGCGCCCCAAATTCTGGGGTTCACAGTTCACGTAAAAAAAGATCGGGGCTTCCCTGGTGGCGCGGTGCTTTAGAGTCCGCCTGCCAATGCAGGGGACACGGGTTCGAGCCTTGGTCCGGGAAGATGATACAAGCCGCGGAGCAACTAAGGCCGTGCGCCACAACTGCTAAGCCTGCGCTCTCGAGCCCGCGAGCCACAACTACTGAAGGCCGCGCGCCTAGAGCCCGTGCTCTGCAACGAGAGGCCACTGCAATGAGAAGCCCGCGCACCGCAACCAGAGAAAGCCCGCGTACCGCAACGAAGAGCCAATGCAGCCTAAATAAATAAATTTAATAAAAAAAAAAAAAAAAAAAAAAAAGAAGATCGGAGTCTTGTCAACCCCAGGAGGACTAGCTCTGTCTCTATAAAATATGGCTCAGGTAACATGAGAATCTTCATTTCTTAGAATGGGAAATTCTTTCTGAAAGAACGTGTCCTCAAACCTCATCAATTTTATAAACAGACAGAGCTGTTCTGGGAATTGATAAAATTCTCGGTAAGGGGATTGACTAGATGAATATTGTAATATCAACCCTGCCCAATATGATCTCAAATGCAACTTACTGAAAGAAAACATAAATTAGCCATCCACAAACTAATAGGACATTTCTTCATCCTAAGAAAAGAGGCATGTGATTGTTTTTGAATTTGGGGATCCTAACCAGTCCAGGGTGAGCGATTCAAGTTCTGTGAAGTCAATTTCTGGCCGGTGATGACACGCGGAGAAAAGAAGGACGGTTGGTTGATTGAAGAAGAAACAGAAAAACAAGTGATTTCCCTCGAGAGCTAGATAACGTGATGGTGATGAGTTGTTATTTCCCCGGGATCGGGCATTTCCTTTTGGAGACCGGAGGAATAAGAAGATTAGCTTCGCATCACCCCGGTCGGTGAGGCTTGGTGGGGGAGACGGGGCTCCTGCCTTCGGTCTGGGAAGTCAAGAAATCAAGCATCGTGCTTCCGGTGCTGGAGCGGGTGGTGCACCCAACTGCGTGTTTCCTCCACCTCCTTCCGCTTCTCTGACCCCAGTCACCTCCAGTGCAGGCGAAGTGCAGAGGGACAAGCGTGCAAACTCACTTCAATGCCTGGATCATAAACTGAATTGAGAAAAACCTCAGCTATTAGTGCAAGCCTTGCAGAGAATGCGGGGACGAAGGCCTGGATGGGAGCCGATGGGCAAACACAGCAATTGCTATGGAAGGACCGAGTGAAGACACCCAGTCTGGAGTGACCTTCCGCTGTGCCCACAGAGGACTGGAGACCCTGCATTTACACCTCACCTGACCTTCGGGGCTTTGCAACCATCAGTAAAAAGATGGCCACTCTCGGACACACGACCCAAAGGCCTGCATGAAACCATTGCTATTATGCTCATTTTCAAAGGGAACATTCCCTCTCTAGAGTGGGGATCTTTACCAAATTGTTTAGTTACCAAGTGTGTGTTTGTAGTTACATTTATAAACTCAGTCCTTCCCTCCCCTATTTCAATCACTAGAAACCCTGTCGGTTTACGTCCCGGACACGGCTTTGAGATCAGGCTGACAGAGGTGCTCCTGTCTTAGAGCTGCCCAGGGAGGGCTGTTCCCCCAGCACACAGCCATTGCCTTGTACAGAGGCCGAGCTCACTCGTCACAAGCTGTGCATCCATCTTCTCACTCCCTTCGTGTCCCCAGTAGACTTGTGTTGAGCACCTACCGCACCAGCCGTTCTGCTGTGCACTGGGGATGCCTGGACAACGTGGAGTAAAACTCGACAACACACGAGGCTCAACTCCAGGGACCTGACGTATCCTCATTTCTGTAATCCTCACAACAGTCCTATGAAGAAGACATCAATGTTCCCATTTTACAGAAGAGCCAATAGAGGCACAGACCACTTTAAGTAACATGGCCAATGTCACAGTGTGACTCAGTGTTGGCGCCGCGATCTGACCCAGGAATTCTGACGGCAGAGCTCCTGCGCTCTAATAAGGCCTCACGATCCAGCAGCAGGACCAGGACACAACCGTAGGTCATTAGTGCGGGGCAGCGGGCTGGGTGACCTCCTAGAGGTGGACTCAGGGGACCGCGGGCCACAGGCGGGCCAACTTTACCTGGGGTCCTCTGCACTGAAGAAACGATGTCCCCAGTTTCTCTCACTGGCCTTTGAGCCCCAGAGCCACCATGACGACGTCTCAGATGGGCCCAGGGCTTCAAGACCAACTTAAGACATGGAGTGGTGAGCCAATGAAAAGTGGCCTCCAGTCTGTGTGCTGTGTGGACATAAGCCTCAACGGGGCCACTGCGCCTGTGGGTGGGTTCAGTGCCTCCACAGCTTTCTTCCTGGTACAGCAGAGGGGATGCGTCGTCTAGAACAAGTATCGTTTAAGGCCGCAGCCCTGGACACCTCGTTGCCCCCAAGGAGCTGCTAGGCCCGGCCCCCTTAGCAGCTGGAACTTTCTCACCTAACCCTGTTGCTGAGCTCTTGCTTCCAACCCACCCTCTGGACCACAGCATCCGCTGCTGTGGACACGCACAGGCCTTCACTCACAGACATTTATCGACACCTATCAGGTTCCAGGCACTGGTCCAGGCGCTGGCAATACTGCAGTGAACAAAACAGGAGAATAACTGCCTTCGCGGCGACAGCAGAGGACAGATAACAGAGAAAATGCCTAAGTAAAATATACCCCCTTGCTCTCCAAATCGGAACCGAGTTCCTATGTTCGAAGAATGTCAGTCAGACGCTGAGGAACGCTTGTGTGGAGTGTGATGATAAAGAGATGCAAAGCAGAGCAGGGTAAGGGGAATGCGGGGTAGGGGTGGGGCTGCAATTATAAATGGCCTGGAAAGACTTCACTCAGAAGGGGTCTCTTGAGTAAAGGAGAGAGGGAGCCATGCAAATAACAGCAGCAAGAGTATTCCAGGCAGAGGGAACAGCCAGTGCAAAGGTCCTGAGGCAGAGGTGCGTGTGTCTGTCACGCCAAATGTTCCAAGGCTGTTGGAGAACCATCCAACTTTCTCCCCCTGAGCACGGTATCCTGGAGTCTGAGCGGCAAGCAGCAGGAGGGCTTTGCAGTCAAACAGAAGTGGGTCTGAAGTCTTGCTCTTCCACATACCAACCGTGAACAAATGAACTTCAACAAATCCCTTCAACTTCCTGAGCCTCTTCCCAGTCTGCCAAATGAAAAGTTATAGAACAGAGCTGGAGCAAAATAAGGGGCAGTTACACATGTGCTTCAGGGGAAAGGAGAATCTCACTTTATCCCAGGCTACCATTTTCTGGGGCAGGGGGCAGTGTAGAGGCAGGATTCTAGAAGGGTACCTGGCTTCCTCATCATTCCCTTACCCACCTGGACACACCTACTGCCAGGGGTAATAATAATGACAAGAACCTCACCTACCGCCGGGGGAAGGATGTGCAGGCCACTAAGCATTGTCATGCCTGCTGTCTCACTGGGACATCTCAGCCACCTTCCAAGATTGGTGGAGGATCACCCTTGCTATGCTACTTGCACGTAAAGATGCTTGAAAGGCAGAGTAGGGAGGTGACTTGGCTAGCCAGTGACAGAACTGGGAAATCAAGGCCATAAGATGGGATTTATTTGAGGGCACCCAAACATGAGTGGCCCCGCCAAACACGGGCCCTGCTTTTATATAGTTCCTGCCCAGGCAAGAGCCACCACCCGTTCCCTCCTGGGAATGAACAGAGACATAAGTATTGGGCCTCCAGGAATCAGAAAAGACCGCACTGGAAGAGGGTGGAGCCCCACCCTTAGCTGGAACAATTCCTCTATCTTGATTTAGATGGAAGAAAAATGGTTATGGGTTTTCAATGTTTGAAAAGTAATGAAGAAGAAACGGCTAGTGTCTTGGTCCATTCGGGCTGCTGTAACAAAATACCATGGACCAGGTGACTTATAAACACAAATTTACTTCTCACAGTTCTGGAGGCTGGAAGCCCAAAGTCAAGGTGCCAACAGATTCAGCATCTGGTGAGAGCCCACTTCCAGACAGCAGACTGCCGACTTCTCACTGTGTCCTACGTGAGGGAAGGAGCGAGGGAGCTCTCTGGGGTCTCTTTAGAAGGGCACTAATCCCATTTGTGAGGGCCCCACCCTCATGACTTAATCACCTCCCCCAGGCCCCACCTCCTAATACCATGATATTGGGGATTAGGTTTCAATATATGAATTTGGGGGGATGCAAACATTCAGGCCAGTGGTGGTGAGTGTAAATCACCATGTGGAGAATGTGAGGTGAGAAAGAAAGAGAGACAGTGGTAGCCAGAGATGGAGCAAAGCCCAAGGAGCTGGAGTGTGTTCACACCTGCGAGGGGACAGTGAGAGAGGGAGAAGGACCTGCAAACACTGGAAGGAGGGTGAAGCCCAAAGACATGGGCCTCTAAGGAGACAGTGACCTTTGTGACATAGGTCAGTTTTCTTTTTCGTTTTTCTTTTATGTATACTTAAAGTGTGTAAATTGACAACGTGATATACATATACATTGTGAAACAGTCACTACAATCAAGCTAATGAACACATCCATTCCCTCACATGGTAACCGTGTGTGTGTGTGTGTGTGTGTGTGTCTGTGTGTGTGTGTGTGTGTGTATGTGTGTAGTAAGAACACTTAGGATCTACCCTCTTTGCAAATTTCAATTATACAGGACACTGTTGTAACCTATAGTCACCATGCTTTACATTAGATCTCCAGAACCCATTCATCCTGCATAAATGAAACTCGATACCCTTGACCAGAATCTTCCATTTCCCCTACCCCAGTCCCTGGTAACCACCACTCCACTCTCTGCTTCTACGAGTTCAGCTTTTGTACATTTCACATATAAGTGAGATCATACAGTATTTGTCTTTCTGTGTCTGGCTCATTTCACTTAGTATTGATATAATGTCCTCCACGTCTACCCACATTGTTGCAAATAGCAAGATTTCTTTCTTTTCTGAGGCAGAATAATATTCCCTTGTACATATAGACTGCACTTTCTTTATCCATTCATCTTTCAGTGGACACTTGGGTTGTTTCTCTATCTTGGCTGTTATGAATACCACTGCAATCAACACGGGAGTGCAGGTATCTCTTCAAGATCCAGATCAATTCTTTTGGATAAATATTCAGATGTGAGTTGGCTGGATGATATGGTGGTTCTATTTTTAAAGTTTTAAGGAACCTCCATTCTGTTTTCCACAGTGGCTGCATCAGTTTACGAATCCCACCGACAGTGCTCAAGGGTTCCAGTTTCTCCTCATCCTTGACAACGCTTGTTGTCTTTTGTTTTTTTAACAAGCCATCCTAACAGGTGTGAGGTGATATCTCACTGTGGTTTTGATTTGCATTTCCTTCATGATTATTGGTACTGAGCACCTTTTCGTGGATATGTTGGCCATTGTTTGTCTTTTTTAGTAAAATAGGTCGGTTTTCAATGGGAACTGGGGAGGGTTTTCTTTAATTTTATTTATTTTTTATTGACATATAGTTGATTTACAATGTTGTGTCAGTCTCTGCTGTACAGCAAAGTGACTCAGTTATACATATATATACATTCTTTTTTTATATTCTTTTCCACTACGGTTTATCACAGGATATTGAACATAGTTCCCTGTGCTATATGTTAGGACCTTGTTGTTTATCCATGCTAAATGTAATAGTTTGCATCTACCAACCCCAAACTCCCAGTCCATCCCTTTCCCAGAACTGGGGAGTTTTAGAACCAAGTAGAACTTTAGAGTGAAGCCATCCAAGCCCTTCAAGGGCTGGAAGGAGCTAACGTACAGTAAGGATCTGGGCTGCCCAAGGTCGCGGAGTAAGGGGGTGTCAGGCAGAGCTCTTTTTCCTCCAGGAGAGAACTGCTGTTCAAGTTTTCATTCTTGTGCTTCTGAAAATAACCATCTGAACTGTCAGTGGCAAGTTTCATGGGGTTGTAGTTGGCTGATAACCTTATATCTCTGTGTCCAAAGCTGAGTTAGCCACGCACGGCTCATGACCGATCACTCCCAAGAGACCACGGCCAGTGACGTCTGCCAGGGGTCATCCCCACAATTAGTGTGGTTGCATTTCTTTGTCATTGACCTGGAAGAAAGAATGGAGAACACACCCGTCTAGCTTGATGGATGCTGCCAAGTGAGGCAGGGAAGTTAACATCTTGGAAGAGAGATGCGGAATTCAGTCACTAGGATGAGTTAAACAAATGTTTCGAAGGGAGAAAAATCCGAAAAAACAAAAAGCAAGATGAAGTTCACCAGGAATGAAATTAAAAAACAGCACCACATATGCACAGAGGATAAAGATTCGACAGGTAGAGCTCAGGAGGAAGAAATGCAACTATGAAAAGACAGTTGTTTTCAAAAGTCAGAAAATGACTTTTCCATTACCATCAGTTTTGGTCTCAGAATAGAGATAGTATTATATCTAACTTAGATCTTTGCTCTTTTAATTGAGCTTAAAAGAGCCAGGAATAAGCAAAAAAAATGAAAGGAGATGGGAAATATACCCTACATAGGAAAGGTAAAGAATAGAACAAAAATGTTTGAGGGCTATCACGACCATCCCACAATTTTCTAGAAAAAGATATCATGTGAACATATCAATAAATGAACATAATGTCTTAAACTACTGTTTTACAGTGTTCAAAGAATAAGTATTAAGGAAACTGGTTTGTCCTTCACTTTTTCAAAGAATTACTGAAGCCAGGAGCGGTGGAGTTCAGCTGGTCTACAGAGAAGAGCCTGTTGCCTGGAAGAGTTATCAAAATAGATAGTCAAGAGACAGTCAAGAAGAGATGCTGCAGAATTTCCTTCCCTGGAAACTGTTAAAAATAAAAGCACTTGGTTTACTGCTCATGTAAATTCACATCTGGAGAGCAATTTGGTTATTACATGTCTCAAAAGGCTTGTAAATATTCATATCCCTGACCCCAAAATTCCATGTGCAGGACTTTATCACAAAGGCTGAGCTGTAATTCCCACTCCTTTATTTAATGGTTCTGTGACACTGGATATCTCTGAGCCTGATGGATTTTCTTGATCCATTAAATGGACTAAAAATATCAAATCAAAAATTGGGTTGAGATAATCAAGGTATGTACCTATGCATAACTGAATCACTTTGTTGTACAGCAGAAATTAACACAACATTGTAAATCAACTATACTTCAATCAAATAAATTATTTAAAAATAATCAAAGCAATGCATGTCCTATGTTTAGCATAGTAACTAAAAAATAATAAATGCTTAACAAATGATCGTTGTTTACAAGGCTATTCTTATATGCGTTCACTTAATTATGTAAAACTAGAAAATAATATTAATTGGATAATAGGTAATAAATTAAATATATATTGGTAAATCCACGCTATAACAACTGTTTAACTACTAAGATAACATCATAAAAGACTTGAAAAGTGGGGAAAGTTCATGATATATTTATTTATGTATTCTGGTACATTCTCAACATATGTAATTTATAAATCAATCTGAAAGCAATACCACAAAGTTTTCTCAGGGGTTATATCTGGGTGGTGCGATAACAAGTGGATTTTTTTATGTTTATGTTTTTCTATATTTTCTGAATAATCTACAATGAACACACATTACTTTTGCCATCAAAAATTACGAATTGGGGGCTTCCCTGGTGGCGCAGTGGTTGAGAGTCTGCCTGCCGGTGTAGGGGACACGGGTTCGAGCCCTGGTCTGGGAGGATCCCACACGCCGCTGAGCGACTTGGCCCGTGAGCCACAGCTGCTGAGCCTGCGCGTCTGGAGCCTGTGCCCCGCAACGGGAGGGGCCGCGACAGTGAGAGGCCCGCGCACCGCGATGAAGAGTGGCCATGCTCGCCACAACTGGAGAAGGCCCTCGCACAGAGACAAGACCCAACACAGCCAAAAATAAATAAATTAAAAAAAAAAAATTACGAAGTGAATGTTCTATTTTAAATTTAGGTTCTAGAATGATCTAGTTTTCATGTATTATTAAGCTAGCATAACTCTGTTTTGAAAATTCCCTAAATATTGTTCAAAATAATCTCTGGGAAGAGTTCAGGTTGGAATTTAGAGTTCTGCTTCAGAGCATGGAAAGACCCCCAGCCATTAAGTCCCCACCAGTAGCTACTAGGCAAGTGTCTGCGGGAGAGAGATGCTTCCCTAGGATTTAAAAACGAAGTGGAAAATCACTTCTTTTCTGTTTCAGAGAATAAGCCGGGAGCTTGGCATGAAGCAAAGTAGCTCAAAGGCCAACCCCATCGCTTCCTTCTTATCATTTGCATGACAGGGGGAACAAACGAGATTCTTAGACGAGTGGGCGGGACCTCATAGGAGACCAGTTTTGTTAAGATGCGGATTAAGATTACTTGGAATAATCAAGCACAGTGAATAAATCTCTTATAACTGAGCCGGGACAGGAGTCACCGGAAGTTGTAGGTCTCAGATCTATAGACTAAGACCAATTGAAGATTCGCTCTGAGATCAAATGTTAGACCAGTTTTAGATTCAATTCTTTATTAATTATTGGTTTTTAGTGAGAGCAATATAGAAGCTAAGTTAGGGGTTTATTTCTTTTAACAGCTTACTCCATAAGAATATATACTCTACTCTTTAATGTTTGTATTTTTTAAATATAGTTTTCATTTTGTAAGTACGGTTTGGAAAATTCATTTTGTAAGTATGGTTTGGTATGATCTAGATCTCAGAACAGGCACGTATATTACATCTTAAGAGTTAGGAAGGGGCTTCCCTGGTGGCGCAGTGGTTGAGAGTCCGCCTGACAATGCAGGGGACATGGGTTCGTGTCCTGGTCTGGGAAGATCCCACGTGCCGCGGAGCGGCTGGGCCCGTGAGCCATGGCCGCTGAGCTTGCGCGTCCGGAGCTTGTGCTCCGCAGCGGGAGAAGCCACAACAGTGAGAGGCCCGCGTACCGAAAAAAAAAAAAAAAAAAGAGTTAGGAAGGCAGAAAGGGGCTCTGATGTCTGCTGCCCCCTGGTGGCAAGGTTCCAGTGCCGTAGAGAAGGGGCACCTGTTGCAGAGACCCAGGTGACAGATGCAGCTTCAAGTTTAGAAACATCAGATTCAGGAATTCACACATAGTAAGACACAGTATCGAAGGCAGCAGGAGTGCTGACACTACGGGGCCGTCCACCAGCCCCTGACTGCCAACCTCTGGACTTCTTCTACATGAGAGATAAAGACGGCTACCTTATTCAAGCTTCTGCTGGGGAGAAGGCTTCTCCGCTGCTCCCAGTCAAACCTAATTCAAAGCAAACTCAACCTGACATAATAAGCCCTACAGCCTTGCAGGTGTGATCTTTAAGTTGGGGAAAATGTAGTGATGCAGGTTATGCTAATTGAGTCCACTCTGAGGGACTCCATCAGTGTCAGCAGTTAAAGAAAATACAAGTCCGCAGGGTCTAGCCCCAGGCAGAAATTTCTAGCATGCTTTACAATGTACAGCATAAACTGACTTACCTCAATCCTAAACTCACTCCCACGTCAAAACTTCCCTCCCTTTAGGAGAGGTCCACATTCCTTTTGATCCTGGGTGAAATGCCTGTAGCTGTCCTCCAGCCCCGCCCATTTTCCAAGTGCGACAGTGAGGGAGGCACTGAAGACCCTCTCTCCAACCACGGTTCCTGTTCAAGATCAGCTCCGTTCCCGAGCCTTTGCCGGGACTCGTCCCCTGTCCGTCCCAGTCCTGAGACATCATCATCCTTCAGAAATGAAGCTGCCTGAAGACGGAAAAACGAATTAACGCTTTGTAACCGAATTCCCAGACAGTCGCAAGGCCCAGATTAATCCTTTGCTGAGATTAGTGAGAAGGGTAAACTGAATATGGGTCCCCACTGTCCTCAGACCCACACGGCCTATTCACAGGGCATCTGGGTTCACGCCCTTCGGAATACACATTTGGGGCTCCCTGGGGTCACCAGCCAAACATTTCTGTCTGAAACACATCAGGGCCCATTTATTAGCTGTAGCAAAGCTCCTCATTTCTTCTTTAAAAACAAAAAATCAAAAACTCGACTCAGAATGATTTCCCACATTTATCAAGGGCCACTGGGGCCCTCGCCAGCCAACTTCTGAGTCACCTGGTGCCCTTCAGATTAGTAACAACACACTCTGATTATTCACACGCAAAATATTTTTAGAATACTGTGTAGCTGTTAGGGTGCTTGTAAACACAATGCGCCCCTGACCCCCTTCCCAGAAATAAGAAAACTCTAACCAATTAGACAGGGTTTTCTCCTAAACAGCGTCTGCCCTGAATCCCTGCATCCTTCAAAACCTCCTAAGCATTCACCCTTCACCTCTCTCCAAGAGCAGGGCCCATGGACACATGATTTACATTCTCTTCACCCTATTCCTAAAGTTCCCACCCAGGGCCTGATGCCTGCAAGGATGGGCCAGCCTGCATGCGGCCAGGGAGCTCTCATCCCCCTGCTGCTGGAATGACACCTCCCCGTTCTATTTTTCCCATTTACAGAGAACCTCTCAGCCTTGTCCTGTCCTCTGTGCATTCGAAACTGGCTCTTCTTCGGCCCTGGCTCTCTTGTGCTTCCATGTGCTTTTCTCTGGCAGGAGCCACCTGCTTTCCCCACCTCTCCCTTCTCTGAACATCACTGGAACATCTCTCTAAGCAGATGTGGTTGCATGAGATAGACTGTGTTGAGGAAATGGGAAGATCTCACATTTATTGAGCAGTTACTATCTGCACATAGTACATTTTTTTTGCCCCTAGTACATTTTCTCATGTAATACAGCCAATCAAGGTGGTTTGTACTGATATTTCCATTTTATGAAAGAGAAAAACTGGGGCTTTGGGCTTCCCTGGTGGCGCAGTGGTTGAGAGTCCGTCTGCCGATGCAGGGGACACGGGTTCGTGCCCCGGTCCGGGAGGATCCCACATGCTGCGGAGCGGCTGGGCCTGTGAGCCGCGGCCGCTGAGCCTGCGCGTCCAGAGCCTGTGCTCTGCAACGGGAGAGGCCGCAACAGTGAGAGGCCCACGTACCGAAAAAAAAAAAAAAAAAAAACTGGGGCTTTGAGTGGATAGGAAAATTTACCAAGATCATAGCATGCGCTAAAGTCGGCATTCAAATCCAGGGTTGTATGACTTCACAGCCTGTCTTTCCACTACAGTCTAAAATAGGATATCTCTAAAAAAATAAATTAAATTAAATTAAATAAGACATCTCTGACAAATAATTAGAAATTATTACTATTTACCAGTTACCTAAAAATGCAATTCAACTAATTTTACTCTGGATCCATGGAATTAAGGCAGTGAGGGAAATAGTTTGTCTAATTTGGAAAAGAGAGAGAGTTGGGTTTTTGGAATTCTTTTAACTTGACGTCCCTTAAGAGAGTAGCATGCCAATTTTCAGGACCAAGCTAAGAAAGAAGCATTTAAATCCTAATTTCATTTTAAAAGAATTAAGTGTTTTATTAAGGTCTAAAATAGAGCTTAAGACTTAGAGTCCGAAGTTTAACTATCCCGAATTTAGGCAGACACAGTACAACCAAAGAGAATTTAAGTAATAATCTGGATAATTGGGGGAAATATTTTGTAAATTTAATATATAAAATAAAGTTTGGCAGCAGAAAATTCCACTTCACATTTGTTATGCCAGCAGTGCCTTAGCTACATCCTTTTAAACTCATACTTTAGTTTCTAGAATTGCCAACTTCCTCCAATACCGATACTTAAGGGAAAGGAAAGGACATTTGCTTTCTAATATGCGCCTTCTTTGTTTAAAGGAAAGGAAAGAAGGAGGGTTAGCCTCGGTGAACATCTCTAAGATTCTTATTACTTATGTGGAAAATGGACTGAAATTGTCAAGAAATTGATTTCTATAAAACTGGGAGGTCTCCAGGCAGGAGTGACTGTGGATTTATTCTCAGCAGTTGAAGTCACTGGTTTATCCTTTTTATGAAATTTTTCATCTTCAGCTTTCAGTGCTGTTGCCAAGTTCCATGAGAAGATGCTTAAAGACATGTTACTGGGAGCAAAGGGGCCCTCTGTTGTATGAAAGTAATCTCCCCAGTCCCCACCCCATAACGCCAAGGTCTTCAACAGACACATAAAATCCATAAATTCCATTTCCGTATGTGGCCTGGAATGCTTGTTGTCTTCACGCTATTGTATCTGCTATAAATATTTGTGTTCTGGAAAAACAACCGCTTATAGCTCCATAGGGAGTATGAGCAACCCTCGGCCTTTTGTCTCTTCCCATTTGTATCATCACCTCCATTTCCTTCTCTTCTGAGCAGCTTTAGGACTGCAGGAAATCCGTAAGTGAGCACAGCTCCACTGTACCAGAGAAAATTCCAGTCCCAGCCCAAGGCCCAGAAGTGGGATACAGTAGGGTGCTCCTAGAGCTCAGGCTTTATCTCCTCGGCATCCTGGGCTACAGCCCGCCCACGTCCCACTGGAGGAGAGAGGCAGAGAAGGAAAGTTGGGGAGGTCTAACCTTACCTGGGAGTGGGCGGGGTGGGACTAACCATTAGTCCTGAGCCTCCAAAAACTCTAAATTCTGCTCAGCCTGCCTGCCTGACAGATTCCAAAATACTGTTGGCTGTTTCACCACACCAGGGTGCTCGTCTCACATCTTCTTAAGTAAACACAGATCAGTTTTGTCATGAAGTATCTTAAACATACGGAAAAGTAGAAAGGATAATATAACAAACACCCGTTCTGCTCACCCAGATTTTTAAAGCACCGAGGACACAGAAACGTCTGGGCAGGTGGACGTTCCAGGTCAGCTTTGCAAGTCAACCCTGCCCCTGATTCACTCCACTGTGCTGACTTCAATGGTCACGCTTATCCTAATTTGGGGCTGAAATAAATCCCCAGGCACATCCAATGCAATTGTCTCATTTTACATATGGCAAAAAAAATGACCCTTGTTTTTCCAAAGAAGATGTACAGATGGCCAACAGGCACATGAAAAGATGCTCAACATCACTAATTACTAGAGAAATGCAAATCAAAACTGCAATGAGACATCACCTCACACCCGTCAGAATGGCTATCATCAAAAAGACAAGGCATAACAAGTGTTGTCAAGGATGTGGAGAAAAGCGAACCCTTGTGCACTGTTGGTAAGAATGTAAATTGGTGCAGACACTATGCAAAACAGTATGGAGGTTCCTCAAAAAACTAAAGCTAGAACCACCATAAAATCCAGGTATCCCACTCCTGGATATTTATCCAAAGAATACGAAAACATTAATCCAAAAAGATATAGGCACCCCTATGTTCATTGCAGCCCTATTTACAATAGCCAAGATACAGAAGCAAAATAAGTGCCCATCAGCAGATGAATGGGAAAAGAAGATGTGGTCTGTCCATGCAATGGAATACTACTTAGCTATAAAAAGGATGAAATCTTGCCATTTGGGACCACATGGATGGACCTTGAGGGCATTATGCTAAGGGAAATTAGTCAGATGGAGAAAGACATACCGTATGATTTCATTCATATGTGGAATCTAAAAAACTAGTAAACAAAAACAAAATAAATGAACAAACCAAGCCGAACAAAAGCAAACACATTGATCTAGAGAACAGAGTAGTGGTTACCAGAGGGGAAGGGGTAGTCAGGTTGGGGGTGTCAAAATGGGTGAACGGGATCAACTTTACGGTGATGGATGGAAAGTAAATTATTGGCGGTGCACACGTTGTAGGATACACAGAAGTAGAACTATAATGTCGTACACATGAAACATATAATGTTATAAATCAGTGTTACCTCAGTTAAAAAAATGAGTCTCAAAGGGGTTAAGTAGTGTCCCCAGGGTCACACAGATACTTAATGGAATCAGGACTAGAAGCTCGTTCTCCAGGACCACTCAGTCTAAAGTTTTTCCTGTCATCACAAAATATTGCTTTCATGAAGAGTAAAGTGAAATCCATGTGTACTTGCTTTAACCATTGACAAAGCTAGTTCAAGGAGCAAACGTGGTATTGGCTGCCCTGCCTCTTTTTGCAATGTTTGCTTTCTTTCAACCAGGTTCCGGGGCCCCAAGCTCTCTCCTGATTGCCCAGAATCAGCCCTCTGCAGTTTGTCCTCTGGGCTTACCTCACTTACCCCTTCAGCACCATTCTGGTCTCCTTCCCTCTGCCCTTTTCTGTGCCTGGCTACTCTGAACAAGGAGCAATCCCTACCAATATTACACTGTTGGGTGGACGGCCCACTGGTGGTCTTCAACCCTCACCGCACTAACACACCCCCTACCACTTGACACCGAACCTCCTCCCCTACCATCATGGGCCGGGACCAGCTGATTGGGCCTTCTCCTGTTCTCCTTCCCTTCACTATCATATAATGTAAGGGCAGTATCCAAAATGCAAAAACACACAAAAAGAAATCATGTACTGTGATAGAGAAGGAAAAGACGGAGCTCAACCACTAATAGAATAACCTAACACTGGAAAATAAAGAATAGGCTATAATTCTCATTCTTCTCTTGAGCTTATTTCCAAGTGACTGAATCTCCTGTACATTTGGTAAAGGCAGTGAAAGTGAATCTGGAGATACCAAGAAGACTTATACACCCACACTTTCATGTCAGGGAGAAAGAGACATCTGGACTTCTGGTTACCTGGGGTCTTGATACTCAACATGAATCCAGACTGCATTTCCCAGGTGCCTCCTGACAGGCCCCTGCTCTGCTTTCACGGGCACGACCTCACTGCAGGATGATAACAGTGCCTGACTCCACGCAGCCTGGACAACGGGAGCAGAAAGCCGTCTGCCCATGGTATTCAGAGCTCCTCCATCAGCCGCCCCAGAGCTCTGGAGAGACCTGATCTCCTGCCGTCTCTGGCCTCAGGCAGCTGCCCACTGCTTTCAGATGGACTCATGGGTTGGAGTAGCTGAATGCAAACATCCCTTTAACTTTAACATCCTAAGACTCTTTGATTCCATTTTTTGCAGAGCTGGGGCGCCTGACATTCTCGAAGGGGTTTCCCTGAGTTGGGTCCACTAGGCCCTAGAGAATCCCTCACTGGCCCAAAGAATCCCTCTTTTCTTCTCCTCACCTTAGTTCCCAAATCCTGGCAGCTGGGCGAGAGAGAAGAAAACATGCATGTGTTTGTGAGGGGACCCCTATGAAAGGGACAGCTCGCCACCACTGACTAGAACATACTGGGGACCAGGCTGGTCGCTGGTCCTTTCTGAGTGCCACAGAGACCCTCATCACTCCCTCAATCCTCTCCAGAGAGGCAGGTTCAGAGATTATGCCGCCTCCAGACCCTTCCACGCCTGTGCAGCCTGACAAGTTACCTAACGTCTTGCAGACTCAGTGGAGTCTAAACGAAGGAGGACAGTTAAACTTAACTCACAGGGCTCTTTGCAAAGAGTAATGGAGAAAGTATGTGTAACTCTCTTAGCACAGTGCCTGGTACACAGGAAGCAAACAGTATGAGCTGCTATCATTCACCAGCGGGGCTCACGGAAGCTGAGTAATCTTGGAAGTATTATTAGATGGGTCCAAAGCCATCAACTAAGCTGAAAACACTACCATCTATAAGTGTCCATTCAGCCTAATTCCCTTTCCAGAGCAGGCCCTCAGACTTGGGTTGTGTTTCACACAGTAGTTCCATAAATCTGGTGTAAAGCATCCTTCCCTTTCCTTTCCTATATTTTTCTTTTTCCAGCCCTTTGGATACTAAAGAGAGCCTCATCTAAAAGTGACTTTTGTGATCCCAAAGCTCGTAATGACTTATATCAAAAGCTTTCCCCTCACCTTCTCTCGTGAACCGCAGCCTCCCTTCTGACAGCTCACTGGTCCTCGAGAGGCAGGGGGGCCTATAAGTCATCTTAGGTATAGAAGCTAACGAGGGGCCACATCACCCGGCCCCAGTGACAGGCAAACAACTCCCACGACAAACATTTTACAGCTGAGCTGAAGAAATGTGGCTTCTGCTCTGGAAATGAATCTGATAAATGGGTTTTCTTACTAGGATTCTCACCAGCTACCCTGATGCTTCTTGTCATAAGACACATATTCAGTATCCATTGATCCTGAGTCAGTTAAATTCAAGGAATCCCAAAATGAGGTTGCTGAATCCTTGGGTGAAAAATGTACTTAGAGGCAGTGTCACATTTACGAAATAGAAATTCTATTTTCAAAATCATTTCAACTCAACACATGTTTACTGAGTACCCTGTGTGCAAGGCTCGAAATAGGCATTTTCGTGTACATTTTCTTGTTTAATCCTCATACTCCCCCATAAGCAGATTTTCTTCTGTTTCAGTGAGTATTTCATGAAGGCAAAAGTGAACGGCAGTACAGGGCAGCACCAGAGGCAAAAAAAAAAAAAGAAAAAACTGAATTGTTATCAGTTCAGTATAGCATTCATACCTTTCTCAACTTAAGTGACCTATGGAAAAAAATGTTTCATTAGTGGCACTAATATTCCACATAGTTTTATGTAAAAACGGTTGATTAAAGTGGTTTTATTCTGAGCAGACAAATTTATGATAAGCCTTTAGTTACTATTTTACTTGCATTGTCTTTTAAGAAGGCAGATGGGTAGTAGAAACTCAGAGAGCTCCTGTACGTCACCAAGATTTTCCGATTTTAATAGTCTGCTCAGTGTGACCAAGACACAGCAGGGCCCAGGAGGGGGTCTCACTGGAGTGACTGTTAGACACAACTGAAAGCAGGACACACACGAATCCCTCCATCCCTCCAGGGGGTCTGTGTGGAGGCTGACTGTGACCCTGGGGTGCCGATCTCAAGTGGCAACACGGAATTGTGAAATCCTAGATAGACCCGGGGTGGGTGGACAGCTGCTGTCAATTAAAAACAGCCCAAGGAAATGATCGTGCTTATTGCTGGGTAATTTACAGCGCTCTCTCTGATCTTCTGCCCTGGGAAACATGTGCTTCAAGACATCTTGCACTGGGATGAGAACACCCGGCTGCAATGAAGCCTTATTTGGGTTACTGTTTATTCAGATGACTGGAGGCCTCCCCGGTCTGGGTAGGTGGATTTCAGCAGGGTTTTGACAATGTTGGGAAAGCCGGTTCTCGGGTCTTGCCGTGTAAATAAAGACATTTCTGTACCATCCAGTTGTGGGTTAGCCCCTTGGTAAATTGCTGGCACTCCGCTGAACTCTTGGGGGCTCAGGATCCATCGCTGGCTCCCCCTCCTTCCACCCAACATCCTCATTTATTATTCATCCCTTTTATCGAGCTTTGCATCCACATATTGTGTATGCTAATTTTGGATATTAAGCTAAATAAGGCATCAGCAGAAGGCAAATCTCCTGGTACAGATGGACCAAATGAAAGATAATAATTTCTGTCTTTTGCAGGGATTAGGCCATTCCTTCCTGCCAACAGTGCTGTGGTGGAAGGCTGCCTGTGAATAAGTATGTATGTTTCAACTTACCTGGGGTGCTACTCCCAACATGTGGATGCAGCAGGGCCTGTGGCCTTTGGAGGGGGTGTCCAGGAGTGTGTCCTCCTCGGTGGCTGCCGAAGCAGAGGAAGGCAGTCCTTCCCGTGTCTGTGCACGTCCGGCGATCCTCTGCTTCCCAGTGGATTCTCCTGACCATTTGCTGACAGCAGAAAATAGCAGTATTATTTCTCACTGTAAATGGCAATTTCAACTCCCTGGTTTCTAATCTGCCTCCTGAGAGTACAGTCAGGCTCCCTTTAGGTGATCAACTCTGGGATTATGTTGGTGCCTCAGGAAGAGGATAAGCCTTATTCCCTGCCCTGGAGGTCCTGTCTGAACTGTTGGTCAGTATCTAAATGTCTGGTGGCTTGACATCAAGGTCTGAGTCAGCCTGAAGTAACCACCATCTTCCATACACACCTGAGCTAGTCCAACAGACCAGACATTGCATGTTTGACACACGCCATCTTTTCCCAACTGATAAGTGCTTGCTCTTCAAGCACTTATCAGCTCAAGTGTTAACCTCCTCTGAGAAGCCTTCTTGGGCTCTCAGGCAAAGTCTGTCATTTGCTTCTCCACAATCCCACAGCACTGCATGTGTCATTAGCACGTATTGCCCTCTGTTGCAAAGTCTACATAATCAATTCTCTTCTAAAATATAAGACATTAAGAATGAGAGTCAGACTTCTTTACGTCTGTGCCCCAGGGCCTACATAAAGACTGGCACATTGCTTGTACTCAACTAATTAACGTTTAAGTGTAGGGGTTTTTAAACAGGGATGAATGGTTGGATCTTCTGGGGAAATTTTTCAAAATGCAGAGACCTTGGCCCTTCCCAAGACCTAATAGATCCAATCTCTGGGGCTGCATTTGGGTAGCTGTGTTCTGGAGATGCCTCCTCCGATGAGTCAGATGCTGCCCATGATTAAAAGCCTCTGCTCCTGAGACGCTGCTCCAGATTTCATGCGCTCACTCTACTGGCATCACTCGTGGTGTCTGGAAGCAGGAAGTCACCGCGAAGAACCCAGGTTCCAGAGCCGGAGGGATCTGGATTCAATTCGTAGCCTTAGTCTACGAGTCTATTGCCAACCAACCACGGGAACTTGGGCAAGTTCCTAAACCTCTCTGAGCCTTGACTCAAAGTTTGTAAAAATTAAATGAGACTATGCATAATACATAGTAGACACTCAAGCTGGTACTGATCGTGTCTGTAACAAATCAAAGTGTCGGGCATATTCTTTCCATTCAATCCTATCTACCATAATAACGATGATCTTCCGTATATTTGCAAAGCTTATTATTCTACTCACAAAATGTTCACGTCACTGATATCGTTTAAACATCTTAGTTACTCTGAGGAAAAAAAGGTAGAGAATGTCTTCTCTACTCACTTTATACATGAGGGAATTTCATTTAATGGAAGTGTAAAGATTAGTGTAACATTAGCTGTAAAGATTAGCGTTTCATTAGGGAGAATGAAAAGGTAGAGAAAGAAGACCTGATTACGATCAAATCAATGTAGACTTTTAAAGACTATTATTTAGTATATGTGGAAACTTACTGGCCAGGTAATTCAAAGACATCTTTCACTAAGCGTCTTTATAAGGAGAAGGATGGTTGGTAAGAATGACTCATGTTTACTTTCATCCTTGCTTTGCAGGTAAGGAAATATTCACAGATGTTATAAGGATGTTCCTTCCATCTGTCAAGCCCATCATTTGGTCTGATGGGACTGATGCCTTATACTTCACAGAGAGCTAATAGGTAATGGCTCAAAGCAAAGAGATCACAGGGAGGACAGGCACATCCAGGCTGTGCTTGTGCTGATCCTCCTTCATCTTCGGAAGCCACGCTTTCTAGAAGATACTTGGCAATAAAAAATAGAAGAATAAAGATCGGGAGAGTTTAGGAGAGACATCAAGACTGAAAACAGAACTGAAATACTTCAGCTATCTTTGATAAAGACCAGAAATCTCAAAGCATAAAACATTTTCAAACTTGCAACTGAAATGGAAAAAAAAAATGAACAGTAAGAAATGAAAGCGTGCCCAAAGCATTGCCTCAGCTGTCTTGGTGTCCTCCTGAAACAGCGTTGAAAGTCTCTGTGCTGAGAGAAAAGCCGCATCTGGGTGCTTTGGAGGCGTCCCTAATGACCTCATGCTCCTTCACTGAGCTCATCTTGGATGGCTTCATGAATAAGCAAGTCATCTTTCATGTGCTGCTTTTAATATCTGTCCTTGTTTTCTGGCTTCTCTTGCATAACCTCCAGAATGATGTCAGTTCCAAACTTCCCTGAAAGACTATTTCTGGGGAGCTCTCATTTTGCCATTCTGATTGTTTATCAGTAGACTCTGCTGAAGTCACGCCTTTGGTGAGTTTTTCCATGTCATGCTCCTCACGGGTAGCTGTGATGGAGACTGGCTGGTTGATCTTCCAGCTGCGTCTCCTTCCCTCCTGGGCATCCAGCTACTCCATTTCCCAGCTGACAGTGAATAATGACTAATACTATTCCTTCCTACTGATGAGAAGTTGCATTTTAATAGAAGACATTTAGAGCCACGTGTTTTAATCAAGAGGTGGGCATTTCCACCTCTGTGGTGCTTGGGCAAGAGAGCCTTTTTTTTATTCCAAAGGAAGGGGAATGGTGGTTCCAGTTTTCTCTAAACCCACCATCTAGGTAAAGGTGCAACTTGTTTCCAAGTGCGGACAGCCACACTGATAGGTGGATTCTAAATACTCATCTGTTACAGACCACTTTAACTAACGGAAAGACAAATAATTGCATAAGAAAAGAAGATTGTATCCATCACATGTGTCTTTCAAGGACCAGGATAAAATAAAGATCTTTTAAGAAAAACAAAACCTGAGAGAGTTTGCTAGCAGCAGAGCCTTACTAAAGGAAATCCTTAAGCATCTACTTTAGGAAAAAAGGATATTATTCCAGATAGAAAGAATGAGATACAGAAAGAAAAACAAAGAAAGGGGAACATATGTGGGTAAATCTGGAAAAACATTGATATATAAAATAAGAAGAATGAGATAATAATAATAATGTTCTTGGGGAGTAATTTAAAAAATAGAAATAAAATACAAAATAACAATACCACAATGTTAGAAGGAGTAATTGAAACTGAAGTATTTTAAGGGCTTCATGTTATCTGGAAAGAGGGTTTAGTGTTGATTAACTTTACATTTTGATAAATTATGTATAGTAAGTTTCTATAGTAGCCATGAAAAGAATAGAAATAGAATGCATAACTCTTAAACTACCATAGAAAACAATGAAATGAGAAAAACTAACCAATCAATCCAAAATAAGAAAGGAGAGAGAAAGGAACATGGAAATGATAGAACAAGTAGAAATTACAAAATAATATAAAATATGGACGTTATAACACAAAATTTCAGTAATCACAATAAGTGTGAGCAGATTAATTTCTCCAGTTAAAGACAATAATTAACAGACTTTTTAAAAAGAAACACATTAAAAACAAATGGAGGGCTTCCCTGGTGGCGCAGTGGTTGAGAGTCCGCCTGCCGATGCAGGGGACGCAGGTTCGTGCCCCGGTCCGGGAAGATCCCACATGCCGCGGAGCGGCTGGGCCCGTGAGCCATGGCCTCTGAGCCTGTGCGTCCGGAGCCTGTGCTCCACAACGGGAGAGGCCACAACAGTGAGAGGCCCACATACTGCCAAAAAAAAAAAAATGGATACAGAAACATTAAAAGGAAAAGGGTAAAAATATATATGCAGATGAATACCAGTCAAAAGAAAACTATTGTGGTTATGGAAATTTTAGGGAAAAAATGGACTTTAAAGCAAACAACATTGCTATAGGTATCGGGACACTACTTAAGTGTGTGATAAAAGATTTAATTTGATAGTAAGTTAAAATAATTCTAAACTATTATGCACCTAATCACAAGGCCTCAAATACATAAAGCAAAAGTTGACAGAAAATATAAAAATAGATAACTCTACCACCATTGCAATAGATTTTCATATCATACTCTCAGAAATTATGAGTCCAAGCATTCAAAAAATCAGCAAAGACATAGAAGATGTGAAAATAAAACAATTAAAAAGTTTAACCTACTAAACGGATAAAATATTGTACCTAGTAGCTACTGAGAGTATTTGTAAAAACTGACCATATAGTGCTGCATTATGCAAGTTTCAACACATTTAAAAGAATTGGTATCATACAGAACACATTTTATAACAATGCTATCAATAAAAATTACTAACAAGGGGCTTCCCTGGTGGCGCAGTGGTTGAGAGTCCGCCTGCTGATGCAGGGGACACAGGTTCATGCCCCGGTCCGGGAAGATCCCACATGCCGCGGAGCGGCTGGGCCTGTGAGCCATGGCTGCTGAGCCTGCACGTCCGGAGCCTGTGCTCCACAACGGGAGAGGCCACAGCAGTGAGAGGCCCGCATACCGCAAAAAAAAAAAAAAAAGTTACTAACAAGGACATCACTAAAACTGCCATATACTTGAAATTAAGAAACACTTCTAAGTAATTTATAGATCAAAAATAATCAGAATGAAAACTGAAAATATTTTAACTGTATGGTAATGAAAATACTTCATATCAAAGCTTTCAGGATGCAGCTAAAGCAGAACTTAAATGGAAATTCATGGCCTTAAACATTTAGATTAGTGAAAAAGAAAAGCCAAAAATTAATGATATAAGCATACATCTCCAGAAGCTAGAAAAAGAACTGCAAAATAAATTCAAATTCAGTAGAAAGAAGAAAACAAAGTTAAGAAGAAAAATTATGAAACTAAAAAGAAATATACAAGAGAGAAGAACAAAGTAAGTCCTTTGGAAAGACTAATAAAATGGCAAACTTTGAATGCAACAGATAAAGAAAAAAATAGAAATTACAAACACAATCAGGACATAAAACACATAACAGAATATTAGGAAGAAAGTTTAGGAACAAAGTTGTACAAATAAAATTTATAACATAAATGAAATAGTCAAATTTCTAGAAAAATATAACTTAACAAAACAGAGTTAAGAAAAAATGAAAAACCTTAATAGTCTAGTAAGCATTAATGCAATTCTAAGCATTAATCAACAGCTGTTTCCAGGAACAGATAATTTACGTTTTTGTACAAACTATTCTAGAATTCAGAAAATAAGGGAATGCCTCCTAAGTCATTTTGTGAGGTCGGTTTAACATAGATAGATGAAAGAGAGAGGGAGAAAAAAGAGTGAGAGAAGATTAACAATATAGAGTGTGATTAAGAATAAGGTATCTTACAGATGGCCAACAAATGCATGAAAAGATGCTCAACATCACTAATTATTAGAGAAATGCAAATCAAAACTACAATGAGGTACCACCTCACACCAGTCAGAATGGGCATCATCAGAAAATCTACAAACAACAAATGCTAGAGAGGGTGTGGAGAAAAGGGAACCCTCTTGCACTGTTGGTGGGAATGTAAATTGATGCAGCCACTATGGAGAACAGTATGGAGGTTCCTTAAAAAACTGAAAATAGAACTACCATATGACCCAGCAATCCCACTACTGGGCATATACCCTGAGAAAACCATAATTCAAAAAGAGTCATGTACCACAATGTTCATTGCAGCACTATTTACAATAGCCAGGACATAGAAGCAACCTAAGTGTCCATTGACAGATGAATGGATAAAGAAGATGTGGCACATATATACAATGGAATATTACTCAGCCATAAAAAGGAACGAAATTGAGTTATTTGTAGTGAGGTGGATGGACCTAGAATCTGTCATAGAGAGTGAAGTAAGTCAGAAAGAGAAAAACAAATACCATATGCTAACGCATATATGTGGAATTTTAAAAAGCGGTACTGATGAACCTAGTGGCTGGGCAGGAATAAAGATGCAGACGTGGAGAATGGACTTGAGGACACGGGTAGGGGTAAGGGTAAGCCGGGATGAAGTGAGAGAGTGGCATGGACATATATACACTACCAAATGTAAAATAGATAGCTAGTGGGAACCAGCTGCATAGCACAGGGAGATCAGCTCGGTGCTTTGTGACCACCTAGAGGGGTGGGATAGGGAGGGTGGGAGGGAGGCTCAAGAGGGAGGGGATATGGAGATATATGTGTACATATAGCTGATTCACTTTGTTGTACAGCAGAAACTAACACAACATTCTAAAGCATTATACTCCAATAAAGATGTGGAAAAAAAGAAAGAATAAGGTGTCTGTCACAGATACAGAGAACACACTAGTGGTTACCAGTAGAGAGAAGGAAAGGGGAGGGGCACACTAGGGGTAGGGGATTAAGAGGTACAAACTATTATGTATAAAATAAGCTACAAGGACATATTGTACAACACAGGAAATATAGCCAATATTTTCTTTTTTTAATATTTATTTATTTATTTTGGCTGCACCAGGTCTTAGTTGTGGCATGCGGACTCATAGTTGCAGCATGTGGACTTCTTAGTTGCGGCATGCATGCAGGATCTAGTTCCCCGACCAGGGATCAAACCCGGGCCTCCTGCATTGGGAGCGCAGAGTCCCACTACTGCACCACCAGTGACAGCGACGTCCCTAGCCAATATTTTATAATAACTATAAATGAATTATAATCTTTAAAAATTGTGAATCATTATACTGTACACCTGTAACTTATATAATATTGTATATCCACTATACTTGAAAGAAAGAAAGAGAGAGAGAGAGGGAGGGAGCGAGGGAGGGAGAAAGAGTAGGAAATAAAAATCCTTTATAAACTGTGCTTATTGAACAAACTGGAGTATTTGAAACTGTAGCTGTACCTGTTGTCCTCCCTCAGCAGTGATTTCAGCAAGAAATTTCAAACCCTAAAATCGGATGCAAATGTATGCAATTCCAAGGGGGCCTGGAAAGTTGGAGGGTCCTCTGTTCCACTCAAGTTATCACTAAGACCTCTGCTTTTCCCCTACATATGGCCCCCTGGCTCTTGGTGTCATATTTAGGACACAGTCATTTTTTTAACAAGGCTCAGAATACCTGTCCCGTCTACTCCTACTTCTCCAAAATAAACTACTTCTTTCCTCAACCCTTTTCCTCTCTCTTGTTCTTGCTATGGTAGATATTAATGGCCTGCTACATGCAGTTTCTTAACCAATCCTACCAAAAACGCAAGTTACCTTAACCTCAAGGACAAAGAGAATTTAATTTTTTTAAATCTCCTAGGAGGGAGAAGAGAAATTTTTGTGTTCCATCCTCCTAGTGCATCAAAGGATGAAGAGAAAAATGAAACTGTTTCATTTCTTATGGACACAGTCCAGGCATTCATTTGCTATCACACTTCAATCGCAAATATTTATTGAAATCAGTGGTGTGGGAGCCACGGGGCAACTGTGCCCTCCTGCTGGTTGTGATGGGGCGACTGGGGAGGGCGTGCTGATCGAATGCTTGAGACGGGAGCACCTCCATCCTGTCACTGTGAAGGAAGCCTGGGAAGGCAAGTGGGCAAAGGATGGACTCCACAAAAATCACACTAAACAGAGTTGTGTAGACTTTATTCCACTTAAAATGCACTGTTGATGTTCTCTTATCATTAAAGAATATTCAATCTTACTTGTAATGGTGGCTTAGTCATCCGTACACGTACATAACCTCATTTTGACAAAACAAGCCCTTATTGTTAGATATTTGCTTTGTTTCTTATTTCTGGTTATTGTATGTAATGCTTCCGTGATCATCCTTGTAAAGAAATATGGCTTGTACCCTTGATATTCCATTTGGATGCATTCCTAGAGGTAAAATTGCCGGGCCAAAGGATATAAAAGCCTTTTCTTTAGAAACACCGATAAACGTGACAAAAATGCCCTTCAAAGGCTTGTGTCAATTTACATTCCCACTATCACTAGAGCATGTTAGACCAAAATCTTCAAAAGCGGATGTCTTTGTGCTCACGAACTCAACCGCAGTCTAACAAGATTTTCCTTGCAAGCATCTCTTAATCGGTTTTCACCACAGCATTACATGCTTTCAAATGCCAATTGTTTCTTCTTTTCCAGATGACAATACTCTGGGTAAACAACTTCTGAATTTGATAAATGGTAATCAACTGATATATACTATGCATCTGAATTCAAATGAGTAATAAAAGCTAACCTGTAAGTATCAGATACTTCATACCAGACCTCGTTCTAAGCGCTATACGTGTGGATACATAAATCTTCACAATTCAATCAAGTAGGTGCTACTACTTTTTGCAGATGAGACACAAACTATAAAACCTGACACCACACACACACACACACACACACCCCAAGATTTTTGTATTCTAGCTCGTAGGAAAACCCCTCAAAACACCTGTCAAAGTTTCTTCTGTTCTCGCTTTAGTCAGTCCCTTCCCAGGTGGGGGCTGTGATGTCCTCATCTCTAACTGAGCTCCCTTCTCCCGGTAGCCACCTGGTCCACACCATCCTGAGCATTGCCTTGGCCCCAGATCACTGGCCGCCTCACAGGGGTGATTTCCTGGAGACCGCTCTGCGCAGAATCGGGGTGAGGTCACCCACCGCCCTTGGCCTGAGGTTGTTTCCACGTCCGTGTCATCTTGGTGTTGGCATCTGTGGATATTTTTTCTCATTTGACTGGAGATTTTCCTGTTTCTTGGTATGATGAGTGATTTTCTACTGAATCCTGGAGATTTTGGGTGTCATGTCACCGAGGGCATGTGATCTTGGAAATGCCTGAAGGTACTAAGCAGTGCCCATGCCACACTTCCCGTGGAAGACTGCTTTCAGATGTCACTGATTTACCATGGCTGTCACAGGGACAGACCTATCAATCTTCTCGCAAGATTTTCAAAGATGGAAGATCACAAGATAAAGATAGTTTGTTCTTTCCCTCCAATGGGTGTCAATTATTATAAGGAAAAGAATCTGAGAAAAAAGAACTTTAAATGCCCTCAAAATTATCAAGTTTGAAACACATTCCTCAAAGGAAAGAAAGCCTCCTGTTTCTTGTTTCCATACCTCCGACCTATAAAGCAGGGAAAGCGCAGAGTCTGCCAGACCTTTTGCTAAGAGTTATGTACTATGACAAAGCCAGTTGTCACTGCCCACATGAAGTCATCTGGGCCTGAGCATGTTAGGCGCCTGGCTTAGAAGGGCGTGTCATTCCTTGAGCTATGGAATATTGTTTTGGCAAAAAGCAACTGGCTGTCTGCTCTCACCCTTAGGAAACCATCCAATGTCTCCCCTCCTCCAGTTCATTGTAAGCACGCCTTCGCCTTAGAATCGCTCCCCTTGCCCTGGACGTTCTCTACGGAAACGTTCTTCTCCCGGGAGGGGGAGGGGTGCTCCTGATGGAGCAGAAAGGTGTCAAGGTGACTGGCCCCTGATGAAGAAGCCTCCGTCTGTGCAGCAAGATGCAGTAGGTCTACAGCCCCAGCTGGCAACCTTCAGAAGAGCCGTTGGTGAAAGGGGTGAATACAAGGTGCTCTCAAGAGGGGCCAGGACTCTGAAGCCTTCCTCGAGCAGAAGGGCCTGTGTGCATCCTGCCAGCTCGTACTTTTTCAGCTAATTCTACTTGAGAGCAAACTTGCCAGAGAAAATGGAAAAGCACATCTTAGAGATAAATCAACATCAGTTCCAAGGTCCTGTTTCAATTGTTTTGCTTTGTGGTCTGCCCTTGGTCGTGATTGTACTGCAATGACCTACTGCTGCTCTCCTGGGCGCAAGGATGAGGTCTGCCCTCGAGAGTTAACTTTCCACCTGGGTGGTCTGTCATAAAGTAGGTCCCCTTTTAGAGAATCACAGACTTTTAGAGCTGGAAGGAATCTTCAAGATCAACTACTCCAACACACTGCTTTTATTGAGGAAAAGATGAGGCCCAGAGACATTAAGTCACTAGCACACACGTACACAGCAATGCAGTTGCAGAGGCAGGAATGGTGCAAGGGTCCCCAGAAGGTGCAGGATCCTTTCTACCTCAACATGGTAGATCCCTAGACTCTCTACAGTGTTTGGTTGAACCTATTTCAAATTTGGTTCCAAATGTTTTCCTTTTAAATGGAGATGCCTAAAAATAACTCAAACCTCTGTGTACCTTTCTAAATTTCTCTACTTCTTTGGAGCAAATAATAGACTACTTTAGAATTTAAGCCATCAAAATCTGAAGCATGCCTATCCTAACCCTATTCAACTGAACCAAAGGATTTCAGACTTTTGAGATATTTGGAACTGATTTCAGGTCAATTTCTGGTTTGAGTTTAGCATCATAAGCAAACATTTCACGCCTGTCCTCTCCTTTGACGTATTTGGAGCCTGGGATTTGTAGCCATAAACGTTCACCCAGCATGTCGTCCTTATAAGAAGCATCACGCTAACCATCATGGTAAAGATGGGATCAGTATGTTGGATACACTGAGGACATTCTAGGCCAATAACAGAAAGCCAAGAAAGCAGTTTCTAGATAGGACACATGCTCAACCTTATGTAGAACATTCTCAAATAACACACTGGATCTTGTACATTTTCCATAAAGCAATGACTGGTCCATACCTGTACTAACAGAAAGATAGCTTTCATGTTTCTTAAAAAAATATGTTCTTTAGATAAAGGGCAATTGCTCATTGAATAAAATTTTTCACTGAATGTATATTTCAGAGACACTATTTGTCCCAGACTTGCTATCTAAGACATCAATGTCTGTAGTGGGATGAAGGATGGCCCCCCAAAGAGATGTCCACCCAGAACCTGTGAATGTGACCTTATTTGGTAAAAGGTTCCTTGCAGATGTGATTAAATGAAAGATCTCAAGCTGAAGAGACAATCACCAATTATCTGGATGGGTCCTCACTCCAATGATGTAGCCTTATGAGAGGAGAAGAAGACACAGACGTGAGGGAGAATACACAGAGGAGAAGCTGGTGGGAAGATGGTGGTGGAGACTGGAGTCATGCTGCCACAAGTTAAGGAATGCTTGGAACCACCAGAAGCTAAGGGGCAAAGAAGAAATCCCCCCTAGAGGTCACAGGGAATGTGGCCCTGCAGATATCTTGATTTTGGCCCAGTGATACTGACTTCAGACTTCTGACCCCAGACCTGTGAGAGAATCAATTCCCTTGGCTTGTGGCCACATCACTCCAGTCTCTGCCTCATTGTCACATCATCTTCTCTGTGTGGATGTCTAATCTTCCTCTGCCCCTCTCTTATGAGTACACTTACGATGGCATTTAAGACTCACCCAGATAATCCAAGACAATGTCCTCATCTCAAGATTCTTAATCAATCACACCTGCAAAGACCCTTTTTCCATTTACAGGTTCAGGGATTAGGACCTAATATCTTGGGGGTGGGGGAGGGGCGGCAATTAATCTGTCTACCATAGCTCCCAAATCTCATTGGTTTAACACAGCAAAGACCAAGGTGGATAAGTACCTTCCTCCATCTTGTGGTATGCCACCTGGGACACTTGGTTGCCAAGGTCATAGCAGCAAGGAAAGAAAAGAGATAAGAAAGGATTCCAGGCTTTTAATTACCTTCACCTGAAATTGACTCACATCAATTCCACTCACAGTCCATTGGCCAGAACTAGTCGTAAGGCCCCAGCTTAACTGTAAGGAACGCTGATGAAAGGGAGCAGGACCTTATGGTCCTTCCCCACCCCCGCCCCCATGTGCTCCGCCTGCCTTTTGCCTGTGGAAAAACTTTAGCCAAGGAATAAGTTTAATCAGAGGAATGAGAAAATGCAGTAACAAAGGAAAACAGTCCAACGAGACTAAATAATAATCGTTTAGTCATTAAGCAGTGTCAAGGACCATTAATTCCTCCCCAAGGGCTATAGATAATATTCTGAGCCACATCCTGTGAGCTGTCTTGTAGAGACTGAAACACCCACCAGGTGGAAGAAGTTAACTACATGATGACCAGGCTGTAGCCATGACATAAGCTGCCACAGTTCCAAAAATTGGCCTCAAGGAAATGGGAACAAACCGACCCTGGAACTGAAGATTAACTCTACTTAAAACAATCAAGATGATGCCCTTCAGAGCACCACATGACCAATTTCAAGATGATGGTCAGAGCTGACTGTGCTGTTTCTGCATGTAGCCCCTCCTTCCGCCTATGAAAGCTCTTGTCCCATGACTGTCAGGGTAGCGGGGAGTCAGCCTCTGGACAGGCGTCCGCCCTCCCCCCACCCAGTTGCCAACATCCAAAATAAAGCAAACTTTCCTTTGCACCAACCTTGCCTCTTTACTGGCTTTTGAGGGGTGAGCAGGCAGACCCCACTTTCGGTTCCACTGACATATGTAAGGGGGCAAATGGATATTTGGTGGGCGCTAACTGTCTTTGCAACGTGCTGAGGTCAGAAAATTATACAGAATTTGTGCCGTGGGAGACAACTACTGCTTCTGTCACCCAACACAGCTCCCTCCGCTACAGCAACCCCCTCCTTCGCAGAACTGCTCCTCCTTATGCCATGTGGTTCCAGTTTCAAAGGTGGCAACGTTACCCAGTCTGTCCAACTAAAGTCTTAGTGTGGAATTTTCCATTTCCATGTTGGAAGTTGCACTAAAGTTGGTACAATGCAATTTTGACACTAAGTGCCCAGAGTTAGGTCAAATTTCATAGGTTAAGGGCACAGTCCTCTACAGATCACCCTCACTTCAGGCACCAGCTGCAAGTTGGGGGTTCCCAAGCCACCCATACTTCTGACCCTCTGCTACAAATACAGGGGTTCCCACCACCTAGGTTTGATAATTCACTAGGACAACTCATAGAACTCAGGAAAACACTATACAGCTTTATTATAGCAAAAGGATACCAACCAAGGCCAGCCAAATGAAGAGACACATAGGGCACTATCTCAGAAGGTTTCAAATGCAAAGCTCTTGTGTCCTTGGGATGTGTCAGTCTTCCAGGACACTGACATGCTTACCAGAGTTTTTATTGGGGTTTCATTTTATAGGTATGTGATGGGGTCATTGGCTATACGATTGAACTCAATCTCCACCCTCTTTCCCCCACGGGAAGTTGGGCTGATATCACCTGGCTCATAGCCCCAACCCTCTAATCTCATGGTTGGCCCTTCTGGCACAGCCAGCCCCCATCTTAAAACTGTCTAGGGGCCAACCATGAGTCACTTCATTAGTATAAAATCAGGTGTGGTCCAAGAACCTACAGATGAATTACAAAGACACTCCTATCACTCAGGAAATTCCAAGAGTTTTGAGACTTTCTTCCAGGAACCAGGGACAAAGGCCAGCCAAATTCATCATACAACAGCTGGGATGATAAAAGTCTGTAGCCGCTGCTACCAGGTCACCTGCTTTCCACTCATTCCCTCTGCCCACCCCTGTCATCTACCACACAGAGGAAAACTCCTGTAATAAGACAGAATAAAACCAACACAAAGAGGGAAGATGAGATGAGATACAGAGAGTGAGAGCAAGCCCTGACAACATAGTTTGATCTCCTCATTGCAGCCCTGTCTTTCCCCCTTACAGGAGTCAGTAAATCTCAACTCTTACTTAAGCCACAAGGAGTTGAATTCCCATCACTTGAAACCCAAAGAGATTAATATCCCTTCAGGAACATACCATATGATTGAAGGGTGACATATACAAATGAAAATTTACATAATAATTTTCAACAGTTTAAAAATAATCATACCTTCATTTATGAGTAAGTACTGGAAGAGGAAGACAGAACTATTCTTCCAAGGAAGGTCCAGGAGCTATGACATTTACCTTTATTCTAATTCTCACTTTATTCAACAAGATGCCAGTACTTGAAATGGCAGGACAACATTACTATGGCACATATTTAAAGGCAGGAGGAACACAAGGGACAGAATTGGATCTTATTTTATACACCAAGGTGTTTCCCATCATCCTCAAGGGATGGGAGTCTGTTGGAAGTACAGTGGAGTCATAAAATTCTGAAAATACATATTGCTTTTAAAAATATTGTGTATCTTTCAAAGTCGATTAAAAAGTATATATATTTCATTGAAAGAAAGGTGGAGAGCAACAATGACAAATCACACAAGTAACAACATCTTCCTCTTCCAAAACACTGGGAATCACTACTTTACACAATAGGGGTGTTTCTGAGAATCTCTGTGACGCTCCTTGATTTGGGTCCTGTTTTACCACTGATTACCATGATTATTTCAGATCGACAGGCTGCTGCATTCAAACTGGCGATCAGCTGCGTGTCATCTCCCCACCGGCCCTTGCTGGGCCAGTAAGTGAAGCAAAAGCGAGCACTGACCAGGCATCACTCCTCCAGCAAGTATGTTTCGTGACCCCAGCAGAATCCTAAGTTCATAGTGGGCGTGATGAGTGTCGGCAGGCTGGCAGAGCCCCACTTTGGGCATGTCTCATCAACGTCACCCAGAAAGCCTCCTGCCATGAGGGTGAAGCTGTCGGCTTCAATGTGAATCGGCAAGGTTCTTGGAGACAGGCTCCACCTCCAGCATCAGACCATAGAGTCTGACAGGGAGCTTTGGTTCTAAGGATGTCCTTGAACCTGAGAAAGCTGGACAGGATCTGAAGTGCCTGGAGGGTGGGTGAGAGTGCGATTGTTGACAGTTGATAGGCTCAGAGACTGACATTTAGTGTCTGGCGAAATTATCTGTTGAATGAATCCCGCCAACTACACACTGCGACATCCTTTGTAGTGCAAAGGATCCTTTTACTAAAATGACATCACCTCCATGGGTCTGTAATTTTGGTAAATTCTGAATCCTGGGAATAACATACCTCAAACCTGAACTTTCCACGATGACCAAGTGCTTCCAGCACTGTGGTTTAGAAAACTGGAACTTCAGAACGTATACCAACAGCACCTGGGAATGCCAGCCAAAAACAGTCTGCCCAGAGGTGGGACTGGCAGAGACTTGAGAAATGAGGATGGTAACTACCATTTATTTGTGCTCAGTACGTGCTGTGTTAAGAATTGTATAAATATTAATTCTCAAAATGACCTAACGTGGTAAATATTGTTATCCTCATTTTATAGATGAGGAAACTGAGGCTCAGAGCTGTCATCTACTGATAAATAGTGGAACTAGGTTGTGATTGCTTGTTCAGCTCCAAAACGCACATTCCAAACACCTACTCCCAGGTAGCCAACACTGCTAATTGCCCTCCAACTGCCATTACCCACCTCTTCAATACTTGCAGAACCCCAATTGTATACTAATTTTATATGAGCCAGCACCCCTTCTCCCCATGATTCAAGTAAAGTATCATTGGTTTAAGCCAGTGCTGTCCAAGAGAAATGAACGTGAGCCACAAGTGCAAGCCACATATGTAATTTTAAATTTTCTAGCAGGCACACTGAAAGGAGTAATATAATAGAAACAATTAGCTTTTATAATCTGTTTTAACTAGCCCAATATATTCAAAATATTATCTTTTCAATATGTAATCAATTTTTAATTATAAATGGAATCCTATAAAACTATAAATATAAGATCAATAAAGAAATGAAAACAAAGCACATGGATAAGAGGGATGCGGTGAGGAGGGTGCTGCCTCAGGGTGGTCAGCGCAAACTTCGAGCAGACACAGAAGGAAGCGAGGAATGAGCCATGTGAATTCTGGGATAAACCTCTGAAGTCGAGGGAAAACCAAGTGCAAAGATCGAAGGTGGGACTTCTGGGGTGGTGGGAGTCTGAGGAGTATCAGGAAGGCTGCTGGCATCTGAAAGAAGTAGATGAAGGGAAAGCATAAGGGCTGAAGTAGGAGAGATGGGGTCTGAATGAGGTAGGGCCTTCCAGGCTGCTGTAGAGATGCTGGCTTTTATTATTATTTATTTATTTAGGCCGCACCAGGTCTTCGTTGCTGCATGCGGGATCTAGTTCCCCAACCAGGGATCGAACCCAGGCCCCCTGCATTGGGAGCGCCTAGTTTTACCCACTGGACCACTAGGGAAGTCCCAGGATGCTGGCTTTCAATCTGAGCAAGATGAGAAGCCACTCGAGGGTTCTGAGAAGATAAATGGTATGATGTGTGATACCTTTTAACACTCTCATTACTAAAGTGGGGCAGGACTGAGCAGGGCAGGGTACAATCAGAGACCAATTAGGAAGCTCTCTAGCTAGGCAATATCCCAGGTGAGAACTGCTCAGAGCTTGAACTGGGGTGATGAGAAGCTGTCAGAATCCAGATATAATTTGAAGATAGTTAGTGCTTGGGAGATTTCAGAGAAAGAGTGGAGAAGCCCAAGATTTGTGGGTAGAAGAAGTGAAAGAATAGAGTTGCCATTTACTGAGATGGGACAACTAGAGGAAGGGCAGGTTTGGGGCAAAGAAGAAATCAAGAACTCACTTTTGATGCATTGAGTTTGAGGTGCCAGTCAGACATTCCATAATCAAGCTGGATTTGTGGATTTACAAGGTGGATCTATGAGTCTGGATCTTGGTGGAGAGGTCCAACGTGGAGGTCTAATGGGGGAGTCATTAGCACATGAATGATGTTCAAAGCCATGAGACAGGATGAGATCACCAAGAAAGACAACAAACAGAGAAGAAAGGTTTGAGGACTGGCCCCAGGATATTTCAATATTTGAAGTCCAGAAAACCAGAAGAATACCAAAGAGAGACGGAGAATCAATGTCAGCGCTACAGAAGCGGAACAGGAGAAGCCAAGAAAAAAGTGTTTCAGGGCAAAAGGACTGATCAAGTACATCAAATGCTGCTGATGAGTGAAGAAAGGAAAATTATCCACTGGGTCTGTCAGCACATCAGGAAGCTTGATAAAAGTAGTTTCCGTGGAGTAAAGGGCAGGAAGTCTGATTGCGCTCAGCGTCGGGAAAATGGAACTCAAAACCACAGTGAGATATCACCTCATACCTGTTAGAATGGCTATTATCAAAAAGAGAAGAAACAATAAATGTCGGCGAGGATGTGGATAAAAGGGGACCCTTGTGCACTGTTGGTTGGTATGTAAATTGGTGCAGCCACTATGAAAAACAGTATGGAGATTTCTCAAAAAATTAAAAAGGAAACCATCATATGACCCAGCAATTCCACTCCTGGGTATTTATCCAAAGAAAACAATAACTCAAAAAGATACATGCACCAAGAACCTACTGTAGAGCACAGGGAACTCTACTCAGTGCTCTGTGGTGACCTAAATGAGAAGGAAATCCAAAAAAGAGGGGATATATGTATACATATAGCTGATTCATTTTGCTGTACAGTATAAACTAACACAATATTGTAAAGCAACTATACTCCAATTTAAAAAATTGTTAATGACCAAAAAAAAAAATCTAACGTAACTTAAAAAAAAAACAAAAAGATACATGTGCTGCCCCCCCATGTTCATTGCAGCACTATTTACAACAGCCAAGACATGGAAGAAACCTAAGTGTCCATCAGTGCATGAATGGATTGTTTTTATATGTGGTATATATATACAATGCAATATTAGCCATAAACAAGAAAATCTTGCCATTTGCAACAAAATGGATGGACCTTGAGAGTGCTATGCTAAGTGACGTAAGTCAGACAGAGAAAGACAAATAGCGGATGATCTCATTTATGTGTGGAACCTAAGAAAAAACAAAACAAAGAAAAGCCCAGGCTCATAGACAGAACAGATTCGTGGCTGCCAGAGGCAGGGGTGAGGGGGTGAGTGAAATGGGTGAAGGGAATCAAAGAGTACAAACTTCCAGTTATAAAATAAATGTCATGGGGATATAATGTCCAGCATGGCGACTACAGTTAATACTACTGTATTGTACACTTGAAAATTGTTAGAGAGTAAATCTTAGAAGTTCTCATCACAAGAAAAATATTTGTAGCTATGTGTGATGGTGGAGGTTAACGAGATTTATTGTGGTGATCATTTATCAATATATACAAATATCGAATCATGTTGTACACCTGATACTAATATGATATTAAATGTCAGTATAGCTCAGTATTTTTTAAAACCTGATTGGGGAAGATTCAAAAAGAAAATTGAAGGAATAGAAAGAGAGTTAGTGAGTCGGGGTAACCATTTGAAGGAGTTTTTCTATAAAAAAAAATAAGAGGACTTCCCTGGTGGCGCAGTGGTTAAGAATCCTCCTGCCAATGCAGGGGTTCGAGCCCTGGTCCGGGAAGATCCCACATGCCACAGAGCAACTACGCCCGTGCGCCCCAACTACTGAAGTCTGCACGCCTAGAGCCCGTGCTCCGCAACAAGAGAAGCCACCGCAATGAGAAGCCCGCGCACCACAGCCAAGAGTAGCCCCCACTCGCCGCAACTAGAGAAAGCCCGCGTGCAGCAATGAAGACCCTATGCAGCCAAAAACAAATAAATTAAATAAGTAAATCTATTTTTTAAAAAGTCAATTGAATTTTAAAAAAATAAGAGAAACAATTCTTTTAGGGTAGAGGTTTCGGGGCTTTTTAAAAATATATTTATTTATTTGCACTGGGTCTTAGTTGCAGCAGGTGGGCTCCTTAGCTGCAGCTCGACAGCTCCATAGTTGTGGCATGCAAACTGTTAGTTGCAGCATGCATGTGGGATCTAGTTCCCTGACCAGGGATCAAACCCGGGCCCCCCGCACTGGGAGCGTGGTGTCTTAGCCACTGCACCACCGGGGAAGTCCCTGTTTCAGGGCTTTTGTATGTGTTTCTTTGTGTGTGTATCATTCAGTAGAGTGGAAATATGACTTTGAAGAAAGGGAAGAGTGAAAAAGACACAAGTGAAATTTTTAGATAGACATGATGGGGGAGCACCAGTACACAATTTAGAAGAGTGAGATTTAGGCAGGAACACAAACAGCTCACCCATGATCTCTCGTTATGTAAACGGATAAATTGTGCTGTTTAAAACATTTTATTTGATTTTTCTATCTACAGGCTGAACAACATCCTAGTAGAAACATTTCACTAAGAGACCCTAAAGGATTTTACCAAGTGACTTATATGATCAGTAAAGACATGGACTTGGAAAACCAATAGACCAACAGGCAAAGCAGAGATTCAGGATCTTCAGAACAATGAGAGTCTCATCTGCCCTGGGAAGCCACCAGATTGAAGCCCAAAACAAGAGGGTTTCAAATGCTTTAAGAATGTATAATTTAACTCTGTTACCAATTTGTCCTACCCTAATGACTCTCAATAAAAACAAAGGGCTGAACCTCTCCCAGCAAGTACATTCATCCTGTTCTGAGGTCATTCCCCTTGAGTAAGAAGCTCCCTTGGAAGTGGGTGTGTTTTTTGGCAGGAGACAGCAGGAAAGAGTCCCTCATTCATTTCAGTAGAAGTCCCCTGACTCCAACTTAAATTCAGTGGGGTTTCCTGGAGGTGGGAAAGGGAAGTCAGTTTTAAGGATAGAGAAATGAAATGGCGTAAGGGATGGGGACTTCCCTGGTAGTCCAGTGGTTAAGACTCGGCGTTTCCAATGCAGGGGACACGAGTTCGATCCCTGGCCGGGGAACTAAGATCCCATGTGCCGCAGCGAAAAAAAAAAAAAAGAAGAAATGGCATAGGGAAATTAAGAGCTCTGCATCCACATTTCCAACGTGGAGGGTGGGGTTTCCCCACACAGCCAAGTGACGCTCCATAACACCAACTGGGTGTCCTACAATTCAGCTCCATTCTGACACCATCTACCTGGAGAGAGCATCAGATTCCACAGGTAAAGGGTTCAGTCCTACAAAACTGCCCTCCACTTCAGATGCCAAGCACTAGCCCAGGTTGCTACCCGTGCTTCTGACTGACTGGTTACAAACTGGAGGTTCGAACAATCCCCTCTAACTCAGGTTGCCAATCCAAGTCCAAGTTGTTACCTATACTTCTGAACAACTCGCTATAAGTCAGAGGTTCCCATGACCCACTTTTTGGGTTCTATTACTTGGCTAGAGTAGCTCAGGAAACTCAGGAAACCTATTTACTCCCTAGATTACTTGTTTATTACAAAGGGTGTTAAAGGATATGAATCAACAGGCAGATGAAGAGATACGTAGGACAAGGTCCTGAAGAAAGGTGCTTCTGTCATTGTAGAGCTTAGATCCTAGCCTGGTAGTACTTGGAAGCATTCTGTTTCCCCAGTCTGGAAGTTTGCTGAACCCCCTTCTTTTGGGGGTTTTATGGAGGCTTCATTACATAGGCATGCCTGATGAACTTATTGACCCTTGGTGACTGATTCAACCTCTAGTCCCTCTCCCCTCCCCGGAAATCAGCCCCACCTTCTAGTCAAGGCACTTTGGAAGACAGTTTGGTCATTTCTTAGAAAACTAAACATACGCTTACCATACAATCCAGCAATTGCGCTTTTAAATATTTACCCAAATGAACTAAAAACTTATCTCCATATAAAAACCCACACTTATATGTTCATAGCAACTTTATTCATAATTGTCAAAGCTTGGAAGCAGCCAAGATGCCCCTCAGTAGGTGAATGGATAAATAAACTGTGGTATATCCAGGCAATGGAATATTATTCAGCACTGAAAAGAAATGAGCCATTAAGCCATGAAAAGACAGAGAAGAAACTTCAAAGCATATGACTAAGTGAAAAAAGGCAACTGAAAATGCTACCTAACTATATGATGTTCAGGAAAAGGCAAAACGCTGGAAACAAGGTAAAGGTCAGTGGTTGCCAGGGATTAGTGGAGGCTGAACAGGCAGAACACAGAGGAACCACACTACACGATACTGTAATGGTGGATACGTGTCATTATACATTTGTCACAACCTGTAGAATGTATACAACACCAAGAGCGAAGCCCAATGTAAACTATGGACTTCGGTTAATGATAAGGTGTCGAATGTAACACACATACCACTGGGGGGCTGGGGAGTGGTGATAGTTGGGGAAGCTCTGAGTTGGGGGGCAGTGGGTATATGGGAAACTATGCATTCTGCTCAATTTTGCTGTGAATCGAACACTACTCTAAAAAATAAAATCTATTAAATTTTAAAAAAAAAAAAGAAAATTTCAGTTTGCTTCAGTTCAGGGAAATTTTCTTTTATTGTTAGTATAATAGTTGCCTCTCTTTTTTCTCTTTCTGCCCCTACTATTCACAATTCAAGGTTTTAGAATCTACCCTCCAAGTTTCTTACCATTTGCTGTCTATCTCTTTTTCTCTTTGCCCTAATATATCAAGACATTTCTTACCTTTGATTTTCCAGGATGCTAATTCAGATCTCCACGGTGACTTTCCTCTCCTTCAATTAATCTACTGAATTGTATTTAGTTAGAAAATTACGATTTTCAGCTCCGGGATGTCTTTTTTGTGCTATATTTAGATCTCCTTCCATGCCTTTTTTTTTAATTCAAATTGTTTTGTCTCTTCCAAGAGCTCTGTTTATTTTGCCTCATCTTCCTCTCTCTAGTGCAAGGTCTTTAGAGAGCTCTTGCTTTTCTTCAGTGGCTCCTGGTTTCACACACCACGATGGCACCTGCCTCAAAGGCAGAGGACTCTGGCCTGTGTGGTCAAGGTCACAGAAGCAGAGGCTTTCGGTCCATGTCCAGCTTCAAGGGCAGGAAAGACCCAATCCACCCATTTGGTCGCCTCTTGGCCTCTTCAGGTCCAGGGAGCCCAGGCCCGCTCACAGAGAACTCACATCAACCTTCCCCCAGAGAATCCCGTAGAACCCAAAGTCCCCTTGCACCCAGCTCTCCACTAAGCCCAGCAGTTGCTTGCCGCAGAGGAAGCGCAAAGAGGCTAGAGCGGGGGCAGAGGGGAGGGGAGCTATGTTCACTGGGGGGGCTTCCCAGGGTCCCAGCATGAACCCTTAGACAAGCCATGACTTCAAATACAAGTCCAGGCAGGAGCAGTTTCAGGAAGTCCCCCAGCCGTCAGGTGGCACACACTACTCTCTCTTTGTTGTTGATGGTATTTTGTTGTATCATGTTAGCCTTTCAGGGCCCTTTTTTTATAGATAAGCCAGTAGGTCCACATCCAAGTACTGCACGCCATGAGGCACCCCTCAGATCATCCTGTCCAGTGGAGTCAGCCGGCTCTCCAAATCCATATCCCTCAAACCTACGCTGTGCGTTTAGATTTTATCTTCAAAGTATCTCTCGGATCCACCCACCTCTCCTCATCTCTGCCTCTAGGATCTTAATGCAAAAGCCACCATCACCTCACCTCTGTCCTGGTCCCTACACTGGCCTGCTAAATAGTCCCCTACAATTATTCTTTCTTCTTGCAACCCATTCTGTGCCCCTGATTAAAACACTGCTACAGGGCTTCCCTGGTGGCGCAGTGGTTGGGAGTCCGCCTGCCGATGCAGGGGACGCGGGTTTGTGCCCCGGTCCGGGAAGATCCCATATGCCACGGAGCAGCTGGGCCCGTGAGCCATGGCCGCTGAGCCTGCGCGTCCGGAGCCTGTGCTCCTCAACGGGAGAGGCCACAACAGTGAGAGGCCCGCGTACCGCAAAAAAAACAAAAGCACTGCTACAGCACTGTCCTCTTGTTGAGCTGGCCTGGAGTGAGGAAGGCGATGCCTGCCTGACGCCCACCTGGTGACACACCCTCATTCCTTCCTCCAAGCCCAACTCCCAGGGTTCCCAATGGCCTCTTCTTTCAGAACCACAGCCTAGGTCTAAACAGATACAACCATGCTTTAGCAGTATTTTACAATAACCAGGATATTTCCATTTAGACAGTATTCTATACACTAGTTCTGTGATCTTTATAAGGAAAGAAATATGTCAGGATTATGTGGGACTTATTTTCTAACTACTTTTTGCAATTATTCAACCTTCTTATCATGAGCATATGTTTTGTAATTTTTTTTTAATGTGCACTAAGACAAGGAAGTGTATTGCCAAGGCGCCCCTCTCACCTGTGCGTTAAACATTACCCCATCTCCTCGTCTTTGGTTTGTTCCAGAAATCACACCTCCCACATCCCCACCCCCCACCATCTCTGCTTGAGCCTCACTCTCCTGCAGAACCTTCCTAACAGCTCTGCACACGCTAACCCTGCCCCCCAGTCCTATGCTCTCATGACGCAGTGCGTGTCTCTGCCGCAGACACTGATCTGGGTCCTGCTGCGTTGACATGATGAATATCTACCATCTCTACAGACAGTGAGTTACAAGAAGGCATTATACTCCCACCACCAGGCACAGAAGAGGTAACTGGTCAAGATGTGTTGAATACATGAAATAAAGATGAAACGCACATCTGAATAGTTCTCTGCAGTTTGCAAAGTGCTTTGGTACAGAGTATAACATGTGACCTTCACAGCTTCACTTTGAAGATGACATCAACACCCCTTTCTACAGAGGACAGAACGGTTTTCTTTGATTTAGTTCTGTTTTACTCCCCTGTGACTCCCCTGCGGTTTTTTTTTTTAATGCTATTTTATTATTCCCACTCTAATCTTTATTATTTCTGTCCTTATCTTTTTTGAATTTGCTCAATTGCTCTTTTCCTCACTTCTTAAGTTGAAATTCAGCTCACTGACTTATTAAACATTTTTAGGGACATTTGAAGCCAAAAGTTGCCCTCCATGTATTGCCTTAGCTACATCCCACAAACTGGGGTAGTGTTTTCGGTATTATTCAGTTCAAAATATTTAAATTCCCCATTATGACATTTTCTTCAATCTAGGAATCATTTAGAAGTACCTGTTTAATTTCTAAAATACTTATATCACAAAAACTTTTTTGGATATCTTTTTAGTTGTTGCTCTCAAAATTTTGCTGTATTTTGGTCAGACTTTTTATTACTGATTCTTCAGGGTTTTTTTTTTTTTTTTTTTTTTTTTTTTTTTTTTTTGCAGTACGCGGGCCTCTCACTGCTGTGGCCTCTCCCGTTGCGGAGCACAGGCTCCGGACGCGCAGGCTCAGCGGCCATGGCTCACGGGCCCATCCGCTCCGCGGCACGTGGGATCTTCCCGGACCGGGGCACGAACCCACGTTCCTTGCATCGGCAGGCGGACTCTCAACCACTGCGACACCAGGGAAGCCCCTCCTTGGGTTTTTTGAGATTTCTTTTATGGTCAAGTATATGACCAATTACTTTTAAATGTCGCATGAGTGCTTAAAGCCTGGAGTTTACTTAGTGTGACCCACTTGGGTACAGGGCTCTGGGACTTAGAGTTTACCTGATATTCCTCTTGAGAAACAGGTTTATAAAAGGGTTTTTTTTTTTCTTCCTTTTTTAAATTTATTTTATTGAAGTATAGTTGATTTACAATGTTATATTAATTTCTACTGTACAGCAAAGTGACTCAATTATACATATATATACATTCTTATTCATATTCTTTTCCATTATGGTTTATTATAGGATATTGAATATATTTCCTGTGCTATACAGTAGGACCTTGTTGTTTATCCATTCTATGTATAACAGTTTGCATCTGCTAACCCCAAACTCCCAATTCATCCCTCCCCTAGCCCCTCTCCCCCCTTGGCAACCACAAGTCTCTTCTCTGTGTCTGTGAGTCTGTTTCGTACATAAGTTCATGTGTCATATTTTAGATTCCACATATAAGTGATATCATATGGTATTTGTCTTTCTCTTTCTGACATACTTCACTTAGTATGATAATCTCTAGGTCCATCTATGTTGCTTTCGCTTCCTTTCTAATAACACTGTAATAAAATGGAATAAGTGTTTCTGCTGATACTAGTACCTTGTTTGAGTCATTTGTGCCATCCACTGTGTTAATTAGCTGCTTTACAAACATAATCTTAGTTAACTCTTACCATACCCTTAGAGGGTATATTTTTATTAATGTACTCATTTTACAGACGAGCATACATGGCACACAGAGGTTAATCAACTTTCCCAAGTCAACTCCGTGACAGAGCTTGTTCTCATCTGGGCTTCTATGACTCCCATATCTGCGCTTTTAAGTACAGCCTGCCGGACCATTCAAGGGAGTGAGCTGCCAGGTCTGCTGGGGCTGGTGCTGTGGGAATTAGGTAATCCCCTCACCTCCAGCTAAATGAATCTGAGCCCTTTTAGGCTGTGGACAGCTCAGAAAAAAAGATAACACATGATTCCAGCAGGGTCTGTTTTCCCCTGTTTGGTTTTACAACAGCAAATTATCTTCTCCTAATCATTTTCAGTTGGGATTAAATCAAGTTTCAATTGCTCATTAAAATCAGAAGGGCTTCCCTGGTGGCGAAGTGGTTGAGAATCCGCCTGCCGATGCAGGGGACGCGGGTTCGTGCCCCGGTCCGGGAGGATCCCATGTGCCGCGGAGCGGCTGGGCCCGTGAGCCATGGCCGCTGAGCCTGCGCGTCCGGAGCCTGTGCTCCTCAACGGGGAGGCCACAACAGTGAGAGGCCCACGTACCGCAAAAAAAAAAAAAAAAAAAAATCAGAAGCAGTGTGGGTGCTGGGTTGAGAGCAGCTGGACTGGACCTCACTGTCCCAGGTGACTCCTTCACCTTCCAAGCGAGGGGGACTCTTCCCCATCTGGACCACAAGAGCAGTAACACGCATCGTCTCTGTTTTAAAATTTATACAAGCCAGGGTTGCATGTAATGAAATATAGATATAATAATACCATTAAGACAGAAACAGGAAGCAAAGGAAAAGAGAAAAATCAGTACACCAAAAACCTGAGTTAATATGCTCACTTTACGTGAGTTTTCAAATTCACTATGAGCTTTCTGGTAACTTTGGCAAAAAAAAAAAAAAAAAATTAATTAATTAATTGCATACATATATACATGTATATGTATATATGGTGGGTTCTGTAATTTGAAATGACTGAAAAAAGAATGCATACCAGTTCAACAAGAGAGACTTTTTCTCTGATAGATGATCACTAAGATCCCTTCTGGCTATGGATTTTACTTTATATTATTTTTTTACGTCTTTACTGGAGTATAATTGCTTTACAATGTTGCGTTAGTTTCTGCTGTACAACAAAGTGAATCAGCTATATGTACACATAGATCTCCATATCCCCTCCCTCTTGAGCTTCCCTCCCACCCTCCCTATCCCACCCCTCTAGGTCATCACAAAGCACTGAGCTGATCTCCCTGTGCTATGCCTGGCTGTGGATTTTATAAGTGCTCAAAACAAATGAAATTATCTCTTTTCATTTGGTTAGACTTGTTCAGATTGCTTATCTATTATTGACTATAAACATCACCTAACGCAGATATTAAACTAACCCATGTAGAAATAATCAGCCTTACAAATAGCTAAGAAACTCAAAGCAAAGCAACTCTGAACCAAGGCTATATAGTGAAGGGTGGTGGTCAAAATTACAGGCTCCATAGTCAGAAAGATCTGGGATTGTTATGAATATTAAATACATCTAAAGAGGTTACTGTAGAGCCTGGTATATAGTCAGTTCTCCATAACCTATTATTTTTACGTAATGGTGCACTTACCTTTCACTTTGGACAAGCTGTAATACAACCCAATGATCCCACCATCTGTCTCATAATCCACAGACTGAGCATACTTTAAACCCAGACTGCCTGGCTGCAAGCCTTGGCTCTACCATCTACCAGCTGTTTGTCCTCAGGCAAATTCTTAACCTCTCTGGGCCTCAATCTGGGCCTCAATTTCCTTACATGTGAGATGGAGAGAGGAATGATATCTACCTCACAGGATTGCTATGGTGATTAAATGAGGAAATATATGTAAAGTACTGAAGGCAATGCCTGGCACGCCATAAGAGCTATATAGATATTAGCGACTATTATGGTTATTTCCCAACAAAAAATAACATACATATCCAAAACACTATATATTTTGGAAGATCTTTCCTAAGGGAAAAAGAGCCAGGAATTGAGACAGGAACTTGAATGATATTTATGTTTTCAGTGGGGTTCTCGGTGGGCCAGATAAGCTGCCCATATTCCAAAAGCTAAGAGTTTGTGTTCTGAAGGTGAAACTATTCCCATATGTGAATAATTCTTGAAATAACCTTGGAATCCTATGTGAACATACAGAACATTGTTCCGTCATTAATTCACAGAGACAATGCGGTCATGTGGAAATCAACTATTTTTTTCCAAATAATTTACCTGCCACAATTTAATCTAGAAGCTGGCCAGTTAGATAGCACTCATGTGGTTAGTGGTTAATCAACGAGATTTAATTTGCCACCTTCCCTAGAGCAGACCCACCCTACCCTGGAGACCACTGGAATGCAATGCAACCGTCAATATGTTTTCTAATCTTTCTGCCTCTGTTTCTCCTTCTATATAACCAAAGGGCCACTTACATGATGAAATGAGATCACACAGGAGTAAGATTCCTCCCAGCACAGTGCCTGGCCCTGAGCAGACCCTTGAGAGCTAGGTTTCCATCTCTTCCTTTTCCTCACGGGACATGGCCTCTGTGGGGAAGTGTCTTGAACTGGTTGACCACCCTTGACCCAGTGAGGGTGTGCGGTCAGGGCGAGAGCTTAGGGGGCCGCAGGGCTTGACTAAGCTCAGACCCCTACAGATGCCTGAGTGGAGCGGCAGCCTGTCGGGTGGGTTTGTGGGACCCGGGAGGGCCCACGTGGAAGGCGGCAACAAGGGGGAAGATGGTCAGAGCCCCTCCCGGGAGGGTCTGCATCACAGGGTGGGTGCGTGGGCAGTGAGGTGGGTCTGAGGCAGCAGAGGCTCCTCAGGGAAGTTCCGAAACGTCTAGTGACAAAATCGCCCATCCCACCGCATCCTCACTGTTGTTTCTAATTAATTCCATGAATCCGTCAGGGTCGCTGAGGTCACTTTGAAAGGAAGCGTGGAGATGTGGGCGGCTTTCCTCTTTCACTGTTGGGTGACTGATAAAGCAATCTTGTCTTGTTTTCTGGCATGGGACTCTGTGAATATTTAAAGAAAGAATAGAGACTTTTCATACAACCCAAGGCCTCTGTTTTCAGACTCCGGAACTCCCGGGAGGACGATACCTCCACAGCTCTTTCCCATCCAAGTGAGAAAACAAGAACGCTGCTGGACGCAAGCTTCCAGGTACCATGGAGGCGCTGACTTCATTCGTGATTTTTAAGGCATGATCTGAAAACTCCTCCGAAAATGGAGCTAACGGCCCATGTGTTCACCTTGGTCACTGGACAAAAACAGAAAAGGAGCCTCTTTCATTGAAATGAAATACTTTGAGCCTTGGGTGCTTCGCAGTATGGGAGCCCTGCTGTGGTGGATCCTGCAGCAAGAGCTGTGGTAACTCAAGAGACCCAGGAAATCACCAAAGTCAGGAGGAAACTCCAGCGAAGACGAAGGCGAAGCGTGGCCCAAGTACATTAGCTCCAGGCTGGGGGGACTTTCAAAAGCTGAGCAGGGCTGAGGCAGCATTGCCTGAGTTCCCAGAACTTTCCTTACCCTCCTGGTCGGGGTACACAGCATAATTTGTGGGTCTGGAAAAAGACACCTGCTCACGTCACAGTGAGAATTCCATTCAGAGCTACAGTAACCTCGCGATTGCTAAAAACAGGGTTCAAATCAAGCGAACCTACGCCTGTTGAAACCGCTATCTTCCAGCTGAAATATTCGTTTTTTCATGGTCGGTTTCTAATTCGTCATTACTTCTTCTCGAATTTATCATTCAAAATCACTTAAATCAGAAGTTTGATTTTGACCAATCAACAACTTCTAAAGGAAGTACGGTCTTCATCCTTCCCTTATTTTCCAAAAACGCCATCACACATCCAACATATCATTCAAACAACAAATATGTATGCACGCATCTAGCACATTTCCTAGGAGACCAAGCCAAGAACAGAGTCATGTAAACAAGACACTAGCACACGAAAAGTTCAATAACAAGGCTAAACAATGAACACTGCATGTACAATGAGAAATCTATGTTTAATTCGGAAATAGTACTAAGATACAGCCTGATTTCAGTGCAGAGAATCAGCAATGATGCCTGGAGTGGGCCGGAAGTCTTGTGAGAGAGATGAATATTGATTTGGGCCTTTAAAAATAAGGAGAAGTTGGAAAATCAGAGAGGCTAGAAGAAGACATTCCAGAACAGAAAAATTATGTAAATAAAGGCACGAAATCTGAGCAGCATTGATAAAGTTTCGTAAAGGAAAGTTTTGTAGCCTGATACCAGAACCAACCCGGGATGGAATTAATAGGGAGAATGTATCCCTACATCCCCTCCTCTGCTGTTTTGCTGCTGCCCCAGGTTCTGGCACATGGAGCCAGCTACATAATGTGCAGAACCCAATGCAAAATGAAAATGCACAGCCCAGTGGGGTGGGGAAGTGAACCTCCCCTTCCCTTGGGCCCATCTCCCCAACACACAAAAAATGGGAGACCCCCAAGGGATTGCAACCTCTGTGTGGGACATGCTGGGTACCTGGACCAGGAGTGGGTGAGAGGCCACTGCCTTGCCCTGTCCCAGATGCCACGGGGCCTGCACTTGACTCTGATCCTCCTGCACCTACAAACAGGCCCCGCCAGGAGTAGGAAATGGCAGCGGAAATGGAGCATGGACCTCCCCCACCAACACCCCAGGGCAGAGGGTGGCAGGGATCCCAGGCAGAGTTGTGAGGAAGGGGGAGTGGGGCAGGACCCAGGCCCCAAGAGGCTGGGTGCAGGCAGCTAAAAGCCCAGAAGAAGAAATTGCAGGTCAGGTAATTGTGAAGGGTCAAGTTATGCTTTGAATGACAACATAGGTGATGAGTTCTAGTTATTCTCCTCCACCCCAGAGACCACCAGGACAGTGACTCTCTCAGCCTGGCTGACCCCATCCTGTCACTCTTTAGAAAAACCATCTACCAGTTAAGAGGTGATGAACAAAATCAAATCCTTTCATTCATCATCAAGTAATTCAATGTGCAAAGCCTAAAATAACTTTAAGAATTTTTGCACCCCTCTTTTTATTTAGTCTACCAGGAAAAATGGTCAACTATCATATTTGCAACGAAAAGTCCTTAAGAGACATGAGTATCAATCTTTTTGAGCTCCTTCTGTCACATCCTTCAATTATTGGTGCATTGCTTAATTTTTAGATCATTTCATACCTTCCAAAAGAAATTCTGTTAATTTTTACTCACCACACCTGAGAACATTCTGGGTGATTCTAGCTAAAGATTTGTCAATTTTGTTTATCTTTTCAATGAACCAGCTCTAAATATCATTTCACTGATATTTTCTTTTGTCTTTTTAGTCTCTATTTCTTTTATTTCCGCCTTAGTTTTTGTTATTTCCTTCCTTCTACTAACTCTGGACTTTGTTCTTCCTCTTCTAGTTCCTTGAGGTGTAAAGTTAGGTTGTTAATGAAGATTTGTCTTGTTTCCTGATGGAAGCACTTATTGTTATGAACTTCCCTCTTTCTTTTATTTTTTAAATTTATTTTATTGAAGTATAGTTGATTTACCACATTGTGTTAATTTCTGCTCTACAGCAAAGTGATTCAGTTATACATACATATATATATATATATATACATACATTCCTTTTAATATTCTTTTCAATTATAGTTTATCACAGGATATTGAATATAGTTCCCTGTGCTATACGGTAGGACCTTGTTGTTTATCCATCCTATACATAATGGTTTGCATTTGCTAATCCCCAAACTCCCAATCCAACCTTCTCCTTTCCCCCAACCCTCGGCAACCACAAGTCTGATGAACTTCCCTCTTAGAACTGCTTTTGCTGCATTCCATAAGAGAATTCTAGAATTTCACTCTTTGTTTCAGTTGTCCAGAGAGAACCAGAGGCCCAGTAGCTTCCTGAAAGTGGGACAGGCCTTAAACACGAACAGAAAAGTCTTGGTTCGTGGGTTTGGGGTCACCTGACACAACTCCAGGAGGAGCATCTGGAAACACACCTGAAGTTCCACAGAGGACGATCCCTCTGTGAAAGGCTCAGAGGGGTGAGGCTCAGGGGGACAACACAGAATGCCATTCACCCATGAAAACTACATCTCAGGTTTCCACAGCGGAAACAAAACACATGTGGCATGCTAATCTTGCCCTGTTTTGTTGCAAAGACCTCTGACTGACCTTAAAAATACATAAAATAGACACGTTGGCCATCAGATGCATTATATTCCCGAATGAACCAAATACTCTACTGTCAATTATCTGATACAATCAGGCTGTTAGTCCTTCAGGCTTACAACACAAAGTTTCTCTTAAGGTAATTTGAAATCATACAGTATTTTCTTTGGCTGAATTTTTCCCCCAACTTTTTATTTTGAAAAATTTCAAACGTAGAGTAAGATGACAGAATGGTCCAATGAATACCCATACCCCCTTCACCTAGATGCACCAACCATTAACACTTTGTCATATTTGCTTGATCAAGCAGTATTTAACCTTAAAGGCACATGGGATGACCCTTGAGAAGGGTGAAAAGAACCTCACACAGACCAGGACACTCTGATTTCATGCCAAAATGTGACCTCTCCGTCGTTAGGTGTGTTGAGATGTCTTTGGACCTCTCCTTGGCTGGGGCTTGACTGCTCATCCTGGATTAAGAAACAGGGGAGATTAATTGAGGAAAAGCGTGAATCGTGCTTATGCAAATGTATTTGAGAAAATGTCAATAAATTCAGTAAATATAAAGTTTATTTTCGCTTACTGGTGTCCATATTTAAAGGAAAACACTTTTTCAACATTTGCATATGTCATACATTCACTCACCAAGTATATATGAAGCTCCCGCTCTAGCCGTGCCCAGCACTGTTCTGGACACAGGACATGGCAACGTGGTGAGGTCAGGCCTCACGACCTTCACCATAGAGGGACTGGGACCAATGACGAGCTAGTACAGGAATGCCACGTCGGGATATGTGATCTGGAGGAAATGAAGCAATACTCGTGGTGAGGTTAGTGACTCCAACTCATTCCTTCAGGGTCATAGGCCCAGTGAGTGGAAAGAGTCAGCAACCCTGTTCCAGAAACAAACAGGAGGAACAGAGGTGGGGGTAGGAGGTGAGACCAGAAATCATCAGGGCCAGATGTGTAAGGCCTCATTGCGCCTGGCAAAGAGTTTGGATTTCATCATAAATTCAGAGGAAAATCAAAAGAGGTTTTTATGCAGAGAAAGGGCACAATCTGACTTAAGTTGCAAAGTTGGCCGTTGTGCATAAAAAGTGATTATAGGACGTGTATTAGCTTCTTCAGCCTGCCATAGTAAAGCACCACAAACTGGGCGGCTTAAAACGACAGAAACTTATTGTCTCACAGCTCTGGAGGCTAGAAGTCCAAAATCAAGGTGTTGAGGGAATTCCCTGGTAGTCCAGTGGTTAGGGCTCCGTGCTTCCACTGCAGGGGGCACAGGTTCAATCCCTGGTCAGGGAACTAAAATCCCACATGCTCTGTGGCCGAAAAAAGAAAAAAGATCAAAGGTCTCGCTCCCTCCAAAGTCTCTAGGGGAGGAGGATTCCTTGCCTTTTCCAGTTCCTGGTGTCCCCAGGCAGCCCTGGGCTTGTGGCAGAATCGCTCCACTCTCCACCTCCATCCTCACATGGCTGTCTTCCCTGTGTGTGTGTGTTTCCATGTCTCTTCTCCTTATAAGAACACCAGTCAGATTGGATTAGGGCTCACCCTAAAGCTTTCATCTTCAATTAACTGCACCTGCAAAAACCCTATTTCTAAATAAGGTCACATTTAAAACTTCCAGGGGGTAGCACTTCAACATACCTTTTAGGGCGATGCAGTTCAACCCATGGCAGGGGCACAGTAAAAAGCAGGGGACTGTCCGGGGCTCCTGCAGTGTACAGGTAGGAGGAGAGCAGCTGCGATGCCTGGGGAATGAAGAGGGGAAAAAGAGGTAAGATACAAGTTACCTTTTGTAAGTCTACCCACAAGACTAGTGGAGTGTGAGGGCAAAGAGCAATCAGGAGTGCCTTCTAGAATTTTGGATTACACAACTAGGAAGACAGTGGGGCCATTTATGAGATGAAAAAGTTAAGAGAAGGATCAAGTTTGGAGAACAAATCAATAGCTGTATTTGAAGCATGTTCAACTTGAGAGGCCTTTTAGATGCGCCCATGGACCTGTCAAAGAAGCACTCGAATCTACTTGTCTGGATCTCAGGGGAGAAGTCAGGACTAGAGCCCACGGGCCACAACCACTGAGCCTGCACTCTAGAGCTCATGAGCCACAACTACTGAAGCCCGTGCACCTAGAGCCCGTGCTCCGCAACAAGAGCAGCCACCGTAATGAGAAGCCCGCGCATGACAACGAAGAGTAGCCTCCGCTCGCCGCAACTAGAGAAAGCCCGCGCACAGCAACGAAGACCCAACACAGCCAAACATAAACAAACAAACAAACATTTTTCAAAAATCCAAAATAATCCTGTAAGAAAGGATCCAGCTCTGCTTTTTGATGTTTGACTGCTGACAGCTCTCTTTTTTTTTTTTTTTTTTTTTTGCGGTACACGGGCCTCTCACTGTTGTGGCCTCTCTCGTCGCAGAGCACAAGCTCTAGATGCGCAGGCTCAGCGGCCATGGCTCATGGGCCCAGCCACTCCGCGGCATGTGGGATCCTCCCAGACTGGGGCACAAACTCATGTCTCCTGCATCGGCAGGCGGACTCTCAACCACTGCGCCACCAGGGAAGCCCAACTACTAGCAGCTTTTAAGCCTCATCCCTCCTGCTGCCCCTTCCACCCACATCGAATAAAAAAGCCCGAGTGCTCCCTCTTTTGGTCCAGAGGGAGAGTCAGACCACGGAAGCCTTCTTCCATGCCCAGAACCAAGGCTGTCTCTCTTCCTTTCTCTCTCAAGGCATTTTTTGGACCAGCTTGGGAAGCCTATTCCGCCCTCCCCAAAAGCCTCGTTATGTGGGTAATAAACTTTTCATACACCCGCCTGGTGTGAGTCTGGCATCAACAGTCTCAACATCAAAATCCAGTTTTGGGTGGGAGGGAGTCCATCTCACTTGTTCAAAGTGGCTAAAACAAAACCCAGGAATCAATCATAAACTATTGTTTAGAGAAGAAAAGAAACATTTAGCACTCCAATAGAAAAGATAGAAAGCAGTTGGGAACACTAATGAAACAGTGTCCAATAAAATAGCTGAATCCACAAGACAGGAACCCCACAAACCTGGGACCACTCAGACCCCGACCCCCTTTGCAGAGGGAACGCAGAGCCGTGCCAGCAAAGCTTGGATTAAGAGCTGGCTGGTAGCTAGCCGTGTTCCAATTCTACAAATCAAAATATAAATTTGAAAGAGAAATGTTAGTAAATTATAGAAATTTGCCTTACGTGTTTGGGGGCCAGAGGATGGGTGGGGAGGCCCAAGAGATGGAGACAGGGTTATGAAGCACAGAGTATGAGGTACAAAAATCACATCCTCCCACTTGTGGAATAAGACAAATGATTTTACTACCTGGAAAGCATCTGTCGCTGTGGTTTAAATAATGTTTTTTCTAAACCACTTACAGTTTTCAGGCTAAGCTTTCTCAGAATCAATAATCTCTAAACATGTGTAATATCTTGATTCTACACCCTGCTTTTTGTACTCATTTGGAGGAAATATGCACCAGATTACAGAAAGGCTCATCCAGGCCAGGGGTGGGGAGAGGGGGTCTGGTATAAATGTCTCCACGGAGAACATGAGAAAACACGCCCTTGTGCTGGTGCAAAAAAGGGGGGGAGGGGCAATCAAGGAACTTTGAGTTATGCTGTAGGAAGGATGAGAGAGCTGAGTTCCAGCCCTGCTTTTCCATATCTGACCTTAGGAAACTCATTCAACATCTCACTTCCTCAATTTCTCCTCCATAAAGCAATGAGGTTCAAGTGGATGGTCTCTAAGGTCTGAAATCACTACAGTTCCGTAATTCATGGTCTCTAAGCCAAAAGCATCAGGCTTAAAAAATTACAAAGAGAGGAGACGTGGCCAGATTCAATCCCCTTCCAGCACGACTTTTTTTTTTAACTTGTGAATCCATCTCAGTGAGATTCCAAGTCTCAGACCCTACAAGGTCCCCCAGTAAATCCTGGGGGACCAGCAGCCCCTGTTATTTCCAGGGCTGGAGTCGATGGGTGCCAGCCTCCCATCTCTGCCTCACACCCCTTTGGAAACCACACCAGTCATGAGGTGAATGGGAAATAACTCAGCCCTTCCAGCTCCTGCAGATGTTGTACGGGGTTTCTCCACAGGAGCTGCCAAGATGCTAAGCCCCTCTCTGTAGTTGCAAGTGGCTGCTCTCGAAGAGACCCAACCAGAGGTGGGATGCAGTGAGGCCAGCCCCAATGCACAGAGCAACCGTAGCCAAAGCCGACTTAAACCCACAGAATGTGGACCAGGAAAAGGCTTGTTTCCTCTCCGTTTTGAAGGCATGAGAGAAGCTCCTGAGAACCAAGGAGTCAAGCTCAGAATGCCCTGAAGAATCTATATTTTAATATTTTCTACATCATGCTGTTGACCAGCCAGCCGCCTGGCACATCTGTTTCTAGCTATGAAACGGTTCGTGGAAAACACTCTAGCAAATGCTCTGCTCTCGCCTCCGCTTGAATCCCCGCCTCAGGTCACTCCTTCTCCTCCAGGACCCCAGAAGAACCAAGACAAATGTGGCTGCTCCGTGGTGAAGATGAACTAGGTCCTATTGACTCAAGGTAAGACTCTGCAAAAGTCACCACTAATTTACATCTAAGCTGCATCCAGTTATTACCAGGAAATAGAGTCAGGCTTTGCCTCCTGACATGATGGCTTTTTCCCTCTTGTGCCAAATCACGAGCCGTGATCTTCCTCCTCATGATGGATGTATTGTTATGGAATTAGCTCCTCCCTCTTCCCTGAAAATGGAGAGATCTTCCCCCCAGTTTTTAAGCCCTTTTACCCCTCCTCTTGTCTACGAAGGTCTTCATCCACATGGAGAGGGTGGCGGGCCTGCGAAGCTGAGGGACATCATGCCTGGCCAAAAGAAAGAGGACTTTCACTTTCAGTTACAAGATACACCCACAGGATTAGTGTTGCCCTCATGCTATTTACATAATTCAAAGAGCCAATCAAATATGGAAGGTGCATTCAGTCTTTGGGGAACTAGGATTAAGAGTGAGAGATGTCCCTCTGGCTTAAGAAGAGCCCATGGTTAGCAGGCCACCTCTGATGAGAAGTTCCTAGTCCAGAAACACTGCCCCCCTGCACACACACACACACACACACACACACACACACTCTCTCACACACACAGCACTCAGGAGAACAAGCCCATGATTTGCACATGAATGACAGCATCAGGACAAATAACGACAGTTACTCCCGCTTGTCCTGGGCGTTGCCAGGTACTGTGCTGGCCATTCTCCTCTCTGGTCCCAGATTCTTCACCTTGGTCCCCTCTTTGCTGCCCCTCTTTCCCCAGCCCTCACACCCACATCCACAGTCCCCTCTGATAAGTGTCAGTGCATTTCCATTCAAAAAGATGGATAGAGTGACTGGGTATTCGTCATATTTGGACTACAAGTTTTCTAGGAAAATACTGGTCATAGGAAAATGTATCCCTAAAATCCCAAGAACAAAAAAATTGGTGAACAATACCATTTAGGCATGTGAATTAGTGAAAAATAAAATAAAATAAAATATGACACAGGGCTTCCCTGGTGGCGCAGTGGTTGCGAGTCCGCCTGCCAATGCAGGGGACACGGGTTCGTGCCCCGGTCCGGGAAGAACCCACATGCCGCAGAGCGGCTGGGCCCGTGAGCTATGGCCGCTGACCATGCGTGTCCGGAGCCTGTGCTCCGCAACGGGAGAGGTCACAACGGTGAGAGGCCCGCGTACGGCAAAAAAAAAAAAAAAATATGACACAAATGCGAATTCCCTGGAGGTCCAGGGCTTAGGACTTGCGCTTTCACTGTCTAAGGTTCAATCCCTGGTCAGGGAACTAAGATCCTGCAAGCCATGCAGCACAGCCAATAAATAAATTAAATAATAAATAAATAAATAAAATATGACACAAATGAACATACCTATGAAACAGACTCACAGACATAGAGAACGGACTTGCCAAGGGTAGAGGGGAGGCTCAGGGGGAGGGAAGGATTGAGAGTTTGGGATTAGCAGGTGCAAAATACTGTACAGAGGGTGGATAAACACAACTTCCTACTGCACAGCACAGGGAACTCGATTCAATATCCTGAGATAAACCGTAATGGAAAAGAATATGAAAAAGAATATATAGGTGTATAACTGAAGCACATTACTGTACACCAGAAACTAACAACATTGTAAATCAACTATACTTTAATAAAATTTTTTAAAATGTCTGACATGACTTTTAAGTTCTGTGCTGTAGTACTAGGGTTAAAATTGACATAAGTGGTTTTTCTTTGTTAGTTTGTTTGTTTTTGCGGTACGCGGGCCTCTCACTGTTGTGGCCTCTCCCGCTGCGGAGCACAGGCTCTGGACGCGCAGGCTCAGCGGCCACGGCTCACGGGTCCAGCCGCTCCACGGCATGTGGGATCTTCCCGGACCGGGGCACGAACCCGCGTCCCCTGCATCAGCAGGCGGACTCTCAACCACTGCGCCACCAGGGAAGCCCGACATAAGTGTTTTGAATATTTCAAATGTTACTCATTTTCTTCCTTCTGTCAGATCTCATCTGGCTTTCCAATCCCGATCACCCCTGATGGTACACACCTGATCCTGTCAAACAGGGTACCGTGGTCCTTTCTGGTGTAAGATTCAGTCTGTTTCACATTATAACTACCCCTTTCCAAATCCTTCCTCGCACCCTATTTCTCCTCAGCTTCTCCGCAGTGATATCTCAGGCCTGACTTCATGACCGTGTGTGTGTGTGTGTGTGTGTGTGTGTGTGTGTGTGTCAGTTGATGAAAATGCCTGTTCTGGTCCTCGTAGCTGCTATGCTGACCTCTTGAGGACATGCTTCTGCATCTACTGCCAGGGTCTCAGAGTTTTTAACGCTCTGATGTGTATTGTGAAATCTAGCACTTGACAAAAGTGCTCATTGGCTGGGGCACTGCTGGTTCTGCGCATCAAGTGCTCTCCTCTTTAACGTGGCTAATAAGCCTCCCTGGAAGCCTGACGTTGTTTTCAGAGTCATTAAAGACCATGCATGAAATATCAGCCTCTGGCAAAACTAACTCCAAACAGTTCCCTATTAATAAGTATGGCGTAACAGTCCCACTGGCAAGGGATGAAACTAACGGCATGTAAACGACTAACTGGTCTCAGTGTAACTGCGACCTTGTGTAGCTGAGCTCTGAAGAACACGAGGTGCTTTCTAGCTGGAACACTTCAGAACTTAGAGACTGTCCTTGCTGTTGAATTATAAAGAGCTTGTCTCACTGGATTAATGTCCCCCGTGTTCCACACTCAAATGTAGTCTTAGCTAGAAACCTCGGTTTAGACACCCATTGCCCTGCAAGCCCAGAATGATAATCTATTGCCAAAAACCTGGTTGGGTTTTCCAGAAAGAGCCAATTTGCAGATTTGGGGATGCCTTATCTTCCTGTGATTGCCTCCTAGCTTCTTCCCCATTCTACTCCACCAGATCCTTCCAAAAAGGAGGAAATGAAAGCTCTTACCGTCCAACAGAGCAAGCCTTCTGATGCCTTTCGCATCTCAGGTCTGCAGTAAATATTTGTGGCTGAGAAAGATGCTGAAAACTGCTGCCCTGGACTAATCTCAGCCTCATCAGAACGAGGTGAAGAAAAAGGGAAGGGAAAGGGTACTAATTTTAATGTGTGCAAGCCGTGCTGGGCAGTAGCGTAGTGTAACTTGTTTGTTTATTATCTCTGTGTTACAGATGAGAACATGCAGGCTCAGAGAGGCTATTAAACGTGTGCATGATGACAGCAGTAGGAAGGCTACGATTTGAACTCATGTTTCTGACCCAGAAACTTGTGCTATTTCCACCAGATCCATTGCTCTGTGTGGTCCTTGACTACAAGGCAAATGAAAACAGAAGAGGTTTCTTAATAGACACCTTTATCAGACTGAAGAAGTTTCCTTCTCTTCCTAGTTAATTGACAGATGTTATCATAAATGGACATTGAATTTATCAAATGCTTTCTCTCAGTCTACTGAGATGAAACTATGTTTTGTTTTTGTGTGTATATGTGTTTTTTTACTTTGTTAACATGGTGAATTACATAGATTGATTTCCAAATTTTATAACAACTTTGCATTCCTGGAATAAATTATTATATTCCTGGCCATAATATATAATTCTGTTTATATGTTTTAGGATACCACTTGCTAAAATTTTGTCAAGACTTTTTACAACTATTCTCATGATAATATTCTTTCCTTATAGTGTCTTTTTGTCATTTTATTACTGTTTACTATTTATTAAAAGGTAATGTTAAATAACATTGTAAATCAACTATACTTCAAAAAAATTGTTTAAAGAAACTTTTTTTTTTTTTTAAAGGTTTATTTATTTTTGGCTGCATCAGGTCGTAGTTGCAGTGCTCAGGCTTCTCTCTAGTTATGGCACGCAGGCTCGGTAGTTGTGGCATGGGGCCTTAAGTTGCCCCGTGGCATGTGGGATCCTAGTTCCCTGACCAGGAATCGAACCCGCATCCCCCGCACTGGAAGGCAGATTCCCAACCACTAGACCACCAGGGAAGTCCCCTAAAGAAACTTTTTTAAAAAGGTAAGGTTAGCCTCATAAGGTGACTTAGGAAGGATTCCCTTTACTTCAATTGTCTGGAAGAGTTTAGGTAGAACTGATATAATTTTTTCCGCAAATGTTTGTTATGATTGATCAGTAGAGCATCTGGGCCTGTAGTTTTCTTTGTGGGAAGGTTTATAACTACAAATTCAATTTCTTTACTAGACTTAGGACTATTTAGGTCATCTCTCTCTTTTTGAGTGAGCTTTGGTAGCTTGTATTTTTCAAGGACTGTATCCATTTCATCTAAGTTGTCAAATTTATTGGAATAAGATTGTTCAGAATAGTCCTTTATTATCCTTTAATATCTGTAGGGTCTGTAATGATGCCACATCTTTCATTTTTTTATATTGGCAATTTGTGTCTGCTCTCTTTTCTTCCTGATCAGTATAGCTAAGGTTTATCAATTTTATTGATTTTCTCAAAGAAGAAGGTTTTGGCTTATTAATATTCTCTATTAATCTTCAAGTTAATCTCATTAATTTCTATATTGTTTCATTTCTTCTTCTTACTTTAAGTTTAGTTTGCTCTTTTGATTATTTGTTTGTTTCCTAAGTAGGAAGCTGAAATCATTGATTTGAGACCTCTCTTCTTTACTAATATAGGCATTTAGTGCCCTAAATTTCCCACTAAGTACTGAATTAGTGGCATGTCACAAATTTTTATATGCTGCATTTTAATTTTAGTTTAGTGGAAAGCACTTTCCAAATTTCTCTTTTGATTTCTTCGTTGATCCCTGAGTTTTTTTTTTATAAGTGTGTTGTTTAATTGCCAAACATCTGGGAATTTTCCAGAGATCTTTCTGTTATTGATATCTAATATAATTCCATTATGATCAGATGGCATATGTTGTATAATTAGAATTCTCTTCAATGTATTGAGACTTCTTTTATGGCCCCATATATGGTTGATCTTGGTAATTGTTCTATGTGCACTTGAAAAGAATGTCTACACTGTTGTGGTTATGTGAAATGTCAGTTAGGTCAAGTTGGTTAACGGTGTTGTTCAGGTCCTCTTCTATATCCTTGCCAGCTTTTTTGTCTACTTGTTCTATTCATTACTGAGAGAAGGACATTGATATCTCTGACATGATTGTAGCTTGGCTATTGATCTTTGTAGCTCTACCAGTTTTTGCACTATACATATTTAAGCTCTGCTATGAGGTGCATAAACATTTATGATTATAATGACCTCTTGATGAACTGACATCTGTATCATTATGAAATGACCTTCTTTTTTTTAATTTACTTTGTTCTGAAATCTACTTTGTCTGATATTAATGTAGTCACCCCAGCTTTCTTTTGATTGGTGTTAGCATGACCTTTCTTCATAGCTTTACTTTTAACCTATTTGTAAATTTATAATTAAAGTGTGTTTCTTGCAGATAGCATAAAGTTGTGTCTCACTTTTTATCCAATCCAACAATCTATTCTACTTAATTGAAGTATGTATCAGTTTGCTGGGGCTGCTGTGACAAAGAACCACAAAGCCGGTGGCTTAAACAACAGAAATTTACTGTCTTACAATTTTGAAGGCTAGCAATCCAAAATCAAGGTCTCAGACAAGGTGGGCTCTTTCTGAAGGCTGTGAGGGAAGGATCTATTGTTTAATTTTGCATGGTTTCTATTTCTGTGCCTTCAATCTTTTCACTAAACTGTTCTTCTGTAACATCTAGTTTGTTGTCAGTCCCATCCAGTATATTTTTCATCTGAGACATTGTAGTTTTCATCTCTAGAAGCTCTACTGTAGTCTTTTTTATAACTTCCATGTCTCTAACTTTCAAACATCTATATAGAAAACAGCAATATTAATAATATTAATCTTTTAATGTGTTTGTTCATTCTAATCTCTCTATAGTCAGTTCTGGGTTTGTTTGTTTTTTTTTCTTGCGGTATGTGGGCCTCTCACTGTTGTGGCCGCTCCCGTTGCAGAGCACAGGCTCTGGACGCACAGGCTCAGCGGCCATGGCTCACGGGCCCAGCCGCTCCATGGCATGTGGGATCTTCCCGGACCGGGGCATGAACCCATGTCCCCTGCATCGGCAGGCGGACTCTCAACCACTGCACCACCAGGGAAGCCCCATTTCTGGGTTATTTTTAATTGACTTTTCGTCATGAGTTGTGTTTCCCTTTTTCTTTGCATGCCTGGTAATTGGGTGTCACATTTTAATTAGGTGTCACATATTTTGAATTCTAATCTGTTAGGTAATGTATATTTTTGTATGCCCATAAATATTCTTGAAGTTTGTTCTGGGACGCAGCTAAGTTTCTTAGAATCTGCTTGATCCTTTTGGGTCTTGCATTTAAGCCTTGTCAGGCAGGACCAAAACAGTGTTTAGTCTAGAATTAATTATTCCCCACTATTGTAATCAAATCCTTCAGAGTACTCTATCCAATTCTCCATGAGTTATGAGTTTTTTCAGTCTGGCTAGAGGGAAGAGGCATTATTCTTGGCCCCATGTGGACACTGCGTACTATTTCCTCTAATCCCTTCAGACAGTTTTTTCCCGATCTCAGGCATCACCCATCTCTGGCCTTAGCTACATGGGATAGTGTGAAGGCGGGAGACCCCTCAGACTCTTCCCAGCCTCATGAAGCTTTGTATCTGTTGGCCTGGCATGTCTGGTATCACCCCATAAGTCGACAGAACTTCTCCTGCCACAGTTAGACCACTTGACCTATGAACCCCACCCCACCCTCTATCCTATTTGCTTCTGGGTCCTCACCTTCAGCTGGACAAACCCCTCTCAGTTCCTCGTTTGCTCTCACTCTTGTTTCACTCTCCCAAGCGATAATGGTGGCATGCCTAACTGGGCAGTACCCGACGGTGAGGTCGGGAATGGGGTGGGGCCCCCTTCCTGGAAGCTGGCTGATGATCATGAGAGCGGTTCGTCTGTGAGTGGGGCCATGTCTAAATGAGCACCTGCTTCGGATCCAACATGAGAAAGGGAGTGGAGTTCAGTGAGGTCAAGAGGCTGGTGGAGAAGACAGAGGGGGAACTCCCTGGCGGTCCAGTGGTTAGGACTCCGTGCTCTCACTGCCGAGGCCACGGGTTCCATCCCTGGTCAGCGAACTAAGATTCTTTAGCTGCGCGGCACCGCCATCAGTTTTTAAAAACTTAAAAAAAAAAGAAAGAGAGAGAGAGAGAGACAGGGACCAAGGTGCCCCTGAGACAGTGAGTCAATAACAACAGACACTTACCTTTCGATCTCAAAGAAGCTAGAAGTACCATCCAGAAGTAGACACTCTTCCGATATTGCCGTTAGCTGACCCTTCTTCTGGGGCCCTCCCCAGATACTCATCAACCTGTGGGGACACAAGCGCCCTCTGCTGGCCGTGGCTCCAGACCTCCCTCCTCCCACTGAAGCTAACTTTCTGCTTCATCTACTTCTACGCACATCTGTACGGCCACAGCTTTGACTTCATCTTGAAGTGGGCGCTCACTCTCACTGTCACCAAACGAACTAGCGGAAATAGAGATGGAACCAACCCTACCCGCCCACCCCACTCGACCCCAACGAGAGTACTTGTCCCAGCCTTTGGCATGGCCTTAGTAAGGCTCTGCTGACAACTAGCTTTCAGACCAGCATCACCCCCTGCAGACCAGAGATCAGACTGGTAGCCCCAGGCCAGGTCTGGTCTTCAGAGGTATTTACTGGACCACATACTGTATTTACATCTTTAATTTCCAAACCTTTAAATGTCAGGAGGGTTTTTGTTTGTTTGTTGGGTTTTTTTATAAATTTATTTATTTTTGTCTGCATTGGGTCTTCATTGCTGTGCACTGGCTTTTCTCTAGTTGCGGCGAGTGGGGGCTACTCTTCGCTGTGGTGCACAAGCTTCTTATTGCGGTGGCTTCTCTTGTTGAGGAGCACGGGCTCTAGGCCCACGGGTTTCAGTAGTTGTGGCACGTGGGCTCAGTAGTTGTGGCTCGTGGGCTCTAGAGCACAGGCTCAGTAGTTGTGGCGCATGGGCTTAGTTGCTCTGCAGCATGTGGGATCTTCCCGGACCAGGGCTCGAACCCATGTCCCCTGCATTGGCAGGCGGATTCCCTGCACAAGCAGGAAAGTCCTGTCAGGAGGTTGTTACATTAAAATATTAATTTGCAGCCTATCTTGAAAAATTAAAAGCTATGGCAACACTGGATTGACCTATGTCAATGATAACTTCCTTTAAATAAGCACTTGTGTCCGGGTGGTCACATTCTCCACCTGCTGGCTTCACTCATGTAATTTACCTGTTTGGTCCCCATAGGCATTGGAGATCGCTACCTCTGCCACAGGTGGAATCTTGTACAGGATAAACATAGGCAGACGCTTTTTTCCTCTCTTTGTGGGTGTCACAAATATAATGTCCAGATGTAAGACTCTTTTTTAAGGGAGCAAGGGCACAGAGCAGTCATAGTAAATTATAAACTAAAGACAAAACTCATAATTTAGCATCAAGAAGTACTCCTTTTAGGCTTTTCCTCTGGGCGCCTCACCTGCTTCAATTCTCAGAACTATGGTCTGTCTTTTGTCCTTTTCTTTCTTCTTCAAGATTTTTATTCTTAAAAGATTTATTTTAAAACACTTATATACGGACACACAAGTTTTTGGCCACGGCATTGTCATTCTCTGCTTTGAAATGAAAACGGTATGGAAAACACATCACAAGCAAATTTTGAACCTTAAGAAAATGCATATTTTAGCACATGTTTTCAATTATAGTGGAATGAATTTGAAGCTATGGAGACCCAGCTTGGCACAGTGAACAGCTGGCCTGTGATCATCCCCACAGCTTTCATCGTCTGATACAAACCAGCCTTCCAAGCAGAGCCTTCTGAGGTCAGCTTCCAAGTGTCATCTGGCCAAACCCAAACCTTTGACGAAAAGAGGAAAATATGTATTATCCAGCCCTCAAGCTCATACAGCAGAGAATTAACTCAGGACATGAGATTCAGCCACTTCATTTCTCCTGCACATTGCGTCTCAGAAGCACCAGCCTGCCTTTCTACCATCTTTTGAAACAGGAAAGCCAGTTAGAGTACAACTTTGTTTTCATACATGTGTTGGCTTAGAGAGATGGTTTGCTTTTAACACCCATCCAAGTTGAGTGAGTGTCTTTCCTGAGTTAAAAATGGCACAGTGTTTTTTTATGGCCCAATGTATTCTTTCTTTGAGTGTATTATAGGCTGGAGGATCCCAGAGGCCAACACTAGACTCCAAGGATACTTGACAAGCCCAGGAGGAGTCAAATTAGCGTGTACCAGGTAGACTCCAAAGGGTCACTGGTTTCAATGACTTCCCAACCATTCTTTAAGAGGCTGGCAGTTCCACAGAAGTTCTCCTGCGCTGCTTCAAGAAGGAAAAACCAAGAGTAAGGACTCAGTTCCCAACCCAGGCTTCAACTAGGGCAGCTCTGGGGTTTTGGGGGGGTTTTTTGTTGTTGTTTTTTGGATATTTATTTAATTATTTGGCTGCGCCAGGTCTTAGTTGCGGCACGTGGGATCTTCGTTGCAGCACGCAGGATCTTTTTTAGTTACGGCATGTGGGATCTAGTTCCCTGACCAGGGATTGAACCCAAGCCCCCTGCATTGGGAGCACAGAGCCTTAGCCACTGAACCACCAGGGAAGTCCCGGCAGCTCTGTTTTAATATTAGCCTACTTTGAGTAACATTTCATTTAAGGAAAAATCTGATGGATAAAGAGTTTGAAAACCACTGCTTCAGGATATATACCATTTGGGCAACCTCCCCTCTTAAAAAAATGGTTTTTTTAATAAGTAGCACACATGACCTAATATAACTATCCCTTGCTATCTAGTGCTAACTGCTTCCTAAATTTAGTAAGAGGAATCCAGACAGACACATCAGGCTGCTTCTATTGCGAAACCACTGCTAGGCTCACATCAGCAAGTTCATACTGAATCTTCAGTTCATCACGTCATTTTGAGCTTTTCCCATTTTAATCACTAAGCTTCAATCATGAAACTTAGGAAGGATTACTGACACCCAGAAGGAGGATCTGACAAAAGACTCAACCCATCTGACTAATACTCAAGTCACATCTAATACTCAAACCCCCTCCAATCATCATTCTAACAAAGAAAATGTTTTAAAAGTTTTCATGCATTTGGATTTCTGCTCACGTACGGAGCACACAATCGGAAACACAAAAACACTTGGTTACCCTTCAGCTGAGAAACGTGAATCCTCCTGCAAGCTGACACAGTAAACCATTCTCCACTACAGCACCTTAGGTAACTGGGCTAAGCAAAAAGCCACGCTCAGGGTCTAAAGGGAATGGGACACCTCAGGGCAATGGGACCCCACCGGAAGCCCTATATCCATGTTCCTCAAATCTAAAGCTAGAAATCCTGACCAAACAAGTTCAAATATACTTTGGGGAATATTTACACTGAATATTCAAAACCAGGACCAGCTTGGAACGCCCTGATTATACACTTGGCAGAGTCTTAAGTCCCTATCGGAAGTGTGGAGACCCAGAAGGGAAGCCTAGATGTTAGGAGGAGCCCGGGGAGGTGGCCTCACCATTGTCTGTCGTGAGCCCTGAGCTTCACAGCTGTTTATCACAGGTGGTCCCTGGACAGGTGTTGGCTGAGTCGGGAGAATGCCCTGCGATGCTCAGGAACATGGTCAAGAACTTGCATTTGGAACCAGTTCCTAAAACTCTTATTCGACAACCAGAAAGTCCTGCGTGGCTTTTCTTTTGAAAACAAAATCAACATTTCTCACTTCGCATTCCTTTTTGCCAAACATGCAGGTTTCTTTTGAACATTTTCCATCTGACCCAACCTCAGTTAATTCTGTACATATTTTCAGACCAACTGTAGCAGACACTCCCCGTCCACCAAGAAGAAGACATAACGTGCACGTGAGGTAGGTCAAGAGGAGGAGCGAATACATAAGAGCCCAGGATAAGCTGAAGGACAGAGACCCAGGCGGTGACCACTGCCAGGGTGACAGTGGCTAGAAGGCAGAGGCTATAAGCGAAGAAAAGCCCCGAATGTATGCCTTTCCCAAACCTCAGCTAATCACCAAATTTCAACTTGTGTTTAAGGTTGTTCGTGTTCTCATAATTATAAAAGATGACTGAGGAAAGTTTACAGCCTTGACTCCTGTTAAATCCGCCCTCTGTGATCTTAGTTTCTCCATCCAGGACTGGACACAGACACACCAGCACCTACTTCTGGGAGTGCAGTATAGATGTCTGTGTTTAACAAGAGAACAGTCATGTAGGGTGACTTTCTCAAATCATTACATAGAATTATGGAAACTTTGGCACTAAGGAAACTAAGTTTTTGGTGAAAGTCCAAGAGAGAAAAGATATCGATGTAAAAGTTCCATTTTTCCTTTATTCTCCCATTTCATGAAATCATTTGTTTTCCTTCTTTTTGTCTTTCTTCAATGATTATTTAATCACCATAGCTCCCAGTGGGGAAGGCAGGAGACTTCCAGCTTCAGAATGAGGGTGGGAATTGACATATAATTTCCAGATATCCATACTGGTCCAAAAGAGCAGCCAGGATGCCTAATTGCCCCATAAGTCACATATGTGAAGGCCTGAATCCTTGTTTCCTGGATCTCGAAAGTGAATTTTGTCAAGAAATTCTTTCCAATACCATATGAAGGTCCCTTCTCCAGTTCAGCCAAAGAGTAGGCTCACAAGGTGAAGGAGTGAGTCTCAGGGACTGGAGAGAACTGAAGGAAAGAAGTTGAAAATTGGCAGAAGGAAAGTTGAACGTTCTCATTGACCCCGGGCTCTCAGGTGCACAGGTATTAAGTCACAAAGGGGACACAGGTGAGCATTGTTCATGGTCAAAGGGCGGAGCAGAGGAAGTGAAATTCAAGGAACCAAAGTATTAGCACTTTATTCTATCCCATCAAACTTAGGAAATATTATTTATTTCCTGATTTCCCTAAATAAAATGCTTCTAGAGCTAATGTTGCATTTGGTTTCTTCATTTCTTTTTTCCTATTGATATTTCAATTCTCGATTGGATGCCAGAAAATGTTAAATATTAGTTCCCATCTTCATAAATATTAGCATCTTAATATTAAAATATGAAAGGTAGAGAAGGAGAAAAGCTTTCCTGAGAGCACTAGTTCCAGAGGGAAATTCAGGGATGAGAGATAGCTCTAGGGCGTTTTGTTTTCCCTGCATCCTCCCTTCCAGGGTCAAGCAGCCAACTGCTCAATGGGATCCTTTATCCACCCAGGCAGGGCCAGTGCATTTTGTCCAGAGTAGCATCTTCTCTCAGGAATAATGTCTCAGTGCAAAAAACAAAACAAAACAAATAAACAAACAATGACTTTTTATCCTTTCAAAATGTGGACAAAGAAAAATACAGGGTGGAGATGGAGGCTTTGCAAATGAAAGCCAGGTTTCTGCATCTTTTGTTAAGAGTTTTTAAAAGATGCTATGCTCTCAAGATTATGTATTAGCAATCACATAGCAATCAGTATTATTTCCATTCTTATAATATAAAGACAGCCCCAGACCTGTGAGCCTCTGATCCCAGTGGGGTTGTGGAGTTATTACCTTCAGGCAGGAAATCCTCATGTCTGTAGACTAAATAATAAATAAATAGATACATGTACCACTTTTTCTAATGTTTGCCCGTGCTTTATAAATAATAAAATGCAAGCTTGTAGAAACATTACTAAATTCATATCAGCTTTCACAGTTATATTTTTTGCACTGATTTGACATAAAAAATACACATAACTGCCATAAAGCAGATTAACTGGAAATGTCAGATTTCTTTCTTTTCTTTTAATCAACTTAATTTCGATTCTGAGTTCCCATTGCTCTTGGATAGGCAGGAAATTCAAGCTATTCTTCTCCGGGTTCCCCTCACCCACAAGCAGCGCTAGCGCTATGTCATCAATTCTCATCCATTCTCCACGGTGATTTTGTTAAGTGTGTAAATCTTCAGTGAGTTTAGGTACCACCAGGTGCTTGGGATCCAGTCCCGCTGGGTAGAACTCACAGCTGCTGAGGGCTGGCACCTGTCAGGACCAGGACCCCAGACCTCTCTCTGCTCTGGGCCTCAAACAAGAAGTAAAATATGTAGCGGAACAAACAATATTTCTAGCAATTATTCTACTATCACCTTGTATCAGCATCTAACTAGAAGACATTTCTATCAATTATTCTACTATCAGATATCTTGTATCAGCATCTAACTAGAAGACAGAAACCACACTAATTTTAACAGGAAGACTTTATTATAAAGAACTATTGACTATAACAGAAGATTAACTATAAAGGGATAAAGAGAACTCTAAAAAATCCCCAAGGGATGGAGGAGAACGCCTAATGAAAGAACAACTTGAAAAGGAGAGCACCCGCCTCCCGAAGGCTGGGATTCAGATCTCATTGGAAAAAGTGAGTTTGCAGCCCACTGAATGGTGGAGAGCTTCTCTGGGCTCCCCTGAGCCAGAGTTGACCCACAGGGCCTGGGCAAAAGTTAGAAGACAGGGTAACATGGCCTGGGATTGGCAAGCTGGGAGCCTCCCAGTGGGGTGCTGGTGTACTACGCTACAGACTAGGAACTGCAGCTGGACTGGCAAGCAGGAAACACCCCACCAGGATGAAGGCGCCTCGCGGCTAAGAAGCCAACCACTAGGCTGCCTGCTAGACCTACCAGCAGGGATGCCACTGAAACTCAGTGGAGGTGAGCACCTGGATTCCCTCCTTGTGCCAACTTACTGCCACAGTGTGATTTAAAAAAGGAATCACACCAGAACAAGGATGTGCTGCCCATCCTCCTTTACTGTCAGTCTAGGACTCCACTGACAGAGCTTAGCGATGCGCCGGCCATGAAGGGGGAGATGCTTACAAGGCCCAGCTCCATGATCACAGAGCAAGCAATGAAGTGTGAATTTAGCACTGAGTAGCAATAAAGAGACAACTGGCACACATATGAAGAGTCCTGAAAATGTTTATGTTACAACAAGACCTCATGTTCACAATGACTGGGAACTCACGATCAACATTAAACAATAGTAAGTTGCCTTCCATTTGTTACCTGTTTCTAAGACCAGGATTCCACCTCTGGTAGATGTCAGCTCTATGGACCACAGTTCCCCAACTTCCAGAAGGACCTGGAGCAGAGACTCCTGTTTTCTTTTCCAGGACCCAGTCCTTGTGTCACCCTTCCCCCAGGGTCCATCCATGTTACCTAATGCCCAAGAACCTGACACATTTAACAAATCTCCAATGTGAGGATTACACTTACTGCAAAGTCTGTTTGGGGATTAAAAGGCAAAGACTAAAAAAATTCATATATATATCACCTAATCAAATTTCCCGTGAAATTTTTATTAAACCTCTTTTTTGGTACAGTTGCATATATAACAGAACTTCCAAAAGTAGTTCACATGCTGGAATATATGCTTCTCTGACAAGAAATAAAAATTAATTATGTTGAACCACTGCAGCCATCTACAAAGAACATGCTTCACTGTTACAAATCATACACCGGCCTGCCCAAATGTATCAGATTAGCCCTGATGGAAATAAAGTAAATTTTGGCACATTTTATAATTTGGAATTAAAAGTCTTCCCTGGGGCTTCCCTGGTGGCACAGTGGTTGAGAGTCCGCCTGCCGACGCAGGGGACGCGGGTTCGTGCCCCGGTCTGGGAAGATCCCACATGCCGCAGAGCGGCTGGGCTCGTGAGCCATGGCCGCTGAGCCTGTGCGTCTGGAGCCTGTGCTCCGCAACGGGAGAGGCCACAACAGTGAGAGGCCCGCGTACCGCAAAAACAAAACAAAAAAAGTCTTCACTGGGTTACAAAATGCTTATGAATTTTACTGAGCGAAATAAATATTGTAAATAATGAAAAAACATCATTTGCAAACAACACAAGCCTATAGCATGAGGAGTAAACTTTCAGATTAAAGAATTAGAATTGATGAAGGTTTTCAATGAAGTGATCAGAAGCGAGAAGATGTTGTTTCCCATACACCAGCAAAAATGTATATAATAAAAGGGAAAAAGACATTCCACTAGGAAAGTATCAACAATGGTAAGTACTTCAGAATAAAGAATCAAGAATTTCTATACCTTTCTGAAGAATGACTAGTGTCTAAAGAACGTAATCAAAGACCTTCTTGTAAGATTTAGGTCAGTGTCTAACACATAGGAGGCTCTCAAACATATTTACTGAATTGACCGGCATTGAAACCCTAACACATTTTGGTAAACTGACTTTGGTTTACCCAATCATATTTGAAGATACACACAATTATATGTCACGTATGAGTTTTATCCACAGGGTTCTAAGCTTGATGATTTTGTTGTCTAACGGCTTTGGCTTGAGAAAACCCCCAGGGCATGCGATTGGAATAGCACATTTGTGTAATAGGCAGAGTGGGGTGTCCAGTGGAACGTCCCTCCAAAGCGCAGCAAGGCTGGGGCAATTGTCTGGGCAGAGAACCAAGCTTGAGGAACATTATGAAAAGCTGGTCCGAAGCCCATGTAATCAACACCTGCACACACTCAGTCAGTGAGGTGAGGGGCAGGGCCTGCTCATCATCTGGACTAAAAACGCATCTAGACACAGAGTGTACAGCTGGTATAGTTAGAATATGGGTAAAACCCTAGATTCCTCAAAGCGTCCCCATCTATGGGGACAGACGAGGTCACATCAATTGTAAGAATTACTGCACTGGTTCTGGCCTGTCTTTGCCGATTTGAGACCCCTAGTCCTCCAGCCCTGCCCCATGCCCCCCCATCTTTAGTCCCCCTCACCCCTCAGTCTTGGTATTTCTTCCACCCCCTCCATCTCCACCATGAGCTGCGGGACCCTGCCCCAGCTGCAATTGGGCTCTCCTGGTGCCCAAGCTGTTCTGAGGCAAAAGAAAGCAGGATGTCTCATCACCCACTTGAGTTGCATGTGGGTGAGATTACTGGAGAGATTTTTTTGTGGTACGCGGGCCTCTCACTGTTGTGGCCTCTCCCGTTGCGGAGCACAGGCTCCGGACGCGCAGGCTCAACAGCCATGGCTCACGGGCCCAGCCGCTCTGCGGCATGTGGGATCTTCCCGGACCAGGGCACGAACCCGTGTCCCCGGCATCGGCAGGCGGACTCTCACCCACTGTGCCACCAGGGAAGCCCAGAGCACCTCACATCTTGAGCTACAGGGTGGCTATAAGGTCTGGATCCATAGGCAAATGAACATAAGAAATGATTTATTGACATTACATTACAATGTGTGATGTATGAAATGACATCACATGTTATAGTCAACGTCTTTCTCTCAGGGCAGTGCACAGGAAAGTTGCGATGGACACAATGCATTGAGGCAGCATTTCCTCCAGCCCCTGTGCCTGCATCTGTGATGATCTGTGCCTCCAATTTTCACTAACTAAACCTGTGCTTTTAGCAGATCCCAGAAGAAGCGATCAAGGGTGTTCAGACCTAGCAAGCATGTAGCCTTCTCCCACTGGCCACATCATCCACTCTGGTTTGGGAAATCAATCTGCTAACCACTCTGGAGTAATGGGGTGACGTGTTCTCACTCAGTGATCCTCCCCAGCCCTTCAAGTGCAGGCATTAATTATCGGTCACTTAAAAGTAGTCAAATATGTCAGACAGTTGCCTACGTAAGCAGACTTTATGGGCACTCTGTCTATGGACCCAAGGATTCTGACATATCTGGACACGGCTTGAACACTCTTCAAGTACTGACCAAAAGTACCAAAAGCCTCCTGGAAAATGACTCATCTTTAAGAAGAAAGGAATCAGGGACTTCTCTGGTGGTCCAGTGGTTAAGAATCCACCTTCCAATGCAGGGGATGTGGGTTTGATCCCTGGTCGGGGAACTAAGATCCCACATGCTGCGGGGCAACTAAGCCCGCATGCTCTAGAGCCTGCACGCCACAACTAGAGAGAAGCCCACACGGCACAACAAAGATCCCGTGTGCTGCAACTAAGATCCGAAGCAGCCAAATAAATAAATGAAAATAAATATTTTTTTAAAAAACAAGAGAAGAGCAAAGGTATCAATGTTTAGAAGCTTGGTCCAAGAAAAACTCTTTTGGGCTAAAAGCTTTTATGGGCTAAACTCTTTTGGGCTAGAAATCTCTTTTGGGCTAAACTCTTCTGGAGACAGTTTATCTCTCTGGTTGTCCCCAGAAAAGCTCTCCAACAGCAAGATTTCCTGCATCCTAGAGAGAGCAGGGCTGTGAATAAAACTGACCGAGATTTATAACAATCCCGGGAAGACATTGCGCCACAGCTGTGCTATCTTAAAATCATGCAGTGTGGTGTAGCCTGACTATAATGCCACCAAGACCATATAGCTACGGCCCCAAACACCCTTGGGTAATGAAAATTAAGAAACACAAAGACCATTTGACTGGCAGAACCTTAGGAGGATCATACTATGAGCATCAAGAAATATTTGAGGGCTTCCCTGGTGGCGCAGTGGTTGAGAGTCTGCCTGCCGATGCAGGCGACACGGGTTCGCGCCCCGGTCCGGGAAGATCCCACATGCCGCGGAGCGGCTGCGCCCGTGAGCCATGGCCGCTGAGCCTGCGCGTCCGGAGCCTGTGCTCCACAACGGGAGAGGCCACGGCAGTGAGAGGCCCGCGTACCGCAAAAAAAAAGAAAGAAAGAAATATTTGAGACTTTCCTACATAATTTATGAACTCCAAAATTACAATAACTTCTTACCCCTTCTTACACATATTTTACCCTCATCTCAGTGTACACTGTGGGTCTAGTATGACTGGCTGGTATAAGGAAGTGGACAGAACCTTCTAAATAGGATGACTAAAATTTATCACCCAAATCAGGAAACTGCTGAGGATTTAAAGAAGCACTGTCAGAATTACGCCAGGACATCAGGTATAAGCCAGGACTGTCCCAGGCAACCTGGTACATCTGATCACCCTATAAGTCTGCAAGTCATGGGAAAGAACGCTTGTGTTTCTAACTTTAGCCTTTTGTTCTAATCGGGTTTTCATCCCATCACATGCTATTGCTCTTTCAGATACATCTTTAATCACCCAGAACAAAATCCAGGCTTTCACAGATACCTTGATGAACCCTGCCAAAACAAGAAAATCCAAAATAATAAACCAATATACAAAGATTTTTGACCTTTCCACCTGCACCCTTACTCCACAGAGATTCAGGGAGGCATGTTTTCTAACCAAAAGGAGGCAGGTAGTTCAAAACCATCCCACCTTAGAGGGCTGCCTCTTGTTCATTAAAAAAAAAAAAACAGTTATTAAATGCCAGGCATCCCTTGAAGTGTTGAGTGATGCGGCTTTTAAAGAGTCAGGACCATCACCTGACTCACTGAGTCTTATTTACTTTCAGTGAGGGAGGCAGAGGATGAATAAGGAATCAAACATATCATCCGGACTACCATGAACCAACAGTCTACTTCAGTAAGAGAGCGCAGGAAAGACACCTCTGAGAAGGCGACGTTCGATCTGACTGCAGGACAGACACTGGGCAGGGTGACAAGCCCCTTTCACAGGTCAAGTTAACTTTGTTTCCAGCCCTACACCAGCTTTTCCTGTTTCCTCCCAGTTTGCATAGATCACACATGTTAAGGGCAGTGGCAGTGACCCCGCGATGGTTTTCGCATGAAATCGAATGAATACAGATGAAGAGGAAAAGGTTTTCATTGCACATTTGGGAAGACCAAGGAGGTTGGAATTATCACCACCAAGGAGTGTGGCTTTCATCACCATGCTCCTCGGCAGTCCTTGTCTTAGGGATAGTAAATGAAGTCTGCACCCGGTGGAATGCTGAGGACAGGCAGGTGCTCCAGGACTTATGACCACAGTCCTTTCCCAGGGCAGCTTTTTTTTTTTTTTTTTTTGCGGTACGCGGGCCTCTCACTGCTGTGGCCTCTCCCGTTGTGGAGCACAGGCTCCGGACGCGCAGGCTCAGCGGCCATGGCTCATGGGCCCAGCCGCTCCGCGGCATGTGGGATCTTCCCGGACCGGGGCACGAACCCGTGTCCCCTGCATCGGCAGGCGGACTCTCAACCACTGCGCTACCAAGGAAGCCCCCCAGGGCAGCTTTGAGCTCACGTCTGTGCTACAGCTGACCTGAGGGGTGGTTGTCTGAACCCGTAATATTCCCAGCATCACAGTCTCCACTGGCCACCATCCCACTGACCCATTCATTCTTGTGGTTAGATTATTCCTGGTGTCTAATATCTATTCGCCCTGCTGGCGGTTTTAAACTGAGATTTCTTATTCCACTGTTCAGGACTAATGAGAATAATTGAAGCCTCTCTCTTCCAAATATGAGCCCCAGATCGTTAAATCAGCATCAATCTGGTTTGGGTCCTTATCATCAGCTCTCCACATTCCTCTTTTTTCCAAACTTTAGGTCGAGATTGCTGCTCTCCTTTCTGCAATATGTGATTTCTGGAAATGTAACAACAAACAAAGTCTGAATAGCCTTCTTTAGCTGCAGCCCAGAACAGCCCAGAAGGAAATGGGATAATGAAGCATGTTCTTCTAGTCAGCCCGGGTTTGTTACCAGGTCCAAATGTGGCTTTTGCCTTTTATAATACTTAGATCATATCATTGACTCAAGTTCCATAGCTTAGCCCACACTCCACTTTCTTTCTCTCTGTGAATCTTCCATCCAAAGCCAGTTATCTATAATGGCATATTATATTGGGCCATTGTTCACAGATAATTTACCCAATTGTTCTTTATTAACACTCCTTAGATTGTTTTCAAATGTTTTCTCCTATTTGCCAACATAGGTAATATATTTTTCATTCCTCTTCTACATATTAAAATACTGTTGGGACTCCACCGGTGGTCCAGTGGTTAAAAATCCGCGTTTCCACTGCAGGGGAGGTGGGTTCAATCTCTGGTCAGGGAACAAAGATCCCACATGCCGTGCAGCGTGGCCAAATAAATATATAAAATATTGTTATTTGCCATATTATTTGAATCCTAAATATTTTTTCCAGGTATTCTTATCATTTAACATTCAAGTAATGCCCCATAATACTAGCAAACTCTAAAATAGCACTTATTATATGTTCCAGGCACTGTTCTAAGAACTTTACATTTATTAAGTCATCAAACCCCCTGACAACCCTCTAAATTAGGTATTATTATTACATTTCACAGATGAAGAAACTGAAGCACAGACAAGTTAAGTAACTTGCCCAGTGTCACACAGCTAATAGTGCTGGGCCCACAGCAGATCTAATGTATTTGCTCTCGGCACTTAAACTTAATAATAAAATTTCACATTTTTTTGTCCATGTTTAGTGATCATCAAATTCCCTACTTATCTCTTTTCTGAAACAGAAGAAATAGATCATACCCCCCAAAATCATAAACATAGTACAAATGTCACCCCCTTTGGATTTACTGATTAAATTGGATTGGCCGTACCTCTGCTCTGCCAAGAGAACAGGTAGTTCCCTTGCAGATAAATGACTTAGATACATTAGCTTTTCCAGGCCACCAGCCTACTATTTAACTCATTAACCTTTAGGAGATTTTTTTATCCAAATTTTCTAGCTTGGTGCACCAAACTTTTAAGTCTACCTCCAGCTTCCCTTTCTTTTCTCATCCCTTAATCTTCCCTATGTGTCACCAACCTCCTGTGGCCTCTTCTGTTCATGCCATTAGCCCAGAATGCCCTCCCCCTCCCCCAACTTTTCTTTCTTTTTTAATTAATTTTTCTTTTTCTCAAAGTTAGACCTGGATGTAATTTTTTAAGAAAAATAGTTCTATAAAGCTTACAATAAAGAAAAACAGCAGTCCCCTACCCCATTTTTCCCCAACCCAAGTCTTAACTATTTTCAACTCTTTTAACTGTGTCTTCTCCATATTTCTAAACAGTATGTTTGTTAAATGGATTAGGATTATGTTCATTTTCACATAACAGAAAACCTTTCTACAGTGACAAACAAGTAAGGAATTTAATTCACGCAAAAAGAAGCCCGGGTGTAGACATTCCAAGGCAGGAGTAATCTCAAAAGGTTCTTCAGAAACCAGGCTCCCACCTCTCCATTTCACCATCCTTGCTGGTGACTTTCATCTACATGGTCAAAAGATGGCTGCTGTACCTCCAACCATTGTGTCCACATTCCAGGGAAAAAGAATGGGGAAGAACAAAGAACTCTTTCCTAGTAAGGCTTTGCCTTTTATTTGAAAAGGGATATCCTCTGCAAGAATTTCTGCCTATGTCTTCTTTAGTGTTCTCAAAATTATCAGTTATTAAGGCTTGGGGGGAGGGGGAGTTTTCTGCTCTTCATATAGTGTCTCTATTTCCCTCAAGTTCCTTTTTTCTGTTTATGTCTTTGTCATTTGTTTGTTACTGATATGTCTTTAATGTTGGAAACTTTCCCCTAAGTCTTGTAATCTTTGTCTCCTCTTCCTATTTAAGAGTAAATCTCAAATGAAGGTTGGAATATCTGTGTATGGGCAGGACTCGTGGACAGGGGACTCCACAACAGAGAAGCTGGAGTGTAGTTTTAATTTGACACATATGGTTGTCAGTATATGAACATGTTTTCTCTTGGGCTGCTTAGTTTCCCCAGAGAGAACTCCTCCAATATCCTGTTTAGGACATATAAGCTTGGTTGCCAGCATCCTGAACATGGGTGGAGAAGGTTCTAAGGCATCTCACTGTCCAGCATGTAACCCCCAGCCTTAACTGTGCCTGGTGTCCTGAGTCCAGAGCGCGTGTGATCCAACGTCTTCTGCGATGGGATGGATTGGGGAAGGAACCTAAATACCCCTGCAGATGTTCAACCAGCCCTCCCATCCCAGCCCCATCTGCATCCTCAGAAGTTCCTGGTCTCCAGATCCTGAGCCTTTCAGGGGCCCTGCTGCACAGAGGACCCCTGGCCTTCCTTCTCTGCCTGCTTAGGTTTCAGCTGTGTCTCTCTGCAGGTCAATTCCCACTCACCCAGATGTTTTTTGACTTCCAGAATATATCAGGTTCCTCTCTTCTGTTTTCTTTACCAGTTATAATTTTTTTAAGTTTTTAAATCACTACATGGTAGTTTGAATGAAGATTCCTGAGAAAACACAGGCCAAGCCAGAGTCAGTTTTTAGGTATCAAGAACGCAGAGTCCAGCTCGGTGCTTTGTGACCACCTAGAGGGGTGGGCTAGGGAGGGTGGGAGGAAGACGCAAGAGGGAGGAGATATGGGGTATATGTATATGTATAGCCGATTCACTCTGCTATAAAGGAGAAACTAACACACCATTGTAAAGCAATTATACTCCAATAAAGATGTTAAAAAAAAAAGGACTGCAGAGTCCTTTACTCATGCATTACCTGAGGAAAAGTTAGAAACAGCCTAGATTTCTAGTAATAGACCAATGGTTATAAATACATGATGGGATATTAAGTAATGGTAATAAATGGGGTTTTCAAGAATTTGAATGCCATGGGGAAATGGTCAACATGAACCACTAAGTAAAAAAGCATTATGTTCCCAAATATGTAACACATTTGTTGGAGAAAAAAACAACTAGAAATATCTCACCTAAAAATATCTTAGAAATGGTTGTTAATGGTTGTCTTTTTGTCTTTGTTTATTTTTTAAAATCATCTAAAATCAGGATACTTTTATGACCAGAATATCTATTATTTTTAAAACCTAACTCCTTTTAGCTGTATAGCACAGGGAACTATATTAAATTTCTTATAACAATCTATAATGCAAAAGAATCTGAAAAAAATATATATATATGTATAACTGAATCACTTTGCCGTATACCTGAAATTAACACAATATTGTAAATCAACTATACTTCAATTTTAAAAAGCTAAAAGAAAGAAATAAAAAAGAATGCAGACATGTGAACATGTCTGCTCCTCTGTGAAGCTGTCGCCAGCTTCCTGTCCGTTTTACCCCACCCAATAAATTAGCCACTTCCTCTCTTTTATTTCCATAGCACTCTGCACTTAACTTCTGTCATCCCCCTTATCACTCCACATCATGACTATGGTCAACATCTTGAGCCATTGGGTAAAAGTTAATTAAAATCAAAAGAGATGCCACTATACACTAAGTTAAAATGCTTGACCATGTCAGGTGCTGGTGATGCGTGAAGCAGCTGCTGGTGGGACATTTCTTTAAGAGTTGAACACACATCTACGATAAGACCCAGACCGTCCACTCCTAGGTATTTATTTACCCAAGAGAAATGGAAACATGTCCATACAAACTTGCATGCAAATACTGATATCAGCATTCTTTGTAACAGCTAAAACCTGGAAACAATCCAAATGGAAATCACTGAATGGATCAACAAACTGTGGCATATCCGTACCATGCAATAGTGCTCAGTAATAAAAATGAGCGAACGCTTGATACACACAACCGCGTGGAGGAATCTCAAGATGATTATGCCAAGTGGAATAAATTATACAAAAGAGTACATGCTGTGTGATTCGTTGATACAAGTTTCTAGAAAATGCAAACTAATCTATAGTGATGGAGAGCAGATCAATGGTGGCCTGTGGATGCGGAGTCAGAGAGGGACAAAGGAGGGATTGTCAAGGGCCACAGTGAAACTTTTGCAGGGATGGTATGGCCATTGTCTTGAGTGCAGTGATGGCTTCATGAGTGTATAGGTCAGACTTTTGAAATTAAAAACTAAATGTATGCAGTGTACTGTGTGTTAATTACACCTCAATACAACCCATTTAAAACACAGTTTGGTGTTGGTGCAAGAATTGATAAAAAGATCAATGAATCAGAATAGAGAGCCCAGAAATTGACCTGTATTTATATGGGAACTTGGTATATAATGAAGATGCCATTACCAACCAGTGGAGAACTGATGAGCCACCCAATAAATAGTAATAGGGCAGCAGACTTTCCATACTGAAGAGTTAAATTAGATGCATATGCCTAAAACCAATACCAGATTGATCTAAGAGTCAAATACGACAAGAAGAAAATGGCTTAAAATTATTAGTATAAAGTATAAAAGAATATATTTATGACTTTGGGGTAGGTAGGAATCTCTTAAATGAGACATAAAAAGCATAAACAATAAAGGAGAATATCGATGTTTGACTCCATCAAATGTAAAACTACAATTCTTCAGGAGATACCATAAATAGAATTAAAAGAGAAGTCACAGACTGGGAAAAAGTCTTTGTCCTACATAGAAAAAACTGAGGATTAATATCCAATCTATGCTTCTTTAAAACTTACGTTTCTCAAATATGACCCAGCAATTCCACTCCTGGGTATGTATCCGAGAAAAAACAAAAACACTAATTCGAAAAGATACACGTACCCTAATGTTCTTAGTAGCATTATTTACAATAGCCAAGATATGGAATCAACCTCAGTGTCTATCAACAGATGAACGGGTAAAGAAGAAGTGGCATACACACACACACACACACACACACACACACACACACACAAACACACACACAGTGGATTACTACTCAGCCATAAAAGAAGAATATAGTTTTGCCATTTGCAGCGACGTGGATAGAACTGTAGGGTATTATGTCATTTGAAATGAGTCAGACAAAGACAAATACTGTATGACATCACTTATATATGGAATCTAAAAAAATACAACAAACTAGTGAATATGACAAAAAAGAAGCAGACTCACAGATATAGAGAACAAACTAGTGGTTGGTTACCAGTGGGGAGAGGGAAGGGGGGAGGGACAATAAAGGTAGAGGATCCCAAACTATTATCTATAAAATAAGCCACAATGATACATTGTACAATACAAGGAATATAGCCAATATTCTATAATAACTATAAATGGAGTATAACTTTTAAAAACTGTGAATCACTATATTGTACACCTGTAACTTATAGAATATTGTACATCAACTTTACTTCAATTTTAAAAAGAGCTTACGAATCAGTAAGAAAAAAGCAAACACCCAATAAAAACATGCAAAAGCGATGACTAGGCAATCCCTAGAAGATCCTTCCAACAAGGATCCTTCCAAACCTCCAATAAACAAAGAAAAAAAAAAAGCTCAACTCCACTGGTAATTACAAGAGTCCAAATCAAACCTAAGACATAGCACCTCACCATGAAACTAGCAAAAATTTAAGAAGCAAAAATAGCTAGAGTTGGAAAGGATATGGAGAAATAAAAATTCTCATTCCATCCTGAGGGTAAATTTTGAACAACTGCATTGGAGAGAGAGTTGGCACTATCTAATAAAACTGAAAATATGTTTATCCTCCAACCCAGTTATTTTATTTGGCTGAGGTGGGGTGGGGGATGGTGGTGACAATGACGGTCCAGTACATTCGCACCATCTGTGCTCCCGGAAAGGTCTAGACTGTCTCCATAAGCTCTCAGTTACAGGTAACTCATCTTCCCACCAAGCTGAGGAAGGATATGGGACCAGATGAGGTTGCCCAGAAGATGAAAATGAAAGGACCATTTCGTTATTGCTCTAATTTCTGCTCTTTGCTTTTCCATGCTGCCTCTTTGGAATATTGACACAGGAGATCCTCTTTTCCTGCCATACGCTGCCCCTCCCCACGATGAGGCAGCCTTCATTCCATGTACATGACTGTGGCCACAATCCTTCTCAGCCATCGGACAACCATCGGCCTGAGTGTCACGCCTGAATGGGCGAAACGAGGGGAGAGAGTTTCCACCCTCACCAGCAGAACTAAATAGCTTTACCACAAGAAAATAAACAATCCAACTTTTTCCATTTGTAGAAGAGAGCAAAGACAGCTTTCTCAGTCTGTGGTATCAAGTATGCTGGTCTCCTGTGAAAATTACCTCACTGACCCTCCCTCACCACAGCTGAAAGTTGGAGAGGTTCCCTCGTTGGCGGGGGGGGGGGGCAGTGCCAGCGTAGCCACGCTTGTCACCCGCTGGCCCCTGGTGTGGCTTGATGTGGGTGTGGGATGGAGCAGAGCCCACAGCCCTGACCTCACCCGTGCCCTCCACGGTCCCCAGAGCCCAGCAGCTCCAGACATCCCACTATTTCAAGGAGAGGGATGTCAACACGTCATCATCCTGTAATTACAACACAAAGTTACAGATGTCTGTGTGCATCCATCACCATCAAACAGATTGTCTTTAAGTGTTTGTTTGACATTTATTTATTGAGGCCAATATTCATTGATTGATCTTCTATCACTGTAAATGTACGTGTAAACAGGTTTGTGACTAGTTCATTTCCACAGACCAACACAGAGTCAGTGTTTTGCGGGGGGAAATTGGCAAGTTTCCCACTTTTCTGCAGTTCTTTTTCTCTCTTTAGGTTTCTTTGGGGACTTTCAGATTTAGATGATTCCAGAAGGCAAACAAAAGAGATTTGATTTAGGACAATGCAACCAGGTCTCAGTAAATAGAACAATGTGTGCAGCAGCTTCTGCGGGCCTTGACTTAGGACACCCTCACATCACAAAAACACAGGGACGGTTGGTGTCATGGGGGTGTTGCCTCAGCCCCACACCACCACCCCCTTCCAGGCACTCTCCACCTGGGGGAGCAGGACCTATGTGTGTCCAGTGACGGAAGGACCCACACATCCTTGGAATGACTCCCATTGCTGATTTATTCCAGCGGTGGTGCAGGGCCCTCTGTGAATCAGATTCCTGCCTGGCTCACCTACCCATAAATCAGCTCTTATTTCAGTCTGAACCTTCCAACCTCACCAGCTCAGACTCAAGCATGAGCAGACAGGACTGCCAGAACGAGGGCCTCCAGGAGCATAGAAGTTGCCATGTGCAAATTTAAAAGGGTCCTCCTGCAGGTACACAAGGCTCAGGGCTGGACCCACTGAAAGGCTGATCTCAGCCCAGCTCACCTCCTCAGCCACGAACCTTCAGCCTGTGCAGAAAAGGTCATAGTTTTCCACGGTATCTCTGGCCAGAATCCCTCTTCTTTCACCTCAAGACCATCTACTAGCCCAGTTTTTCTTATCTTATCATTACCACCCTTCTCCCAAGAAGCCTTTTTAGACCTTTTTTTCCCCCGAAATGCCCCCCTCCCATAAAATTTTAATACCTCATATATACTGTACCTCTACTCGTGGACTGAAGCCCCTTGGAAGGCCATAAACCATTGTAATAATCTAAGATTTTTTACTTCCCACGAACAAGTTTCTGTGATTTCCCCCCATTGAGAGTGCATGTACTAACTGTTACTACAGTAGAGTCTGTCCTCTATCACCAGAGGAATCCACCTGTGCACAGGGAGGGAGATCCAAGTCATCAACAGCACTAAAATGACCAGTTCCTCACACTAGTCCCAGGCACCCTCCCTGCCTGGCTGCCCTGGACAGGGCACTGTCCCTGGCCCCTCAACCCACGCTCCATGCCCACTTCCCATGCTCCCTCTGCCTTCACTAACCTCCACGCTTCCCCTGGTTTCCTTCTACTCCCACAGGCTCTTTCCTGGTGTGCAGGAGAGAAAGATTCAGCTCGCAAGGAAATCTCATAATCTTTGAATACTTCATGAAGCAAAACCTCCTAAGCCTTTAAGTTGGCAAGTTGATAAAGTAGTATATTTATTCATTCACTTATTTGTTGGTTCGGTTAATCAATCAACAAACATAAGGAGATGGTTCTGTGAGCAGAATGAACAAGATGTAGCCCTTAAGCACAGGACATGGGGGTTAGGGATGCAGAGTGACTTCCAGAGGACCTGGTGCTTGACCAGGTCTTGAGGAGCAAACATGACCTGGTTTAGACAGTTGGAGGGACACCTGCGCAAAGACTGGGGGGACAGACGGAGCCTGACTGCTAAGCTTGGGAAACTGCACCAGAGTCCAGTATGCTGAGCGCAAGATGAGTGCAAGGAAACCAGGGCCCTTCTTTGTATTTTATTATAGACTCTTAAAGTCTACTTTGTCTGAGAGTATTCCTACCCCAGCTTTCTTTTCATTTCCATTTGCATAGAATATTTTTTTCCATCCTCTCACTTTCAGTCAGTGTATGTCTATAGCTCTAAAGTGAGTCTCTTGTAGATAGCAAATAGATGGGTCTTTTTTTTAATCCATTCAGCCACCCTATGTCTTTTTTTTTTGAATTTTTGAATTTTATTTTATTGTTTTATAAAGCAGGCTCTTATCGGTCAATTTTATACACATCAGTGTATACATGTCAATCCCAATCTCCCAATTCATCACACCACCACCCCACCCCCGCTGCTTTTCCCCCCTTGGTGTCCACACATTTGTTCTCTACATTTGTCTCAACTTCTGCCCTGCAAAGCAGTTCATCTGTACCACTTTTCTAGGTTCCACATACATGCGTTAATATACGATACTTGTTTTTCTCTTTCTGACTTACTTCACTCTGCATGACACTCTCTAGATCCATCCACGTCTCAACAAATGACCCAATTTCGTTCCTTTTTATGGCTGAGTAGTATTCCATTGTATATATGTACCACAGCTTCTTTATCCGTTCATCTGTCAATGGGCATTTAGGTTGCTTCCATGACCTGGCTATTGTAAATAGTGCTGCAATGAACATTAGGGTGCATGTGTCTTTCTGAATTATGGTTTTCTCTGGGTATATGCCCAGTAGTGGGATCGCTGGATCATATGGTAATTCTATTTTTAGTTTTTTAAGTAACCTCCATACTGTTCTCCATAGTGACTGGATCAATTTACATTCCCACCAACAATGCAGGAGGGTTCCCTTTTCTCCACACCCTCTCCAGAATTTGTTGTTTGTAGATCTTCTTTTGATGCCCATTTTAACTGGTGTGAGGTGATACCTCATTGTAGTTTTGATTTGCATTTCTCTAATAATTAGTGATGTTGAGCAGCTTTTCATGTGCTTCTTGGCCATCTGTATGTCTTCTTTGGAAAAATGTCTATTTAGGTCTTCTGCCCATTTCTGGATTGGGTTGTTTGTTTCTTCAATATTGAGCTGCATGAGCTGTTGATATATTTTGGAGATTAATCCTTTGTCCGTTGATTCATTTGCAAATATTTTCTCCCATTCTGAGGGTTGTCTTTTGGTCTTGTTTATGGTTTCCTTTGCTGTGCAAAAGCTTTGAAGTTTCATTAGGTCCCATTTGTTTATTTTATTTCCATTACTCTAGGAGGTGGATCAAAAAAAGATCTTGCTGTGATTTATGTCAAAGAGTTCTTCCTATGTTTTCCTCTAAGAGTTTTATAGTGTCTGGCCTTACATTTAGGTCTCGAATCCATTTTGAGTTTATTTTTGTGTATGGTGTTAGGGAGTGTTCTAATTTCATTCTTTTATGTGTAGCTGTCCAGTGTTCCCAGCACCACTTATTGAAGAGACTGTCTTTTCTCCATTGTATATCCTTGCCTCCTTTGTCATTGATTAGTTGACCATAGGTGCGTGGGTTTATCTCTGGGCTTTCTATCTTCTTCCATTGATCTATGTTTCTGTTTTTGTGCTAGTACCATATTGTCTTGATTACTGTAGCTTTGTAGTATAGTCTGAAGTCAGGGAGCCTGATTCCTCCAGCTCCATTTTTTTCCCTCAAGACTGCTTTGGCTATTCGGGGTCTTTTGTGTCTCCATACAAATTTTAAGATTTTTTGTTCTAGTTCCATAAAAAATGCCATTGGTAATCTGATAGGGATTGCATTGAATCTGTAGATTGCTTTGGGTAGTATAGTCATTTCAACAATATTGATCCTTCCAATCCAAGAACATGGTATATCTCTCCATCTGTTGGTATCATCTTTAATTTCTTTCATCGGTGTCTTAGAGTTTTCTGCATACGGGTCTTTTGTCTCCCTAGGTAGGTTAATTCCTAGGTATTTTATTCATTTTGTTGCAATGGTAAATGGGAGTGTTTCACTAATTTCTCTTTCAGATTGTTCATCATTAGTGTATAGGAATGCAAGAGATTTCTGTGCATTAATTTTGTATCCTGCAACTTTACCAAATTCATTGATTAGCTCTAGTAGTTTTCTGGTGGCATTTTTAGGATTCTCTATGTATAGTATCACGTCATCTGCAAACAATGACAGTTTTACTTCTTTCTTTCCGATTTGGATTCCTTTTATTTCTTTTTCTTCTTTGATTGCCGTGGCTAGGACTTCCAAAACTATGTTGACTATTAGTGGAGAGAGTGGACATCCTTGTCTTGTTCCTGATCTTAGAGGAAATGCTTTCAGTTTTTCACCATTGAGAGAATGATGTTTGCTGTGGGTTTGTCACATATGGCCTTCATTATGTTGAGGTAGGTTCTCTCTATGCCCACTTTTTGGAGAGTTTTTATCATAAATGGGTGTTGAATTTTGTCAGAAGCTTTTTCTGCATCTATTGAGATGATCATATGGTTTTTATTCTTCAATTTGTTAATATGGTGTATCACATCGATTGATTTGTGTATATTGAAGAATCCTTGCATCCCTGGGATAAATCCCACTTGATCATGATGTATGATCCTTTTAATGTGTTGTTGGATTCTATTTGCTAGTAGTTTGTTGAGGATTTTTGCATCTATATTCATGAGTGATATTGGTAATTTTCTTTTTTTGTAGTATCTTTGTCTGGTTTTGGTATCAGGGTGATGGTGGCCTCATAGAATGAGTTTGGGAGTTTCCTTCTTCTGCAATTTTTTGCAAGAATTTGAGAAGGATGGGTGCTAGCTCTTCTCTAAAGGTTTTATAGAATTCACCTGTGAAGCCATCTGGTCCTGGGCTTTTGTTTGTTGGAAGATTTTTAATCACAGTTTCAATTTCATTACTTGTGATTGGTCTGTTCATATTCTCTGTTTCTTCCTGGCTCAGTCTTGGAAGGTTACACCTTTTTAAGAATTTGTCCATTTCTTCCAGGTTGTCCATTTTATTGGCATAGAGTTGCTTGTAGTAGTCTCTTAGGATGCTTTCTATTTCTGTGGTGTCTGTTGTAACTTCTCCTTTTTCATTTCTAATTTTATTGATTTGAGTCCTCTCCCTCTTTTTGTTGATGAGTCTGGCTAATGGTTTATCAATTTTGTTTATCTTCTCAAAGAACCAGCTTTCAGTTTTATTGATCTTTGTTATTGTTTTCTTTGTTTCTATTTCATTTTCTGCTCTGATCTTTATGATTTCTTTCCTTCTGCTAACTTTGGGTTTTGTTTGTTCTTCTTTCTCTAGTTCCTTTAGGTGTAAGGTTAGATTGTTTATTTGAGATTTTTTCTTATTTCTTGAGGGGGGTTTGTATAGCTATAAACTTCCCTCTTAGAACTGCTTTTGCTGCATCCCATAGGTTTTGGATCGTCGTGTTTTCATTGTCATTTGTCTGTAGGTAGTTTTTGATTTCTTCAGTGATCTTTTGGCTATTTAGTAACGTATTGTTTAGCCTCCATGTTTTTCTGTTTTTTACGTTATTTTCCCTGTAATTGATTTCTAATCTCATAGCATTGTGGTCAGAAAAGATGCTGGATATGATTTCGATTTTCTTAAATTTACTGAGGCTTGATTTGTGACCCAAGTTGTGATTTATCCTGGAGAAGTTTCCATGTGCACTTGAGAAGAAAGTGGAATCTGCTGTTTTTGGATGGAATGTCCTATAAATATCAATTAAATCTATCTGGTCTATTTTGTCATTTAAAGCTTCTGTTTCCTTATTTACTTTCATTTTGGATGATCTGTCCATTGGTGTAAGTAAGGTGTTAAAGTCCCCCACTATTATTGTGTTACTGTCGATTTCCTCTTTTATAGCTGTTAGCAGTCGCCTTATGTATTGAGGTGCATGCACCTATGTTGGGTGCATATATATTTATAATTGTTACATCTTCTTCTTGGATTGATCCCTTGATCATTATGTAGTGTCCTTCCTTGTCTCTTGTCACATTCTTTATTTTAAAGTCTATTATTTTATCTGATATGAGTATTGCTACTCCAGCTTTCTTTTGATTTCCATTTGCATGGGATATCATTTTCCATCCCCTCACTTTCAGTCTGTATGTGTCCCTAGGTCTGAAGTGGGTCTCATGTAGACAGCATATGTATGGGTCTTGTTTTTGTATCCATTCAGCAAGCCTGTGTCTTTTGGTTGGAGCATTTAATCTATTCCCATTTAAGGTAATTATTGATATGTATGTTCCTATGACCACTTTCTTAATCGTTTTGGGTTTGTTTTTGTAGGTCCTTTTCTTCTTTTGTGTTTCCCACTTAGAGAAGTTCCTTTAGTATTTGTTGTAGAGCTGGTTTTGTGGTGCTGACTTCTCTTAGCTTTTGCTTCTCTGTAAAGCTTTTGATTTCTCCATCGAATCTGAATGAGATCCTTGCCGGGTAGAGTAATCTTGGTTGTAGGTTCTTCCCTTTCATCACTTTAAGTATATCATGCCACTCCCTTCTGGCTTGTAGAGTTTCTGCTGAGAAATCAGCTGTTAACCTTATGGGAGCTCCGTTGTATGTCATTTGTCGTTTTTCCCTTGCTGCTTTCAAGAATTTTTCTTTGTCTTTAATTTTTGCAAATTTGATTACTATGTGTCTCGGCGTGTTTCTCCTCGGGTTTATCCTGTATGGTACTTGCTGTGCTTCCTGGACTTGGGTGGCTCTTTCCTTTCCCATGTTACAGAAGTTTTCAACTATAATCTCTTCAAATATTTTCTCTGGCCCTTTCTCTCTCTCTTTTCCTTCTGAGACCCCTATAATGTGAATGTTGTTGCGTTTAATGTTGTCCCAGAAGTCTCTTAGGCTGTCTTCATTTCTCTTCATTCTTTTGTCTTTATTCTGTTCCACAGGAGTGAATTCCACCATTCTGTCTTCCGGGTCACTTATCCATTCTTCCGCCTCAGTTATTCTGCTATTGATTCCTTCTAGTGTAGTTTTCATTTCAGTTATTGTATTGTTCATCTCTGTTTGTTTGTTCTTTAATTATTCTAGGTCTTTGCTAAACATTTCTTGCGTCTTCTCGATCTTTGCCTCCATTCTTTTTCCGAGGTCCTGGACCATCTTCACTATCATTATTCTGAATTCTTTTTCTGGAAGGTTGCCTATCTCCACTTCATTTAGTTGTTTTTCTGGGGTTTTAGCTTGTTCCTTCATCTGGTACATAGCCCTCTGCCTTTTCATCTTGTCTATCTTTCTGTGAATGTGGTTTTTGTTCCACAGGCTGCAGGATTGTAGTTCTTCTTGCTTCTGCTGTCTACCCTCTGGTCACTCTATGTCTTTTGATTGGAGCATTTAGTTCACTGACATTTACAATAATTATTGATAGATATGTAATATTGCCATTTTACTACTTGTTTTCTGGTTGTTTTTTTGTAGTTCTTCCCTGTTCTTTTCTTCTTCTTTTAGTCTGTTCCCTTGTGGTTTGATGATTTTCTTTAGTGTTATGTTTGGCTCCTTTCTTTTTAATTCTTGTGAATCTATTGTAGATTTTTGACTTGTGGTTACCATGAAGTTTATATATGTTGACCTACACTGTATTTACTTGTTTTAAGCTGATAGTCATTTAAGTTCAAATACATTCTAAAAGATCTACATTTTTATGCTCCCTCCCTCACATTTTGTGTTTTTGATGTCATATTTTACATTTTCATGTCTACCCTTAAATGTTCATTGTAGTTATCGATTTTACAAAGTTTGTCTTATAACTTTCGTACTTACTTATTTAAGTGGTTGATCCACTACCTTTACTGTATATTTGCCTTTACCAGTGAGATTTTTTTCCCTTTCTATTTTTTTCTTATTTCTTGTTATAGTTGTTTCTTTTTCACATGATGAAGACCTTCTAACATTTCTTGTAAGGTCAGTTTAGTGGTGAAGAACACTTTAAGTTTTTGCTTGTCTGGGAAACTCTTTATCTCTCCTTCAATTTTTCATGATAATCTTACTGGGTAGAGTATCTTAGGTTGTAGGCTTTCCGTTTCAGCACTTTAAACATGTCATGCCACTCCCTTCTGGCCTGCAAAGTTTCTGCTGAGAAATCAGCTGATTGCCTTATGGGGGGTTCCCTGGTATGTGACTCTTTGTTTTTCTCTTGCTGCCTTCAAAATTTTCTCTGTACCTTTAACTTTTGCCATTTTAATTATGATATACCTTGGTAGGGGTCTCTTTGGGTTCATTTTGTTTGGTGTGCTTTCTGGACCTAAGTAACTGTTTCCTTCTTCAGGTTAGGGAAGTTTTCAGCCATAATCTCATCAAATACATTTTCTGTGTCTTTCAATCTCTCTTCTCCTTCTGGGATGCCTATACTGCAAATGTTAGTACACTTGATATTGTCCCAGAGGTCCCTTAAACTAGTCTCATTTTTAAATTTGTTTTTCTTTTTACTTTTCTGATTGGGTGATTTCCACTAATCTACCTTGCATGTCACTATGTGTTTTTCTGTATCACCTAAACTGGTGTTAATCCCTTCTAATGTATTTTTCATTTCAGTTATTATATTCTTCAGCTCTGTTTGAAACATAGTCTTGTTTGAAATATAATTCTCTCTCTTCTCATTTTGTTTAACTTTCTATGTTTGTCTCTATGAAATTAGGCAAAACAGTTACATATTCTGGTCTGGAAGGTGTGTCCTTGTGTGGGAGCATCTGTATGGAGTCTATGTGTGCCCAGTGGCTTTGATGGGAGTGCTGGAGCTGAAATGAGCACAGGCTACATCTTCTCTCTGTGTGTGCTGGCAGCCTCCACATTGGTGAGAGGTAAGGCTGGAGTTGGAGGGGCTAGAACTGGAGCCAGGTGTGAGCCTGGGCTTCTCCTATTGCAGGGTGGGGCTGGGGCCCAAGGGGTTACAGCAGGAGCCCTGATGGAGTTGGGCTTCTCCTTGGTGTGATGGCAGTCTCCACCTGGGTTGAGGGCATGGTTGGGGTCCTGAGGGGTTGAAGCCACACTTCTGAGCTGCCTCCAGGTCTCCGAGCTGACTAGAGGTTTGAGCTCCTCACTCCTTAGGGAAGATCCCTGAGCCTGTGATATCCCCCTCCTCTTCTGGGTCACCCGCTAGGGGTGTGAGTCCTGAATAGACTGCTTCTCCTCCCCTCCTACCAGACTCCACGTGGTTCTTTCTTTACAGCCTTGGTTATAGAAAAGCCATCTGCTAGTCTTCAGGTGATTCTCAGCAAGAGTTGCTCAATATGTAGCTGTGTTTTGGGGGTTTATTTATTTATTTATATTTTATTTTTGGCTGCATTGGGTCTTTGTTGCTGCACACAGGCTTTCTCTAGTTGCAGTGAGCGGGGGTTATTCTTCATTGCGGTGTGCTGGCTTCTCATTGCAGTGGTTTCTCTTGCAGAGCACACGCTCTAGGTGCCCGGGCTTCAGTAGCTGTGGCTCGTGGGCTCTAGAGCACAGGCTCAGTAGTTGTGGTACACAGGCTTAGTTGCTCCATGGCATGTGGGATCTTCCCAGACCAGGGCTCGAACCCATGTCCCCTGCATTGGCAGGCGGATTCTTAACTACTGCGCCACCAGGGAAGTCCTGTAGTTGCAGTTTTGATGTGTTCATGGCAGGAGGTGAGCTCAGGGTCTTCCTACTCCTCCATCTTGATCCCTCCCAAATAACATCACATTTTGAGCTTATATTTTTGTATTCTACAATATGTCAACAAATTAAATAGTGATATTCACAATAAACATTGTATAACTGCAAGTACACACACACACAGCCTACTTACCATCATCTTAACTAGAAGGAAAAAAATCACTGTTTGGGGAATGATGACACTTTACCAAAATTACTTTACCAGTATCTCCCTGTGGCAATGAAACTTAAATGCTTTGGGGTTAAGGTTTAGGATAAGATTTTAAAGGTCATTGTAATAACCATTAGGACCTAATAAAAATAATGAGCAAAACTTGTGATAAACAGGCATTACACTGAGGATATCACAATGGCAAACACTCCATATAAGTAAATAGGCCTATTAGCTATGCTGCGCTACAGCCGGGCATACATAATACCAAACATCTGGTTGAAAACTAAAAGTAATCAAATAAAAATGGGTGTCTCCAAGTAGTCATAGATTTGGAATATGAAATAAGATTTCACATGTTAAGTTCTCTATTCCATGGTCTTTCTGTAATACAGCTTTGCTCTTTATCAAAGTCAGAATTAAATTTAAAAACCAAATTTTAACATCTGTGTATTTTGCTACTTAAAAGCTAACATATTTTATTTGTAAACCACTAGAATTGCTCTATAAATAGAACTAGAAAAAGAAAAACAAAATTGAATTTGAAGTTCCTACATTTTTTGTTAATATGGGCATTTAAATATTGAGACTCTCATACATTTTCAAGATACAGATTCCATGTTAATTTCAAAATCTGATTTTGAAACATAAATGCATTTCAAATGTTCACAGATGTGAGAGTTCAAATACTCAAATTTAAGATACATACATTCTCTGGCAGTAGTAAAGTGTATATTGTATTTTTGAAGAATCCACAGAACCCTTCAGAAAATGTTTGTGTAAAGTCAAGAAAAAAGTTAACTTGACACTGTAACTGAAGTCTGCCTCATGACTATTACAAAAGACTAAAAAACAGATAACTAACCTGTTTATTATAATCTAAATAAAAACCAGTAAGTTTTAGATAAACTATCTGATGAATAGTCTAGAATATATCAAAATGATAAACACCATCTCCAAACAAAACTATCTGATGAATAGTCTAGAATATATCAAAATGATAAACACCATCTCCAAACAAAACTATCTGATGAATAGTCTAGAATATATCAAAATGATAAACACCATCTCCAAACAAAACTATCTGATGAATAGTCTAGAATATATCAAAATGATAAACACCATCTCCAAACAAAACTATCTGATGAATAGTCTAGAATATATCAAAATGATAAACACCATCTCCAAACAAAACTATCTGATGAATAGTCTAGAATATATCAAAATGATAAACACCATCTCCAAACAAAACTATCTGATGAATAGTCTAGAATATATCAAAATGATAAACACTATCTCCAAACAAAACTATCTGATGAATAGTCTAGAATATATCAAGATGATAAACACCATCTCCAAACAAAATTTTTAAATATTTGACTTAAGTGGAAAATAAAAAACAATAGTCCTGGCATTTGCCCAGGACATGCATTCTCAACTCTTTATTTTACATAGTAACTTTCATCTCAAGAATTCCAACTTAATGTTAAAAATCTTGAAAAAAACCAGAGGCAAACATTCTGCCTGATTCTCCTCAAAGATCTCTATAAGAGATTATGTACCCATCAAAATTTAAAGACCAGCTTAAACAATTATATTGGGTTGGCCAAAAAGTTCATTCTGGTTTTTCCGAAACATCTTACCGGAAAACCCGAACGAACGTTTTGGCCAACCAACCCAATGCTTAACGAGTAACTCTTCTCTCTCTCTCTCTCTCTATCTCTCGATCTCTCTCAATCTCCATCTCTCTCTCACACACAGACACACACACACACACACACACACCACCCCTTCCAACACACACAAAAAGAAAACATACCAAATTGATTTTGGGGTCTAAATAAACAGGCAGTAAATAACTATTTAGCCTAATGTTTTTAAGTTACTGTCCTCTGATACATTTTTGGATACGCTCAAGTTTTTCTACACAATTAGTAAAAATTTTTTTCATTTCAGTAGTAATGCAAAAAATGTTAATGTAAGCGCTTTCTGGGCTATTGGGATGTCTGCTTTATGTCTGAGAATGCAAGATGATTTTATTTGCCATAATGTTTATTGATCACACGGTCAACAGGTAACAACACTTACTGTCTGGTGAGCTTAGCAGAAATGGACTTAAGAGATAAAAAAAGCCTCTTTTTTTTTGCGGTATGCGGGCCTCTCACTGTCGTGGCCTCTCCCGCTGCGGAGCACAGGCTCTGGACGCGCAGGCTCAGCAGCCATGGCTCACGGGCCCAGCTGCTCTGCGGCATGTGGGATCTTCCCGGACCGGGGCACGAACCCATGTCCCCTGCATCGGCAGGCGGACTCTCAACCACTGTGCCACCAGGGAAGCCACCAAAAAGGCATTTTTAAGCCAGTAAAGGTAAAAGGTAAATTGCATTGCAGATGGCAGAAGGAATATATATTTTGCAATATTTTGAGAAAAGGAGAGTTTTGGGCAACACTCAGGGAATTGGATTAACTCAGAGAATGATGTGGAACCTGCCAAGTGAAAGACAGGAGCAGGGAGCAGGCAGTGAGATGTTCACAAGGGGAGGCATGACCCAGGTTCACTGATGCTGTCCATTGGAATGGCATTGGCTTCATAATTGTGTTGGCACTAAATGATATATTTATTTGATTTTATAGTTGTATAAGATCTGCAAAAAGTGAGATTTCTATATAGGTTTATATTTTTACATATTCATATTAAATATAAAAAAATTTTAATATAAAAAAATTAACTGAGGGCTTCCCTGGTGGCGCAGTGGTTGAGAGTCTGCCTGCCGATGCAGGGGACACGGGTTCATGCCCCGGTCCAGGAAGATCCCACATGCCGTGCAACAGCTGGGCATGTGAGCCATGGCCGCTGAGCCTGCGCGTCCGGACTCTGTGCTCCGCAACAGGAGGGGCCAAAACAGTGAGAGGCCCACGTACCGCAAAAAAAAAAAAAACTTAACTGAGTCTCCTGAATTCTTTTATTTACACACAGAAAAATGGGTTTTCTTATCAAATCTTACCATTCCTCTGAAATCTTCTTATCTGCCTTTCCAACAGATTGGCAGAGCAGGGACATTTCAGACAATTGCTAAATCATGACCAAAGCTGGGACCCCTGGCCCACATTTGCTGGCAGAAAATACAGTCTTGCAATGTATTCTTAAATATATAGATTTTTATCCAACAATATAATTGCTTATGGCTCTCTGAACAAAGGTTTCATAATGTTTGGCTCCAGCATTACAGCAGTAAAGAAAATAAAAATTATCATACTGATTTAATGTATTCATTCACTCAACCATTATTTATTAAGTATACAGGACCGTGTAGTGGGTTCTGGCGATGCAGTGCTGAATTTTAAAGCAGCACCATGGCCTCTGCCTTCATGGAGCTTATGGTCTAGTGGAGAAAAGCATTAGTAACCGCACAATCATGCAGCCAACAAAGTAATAACCACTATGGTATGAGTTCTGAAGTCACCTACAGCTGCGAGGACGTTGTACAGATAACCAAGACAGGTCATCGACCTGATATTCTATTGCCAAAAAGGGGCCTTTGCTCTGATCAGAATGTTGATGTAGACTAGATTTCTGGCTGTCAACACAAAGAACACAACCTGAAAAGTCACACAAGTCACACTTTCCATAGTTGTTCTGAAGACCCACCAGTTGTCCAGGGACTTAGTTGACCTGATACTGCAAGTTGAACAAAAGTTTCCCATTGAGGAGGAAGAGGAAAGAGAAGGAGAAGGAGAGAAAAGGGAGAAGGAAGGAAGGAAAGGAGAAAGAAAGACAGAAAGAGGCTTACCTGGTGGCACAGTGATTGGGGATTGGGAATCTGCCTGCCAATGCAGGGGACACGGGTTCAAGCCCTGGTCCGGGAAGATCCCACATGCCACAGAGCAACTAAGCCCTTGCGCCACAACTACTGAGCCCGTGTTCTAGAGCCTGTGAGCCACAACTACTGAGCCCACATGCCACAACTAGTGAAGCCCAAATGCCTAGAGCCCGTGCTTCGCAACAGGAGAAGCCACCACAATGAGAAGCCTGCGCACCACAATGAAGAGTAGCCCCCACTCGCCACAGCTAGAGAAAACCCACGTGCAGCAATGAAGACACAAAATGCAGCCAAAAATATAAATAAATAAATTTATTTAAAGGAAAGAAAGAGGGAGGGAGGGAAGGAGAGAGAGAGAAAGAAAGGAAGGAAGGGAGAAAGAAGGAGGGAGAGAGAGGGAGGGAGGGAGAAAGAAAAAGAAAGAAAGAGAGAGAGAAAGAGGGAAGGAAGGGAGGGAGGGAGAAAGAAAGAAAGGAGAGGAAGGGAGGGAGGAAGGAAGAGAGAGAGAAAGAAAGAAAAGAAAGAAAGAGAAAGAAAGAAAGAAGGAAGGAAGGAAGGAAGGAAGGAAGAAGGAAAGAAGGAGGAGAAAACTGAGATGCAACGAACAGCATCTTCCACACCCACACTCTCCACTGGCTCCCATCTCATGAAGAGTGAAAGCCAGTATCCTTCCAGAGGTCATAGGCCTAAGTGAACTACTCCCCCAGCCCCCAGCCCCTCGCTCTCCAGCCACGCTGGTCTCCTGGCTATTCCTGGAAGCCACCAGGAGCCCACCCGACCCCAAGGCTTTCGGGGAGTGATCTTCCCCTGGATATCTGCTCCCCCCGCAAATCTCGACTGCAACAGCACAGGGGACCTCTGTCTTTAATGTTACCCCCATGTGGGCCAATGACAGCACGCCAATGCGCGGTTAATAACTGTTAAAACAGTTTTTGAAAATATGTTGAGTACTTACTAGGGGTCAGGCACTGTGCTAAATGCTGCACGTGAATTGTTTGTTTAATTGGTGCCGACACCCTGTCAAGGGTGTTCTCACCCTATGCTGCAGAAGGGGAAACGGAGACTGAGAGAGATCAGGTAACTCACCAGCGGTCACACAGGCGGCAAGGGGAACGACCAGGATTAGAGCCAGGATTCAAATCAGGAACATCTGTCCCCGAAGGTCAAGCTCTCAACCACTGTCTTATACGGCTCGCCCATTTAGGAAACGGAGCTCTACAAAAAAACCAAAAGAATGCGGTGTGTGTGGATAGCACATCAGTGGGCCACCCAGTCCAAGAATGACTGCTAGGGGATCTAGCAAAACCTAGGGAACAGGTGCATTGCGTGACCCTTATCATGATAATAACAAGGAGGAGGAAGCAGACGAGAATGACAGTGAGAGGGCAAGGATTTCCATGGGAGGTACCAAGCATGATGCTTCAGACATACTCCTATAAATATCACTTCTTGGTTTTTATAAATATTGGTCAGCAGAGAGTTTGGGGTTTTACTCTGAGAACTATCTGAAGTGCAGATTACATATTACAAAGTACAGGCAGGTCCGTACCCCTTCACTCTGTCAGCTGGCTTGCGGGGAGGAGGTTTAGAGAATAAACTACAATGTGCACCAGCAGAAGGCCGTTCACTCTGCAAGGAGGCAGCCCTAGAGGCAGCAGGAGACATGGTCTTCCCCAGAGGGCAGTGCTAGTTCTACTTCAGCCTGCAGACTAACGGACCCTTAAAGTCCAGTCGTAGGCCATGGACACGCGCGATAATTCTCACCAGGCAGGTGTCTTTAATGAATCTTACCAAACACTGTTTGTAGCCATTTTTTTAAATCTTAGTAAAGAGCCAGAAATGACTTGAAACATTTTAACTTTCAAGAAGTTTAAAGCAATTGAGCTATGTAGAGTCGTTAGCAACAAGCCTTGAAAATGACAGTTTAGGGACTTCCCTGGTGGCACAGTGGTTAAGACTCCGGCGCTCCCAATGCAGGGGGCCTGGGTTCGATCCCTGGTCAGGGAACTAGATCCCACATGCATGCCACAACTAAGAGTTCGTGAGCTGCAACTAAGAAGGCTGCCTGCTGCAACTATGACCCAGCACACCCAAAATAAATAAATTAATAAATTAAATTTAAAATAAAATTTAAAAAAATAAAATGACAATTTAGATTTTCAAAGAGACTATCTTATGTTCTCTGGCAATAATTAGATGTCTATTAAGATAGCTCCTAGTTATTGATAATAAGATCATGTCATCAGCCTATGGGATAATGCTTCCTATTCCACTTTCCACAACTAAAAACATGTGTCATCTACGTTGAGAAAAATGTTAGACTAAAATATGAGAAGAAATGTCTAAAGGAAAGAGCGGTTGAAGTTGACCATTGCTAGACGTCAAGCCCTGTTGTAGGCATTAGTGATACTGTGGGGCCTTTAGGGACTTTCCACCCCCTCACTTGTTCCCGTAAACCAATTCTTCTCCCTATCGTGCGCCACTCCTTCTCCCTATCGAAACCAATTCTTCTCCCTATCGTGCGCCACTCCTTCTCCCTATCGAAACCAATTCTTGGAGTTTTTCAGTTGACGGGGACTTGCCAGACAGCGGGTAATTTTCCAGTTGCCCGTAACAGGTATACGCCCTAACCGCCACAATGAACAGACAACTATAACGGCCAGAAGGTGGGGCAAAAGTTCCTAAGCCAATGAATTCAAAAGTCACCACATTTACCCAATCATTGTGAGAATATACCCGCCCTATGAGTAAATAAACCTATAAAAAGTATGTGATTCCGCTTTTAGGGGTTCCCCATCGGCCTCCTGCGTGAGGTTCAGGGAACCCCGGTGCATCGGCTCCTAATAAACCTCTTGCGTGTTGCAGCGGCTCTCGACTCTTGGCGGTTCTTGGGCGAGTTGGAATCCTTCGTAGACCGTTTGGGTCTAACATTTGGGGGCTCGTCCGGGATCCCCACTCGCCCCCGGGTCACAAGAACATCGGGAGTCGGAGGTATCAGGTAGGCTCGAGCCCAATTGTCTATTTGTTTGTCGTTTGTTTGTTGCTAGCCGCCATTAGGAAAAAGCCGTGCGAACCGGCTTGCTGTGGAATCTGTATTGGACTCCTGGCTAGGCAGACGTGCCGAAAGCTGGTGTCCACGGGCCCCGGGGGACGCCCTGGTGGTCCATCTGGAAGGAGAAACAAATTTTGTCTCCCCTTCATCTGGTTCTGGCAGGTTATATAAGCTGCCATCTGAATTTGAGTTGGTTTCGGGTTTAAGTTCGCGGCGGCTGGTTCTGGCAGGTTATATAAGCTGCCATCTGAATTTGAGTTGGTTTCGGGTTTAAGTTCGCGGCGGCTGGTTCTGGCAGGTTATATAAGCTGCCATCTGAATTTGAGTTGGTTTCGGGTTTAAGTTCGCGGCGGCTGGTTCTGGCAGGTTATATAAGCTGCCATCTGAATTTGAGTTGGTTTCGGGTTTAAGTTCGCGGCGGCAATATCAATGTGTGTCTTTTGAAATTTTATTGTTTTTCTGTACTATTATCTTTCTTTTGACGGACGACAATGGGACAAACTATGACGACGACTCTTTCTCTTACCCTAAGCCACTGGACCGAAGTTAGGGCTAGGGCCCACAACCTTTCGGTAGAAGTAAGGAAAGGAAAATGGCAAACGCTGTGTACCTCTGAGTGGCCTACATTTCAGACAGGGTGGCCACCCGAAGGATCTTTTTTGTTAGATAAGGTTGGGCTAGTCAAGTCTAGGGTCTTTAACACAGGACCCCACGGACACCCAGACCAGATACCATATATCTTGGTCTGGGAAGATCTAGTTCTCTCCCCGCCTCCGTGGGTCCGGCCCTTTGTTTCCTCAACAGGCACGTCTGCATGCGCTCCAGCACAATCGGAGATATTGGCCCTGAAGAAAACCCCAGACACGGAAAAGTCATCTGCTGCCCCGGACCCGCCAAAGGCGATATATCCTGACCTGCAGTCTGATTTGCTTCTTCTAGATTCCCCACCTCCTTATCCTCCGGCCCTAAATCCCATGTCGCCCCTAGGACCCCCAGCTTCACAACCCTCCGCACCAGTAGGGCCACCTGTTATGGCGGAAAGGGGGGGTCCCTCGGCGGGCACCAAAAGCCGGAGGGCTGTTTCCCCGGATTCTACTGCTTTACCCCTTAGAGAATATGGCCCCCCCGATAACCACGGGAATAGGTCCCTTCAATACTGGCCCTTTTCCTCTGCAGATCTTTATAATTGGAAGATGCATAACCCTACTTTCTCTGAAAACCCACAGGCTCTTACTGCTTTAATAGAGTCTCTTGTCTTCTCCCACCAACCCACCTGGGATGATTGTCAACAGCTCCTCCAGACTCTCCTCACAACTGAGGAGAGGCAACGGGTTCTCCTGGAGGCTAAAAAGAATGTGTTAGCCGCCAATGGACAACCTACCCAGTTGCCTAACGAGATTGATGCCGGGTTTCCACTCGTCAGGCCGAATTGGGACTTTAATACCCCGGAAGGTAAGGAGCACCTGAAAATGTATCGCCAGGCTCTGGTGGCGGGTCTCCATGGAGCGGCCAGGCGCCCCACAAATTTGGCTAAGGTAAGAGAGGTAACTCAGGGGCCCCAGGAATCGCCAACCGTGTTCCTAGAACGCTTAATGGAGGCTTTTAGACGATTCACTCCTTATGATCCAACCTCTGAGGAACATAAGGCCACCATAGCAATGGCCTTTATTGACCAGGCGGCCCCTGATATTAGAAAGAAGTTACAAAGGCTGGATGGCCTACAAGGTTTCTCCCTTCAGGACTTAGTAAAAGAGGCAGATAAGGTATATAATAAGAGGGAGACAGAAGAAGAAAGGGAAGAAAGAAAGCAGAAGGAACAAGAGGCTCGTGAGGTAAGACGAGTTAAGAGGCAAGAAAGACATTTGAGTAAGATACTGGCCACTGTAGTCAGAGGAGGAAACAGTAGAGACAGAAATAGACAGAAAGGGCGAACAACGGATAGAAGGCGGCCATTAGACAAGGACCAATGTGCCTACTGTAAAGAAAAAGGTCATTGGGCAAGAGAATGCCCTAAAAAAAGGAACGGGGGAAGGATCACTAAGCCTTTTCATCTGTACGTGGCCGAGAATAAAGGTATTGCAAAGGGAGTACTAACTCAGAAACTGGGCCCCTGGAATCGCCCGGTTGCGTACCTATCAAAGAAATTGGATCCTGTGGCAGCAGGATGGCCCGCCTGTTTAAAAATAATCGCCGCGGTGGCCGCTTTGGTCAAAGATGCTAACAAACTGACTTTGGGGCAGAACCTAACGATAACAGCCCCCCATGCATTAGAAAGTGTAATTCGCCAGCCACCCGACAGATGGCTAACAAATGCCAGGATGACTCATTACCAAGCCCTGCTGTTAAACTCAGATCGTATTAAGTTTACCTCAGCCACAGGACTCAACCCGGCCACCTTGCTACCCGACCCTGACCTGGAAAGCACTACCGTCATCCATGATTGTCAGGAAGTACTGGCTGCAGCACACGGTAGCAGACCAGACTTGATGGATCAGCCCCTCCCCAACGCCGACGTTACCTGGTTTACTGACGGAAGCAGTTTCCTAGAGGAAGGTAAGCGTCGGGCGGGAGCTGCCGTGGTAGACGGGAAAGAGGTCATCTGGGCAGCCGCATTACCGCAAGGGACATCGGCCCAACGGGCTGAACTAATCGCCATGACTAGAGCATTGGAACTAGCAGAAAACAAAAAGGTAAACATCTATACGGACAGTAGGTACGCATTTGCTACCGCCCATGTCCATGGGGCCATTTACCAACAAAGAGGGTTGCTCACCTCGGCGGGCAAAGAAATTAAAAACAAAGAAGAAATAGTGGCACTGCTAGCTGCCCTCATGCTCCCCACTAAAGTCAGCATCATTCATTGCCCCGGACACCAGAAGGACAATACCCCGGTGACAAGAGGCAACAACATGGCAGATAGGGTGGCACAAGAAATGGCTCTATGGGAAATCATACTAGAACTATCAGATGAGAGTCCTGGGAAACCAAATGATAGGGGAACAAGTACCCCAGCCATAACTAAAGGAACATTATCTCCTCAACAAGCAAAATCCATGCTACAACAGATTCACAGATGGACACACTTGGGAACCAAAAAGATGGTGTCCCTACTACACAAGACAGGTTATGATACCCCTGGACTAACTAAATTAGCTGAGCAGATTGCACGAGAGTGCATTCCATGCCAACAGGTAAACTCCCATAAAGGAAAACTTGAGGTCGGAAAAAGGCTCAGAGGAGACCGCCCAGGAGCCTATTGGGAGGTCGACTTCACTGAAATACGCCCTGGAAGGTACGGTAACAGGTATCTTCTAGTTTTTATAGATACCTTCTCAGGATGGGTAGAAGCTTTCCCGACGAAGAAGGAGACAGCTACTGTGGTGGCCAAAAAGATCTTAAAAGAAATTTTCCCCCGGTTCGGGGCACCAAAGGTAATAGGATCAGATAATGGTCCCGCCTTCGTCGCCCAGGTAAGTCAGGGTGTGGCCAAATACCTGGGGACTGATTGGAAATTACATTGTGCCTATAGACCCCAGAGTTCAGGACAGGTAAAAAAAATGAATAGAACTCTAAAAGAGACCCTAACTAAATTGTCCATAGAGACTGACGGTACAGATTGGACGGTGCTCCTTCCCTTAGCCCTGTTCCGGGCTAGAAATACCCCCTCCCGCTATTATCTTACTCCATTGAAAATACTATACGGGGCCCCACCTCCTCTTTTTACGCTAAGGGAAAAATTAAGTCCTGACTGCCAGAATAACACTGACTTATATGCTAGGCTGTTGGGACTCCAGTTGGTCCAAAAGGAGGTGTGGTCCCAGCTGGCAGAGGCTTACCGACCAGGAACACCAGCAGAGGCTCATCCCTTCCAAGTCGGAGATTCCGTGTACGTCCGTCGGCACCGAACCCAGACTCTAGAGCCTCGGTGGAAAGGACCATACATCGTCCTGCTCACCACCCCCACGGCTATAAAGGTAGACGGCATCGCTGCGTGGATCCACGCTTCACACGTGAAGGCCGCACCAGCATCTGCAACATCGGAATGGCGAGCCCAAAAGACCAGCAACCCGCTCAAGCTCAAGCTTCTGCGATCATCAGACTTATAATTTTAACTTTGTTACCCCTACTGACTGTGAGTAATTTTAGTCCTCACCTGCCCCAGCGTTTAACCTGGCAGGTAATTTCCCAGACTGGAGATGTAATATGGTCTGTTAGCAATATCGCTCCCCCATGGACCTGGTGGCCAAACCTTTTTCCTGATGTTTGTAAACTGGCCATAGGTGCTCCCGGTTGGGATTTAGAAGACTATTATGATCAACATAATGTTCCAAAAATTTTATCAACTAGAGCTGATTCCTCCGGAAAGGGTTGCAAAAACGGGATTCGGAGGACTGGGCTCAGAGCTCCTGCTTTCTACATATGCCCCGGGTTCCATCGCCACAGGTCCCTTAATTATAAATATGGAGGAACTGAAAACTTTTATTGCAAAAGCTGGGGATATGAAACCACAGGAGACACCTATTGGAAGCCCACCTCTGGCTGGGACTTTATTAAGGTGACAGCCAATTATACACACCCAACCAACCCCTTAACTTATAGGCCTGAATGTACTAAATGGTGCCATCCCCGTAAGATTTCTTTTAGTGAACCAGGAAAAAAAGATAAAAATTGGATAAATGGCCATTCATGGGGAATCAGGTTTTATAAAGAAGGATATGATGATGGATTACTAATGACCATCAAACTAAAAATTGAAACCCCTACTCCAGTTCCTATAAGCCCCAACCCTGAGATAGGGCACTCTTTGCTACCTTTGGCCCCTCCCACAGCGTTACCAGAGATAAAAAACCAAACTTTTGAGCCAAAAGGAATGACAATCAAGCCCAAGACCCCCCGGGACCGAATGCTCTCATTGGTCCAGGCGGCTTTTGAGGTTTTAAATGCCACAAACCCGGAGGCTACCAAATCCTGTTGGCTTTACTATGCTGCTCCTCCCCCTTATTATGATGCTATAGGATATAATTCTAATTATAATAATGTTAACACTCCAGATCAATGTCGATAAAAACAAGAAGAAAATAGTAAATTGACCCTGGCCTCAGTATTAGGAAACGGTACATGTGTAGGAACGCCCCCCTCGTCCCACCGACATCTTTGTGCCAATTTAAGCCTCCCACAGGGCTCAGGGTATCTCCTCCCTCCTCCGGATGGATGGTGGGCATGTAACACAGGATTGACCCCCTGCATTTCTTTAGAGGTCCTTAAAGCTTCAACCGATTTTTGTGTGTTAGTTCAGCTGGTCCCCAGACTCATTTATCATTCAGATTCATCCTTTCTAGATAAATATGAGGGCAGAGGAAGGTTTAAGAGGGAACCCATAACACTCACCCTGGCTGTACTCCTAGGACTAGAAATGGCAGCCGGGGTAGGAACGGGTACAACAGCCCTCATCCAACAACCCCACTATTATGATGCCTTAAGGCAAGCTGTAGATGTTGACCTCCGGGCGTTAGAAAGTTCCATAACTCAGTTAAAAGAATCCCTCACCTCGCTTTCAGAGGTGGTAATGCAAAACAGGAGGGGATTAGATCTGCTGTTCCTTAAGGAGGGCGGACTATGTGCTGCACTAAAAGAAGAATGCTGTTTTTATATTGATCATTCTGGGGCTATTACTAAAACTATGAACAAACTCAGGGAACGCCTGGACAAAAGACAACAGGAAAGAAAAAATCAAAAAGGGTGGTTCCAATCATGGTTTGATAAATCTCCCTGGCTTACTACTTTAGTTTCCACCTTGTTAGGGCCCCTCATTATTTTATTGTTGCTTTTAACTTTTGGACCATACATTCTGAATCGCCTGATAGCCTTTATTAGAGAACGCATTAGTACGGTACAAGTTTTAATGCTAAGGCAACAATACCAAAACTCGCAAAAAGAAACTGAAATTCCATGATTGAAATTAGTTACAAAAAAAAAAGGGGGGGAATGTGGGGCCTTTAGGGACTTTCCACCCCCTCACTTGTTCCCGTAAACCAATTCTTCTCCCTATCGTGCGCCACTCCTTCTCCCTATCGAAACCAATTCTTGGAGTTTTTCAGTTGACGGGGACTTGCCAGACAGCGGGTAATTTTCCAGTTGCCCGTAACAGGTATACGCCCTAACCGCCACAATGAACAGACAACTATAACGGCCAGAAGGTGGGGCAAAAGTTCCTAAGCCAATGAATTCAAAAGTCACCACATTTACCCAATCATTGTGAGAATATACCCGCCCTATGAGTAAATAAACCTATAAAAAGTATGTGATTCCGCTTTTAGGGGTTCCCCATCGGCCTCCTGCGTGAGGTTCAGGGAACCCCGGTGCATCGGCTCCTAATAAACCTCTTGCGTGTTGCAGCGGCTCTCGACTCTTGGCGGTTCTTGGGCGAGTTGGAATCCTTCGTAGACCGTTTGGGTCTAACAATACAAAATGAATAGAGACCGATTGCCACCCTGGATAAACCCCAAGCCTTGTGGAGAGAAGAGATCTAGAAGCAAATTGTTACAATATAGACCAGCGAGTACCAGGACCGAGAGAGGGGCAGATAGAGGGTAGGGGAATGACCAATTTGGCCTAAGGTGTCAAAAAAAGGTACCATTACACTAAATCTTAGAGAATAGTGGATTTTCCCAAGAGAAATAGATGGAGGGAACAAGTGAAATATTTAAAGAAAAAAGAACTGAGACATAGAACCTGCACAAATCTGATTACCTTCTCGCAGAAAGAAAATCCTTGGCAGGAAGTGGAGGGAGTCAAATCGAAAAGCAACATCATGGTTGACACCCACGCACGGTTGTCCTCAACTGCGGTTGGTGAAAATGTCTGAAAACTGAATATGGCATCCTGGTAACCTAAATAAATCAGAACAAAGGATTTGGAAAAAAAAAAAGGAAAATGAAGGCTGAGCTCTTGCCTAAAGGGAATTATTTTGTTGTGAGTAAGAAAGAGAACTGCTAACTGATTGAAATCGGCATACCTTAAAAACTCGCTGCTGGCTAATTTAGAGGCTTCCTGTTTGGAGCCTTTACAAGACTCTGCATGTAGACTAAATACTCTATCCATATGGATCAGATTCGCAAACAAAGAAAGAAGTGTTCTTCCCTGCATCACCATTTCCACAGGCTCTGTGATGCAGGGAACTTCTAACTACACCGTGGCAGTTTCTAAGGGAGGGAACATGATTACTCAATGCAGTGGTCATTCTGGACTGGGTCCGTCTGCTGTAGAGGGCATCACCGGAACAAGAAGTGAAACTTGAACGGTATCTGAGGGTTACGGGATAGTGACACACAATTGCCAATGTTCTGACTTTGAAGGCCGTCTAGAGCTTGCAGGAGAATGCCCTTGTCTGCAGGAAATACAAAGTACTCGGTGGTGATGGCACCTCACAACAGCAACTAACTCTCAAAATATTCTGAAAAAGCTAAGGGCCTTGTACTATAATTGCAACTTTTAGGTAAATTTGAGATGGTTTCAAAATAAAAAGAATTTTTAAGTTTAAAACTTTAAAAAGTAAAAGATTATCTGTTCTCAAATGAACAAAACTAACAAGGTAATGTGTTTCTTTGGGGTGGGGAGGGGAACCCTTAATACTGTTCCAACCCACTCTGCTTTCCCATAAGTCCTGTTTATAGCAGAGCACGGAGGGGAGAAAAGTATAGAAATACTGCCACCTACTGGTGTAGAGCAAATATATTTAGGGTAAAAGAAAAAAAATCCTGAGGTTTCCTCTGGACCGGGGAAGAATAAAGCTTTTTATGGGGATTGACTTTTAAAGGCTGTTGGAGACCGAGGCAAACAGGCCCTTTAACCTTGAGGCCTGCATTAGAATTAAATCTGAGACTCAGAGCAGATGACAGATGGCTCTCTGGGTTTCAGATGTGTCCTGGGCGAATGGGGAGTTTAAGAGGAAGGGATACATTCAAGGGGTACAATAGAGACACAAAATTTTTCACTCCCCATCCCAGTAAACTTGGAGAAGATGAATTCTCTAGGAAAAAGAAGAAATGGGCAAGGTTCCCTGGTGTCGCAGTGGTTGAGAGTCCGCCTGCCGATGCAGGGGACACGGGTTCGTGCCCCGGTCCGGGAAGATCCCACATGCCGCGGAGCGGCTGGGCCCGTGAGCCATGGCCGCTGAGCCTGCGCGTCCAGAGCCTGTGCTCCGCAACGGGAGAGGCCACAACAGTGAGAGGCCAAAATTAGAAATTAAAAATTAAAGCCACTCACCCTTTCCCATCTGATTCTTTTTTTTTTTTTTTGGTTTGGTTTGTTTTTGGGGGGTAGGGGATGGGGGGAATCTCACTTTTGGCTTCTCCCAGAAAGGCTTAACCAAATAAAAATAGGCTTTTTAGGAAAAAATTGCTTTGTAAGCAGTTTTATGTTTTGGTACTGGGGAGGAAATGAAAGGGTGTAATTAAAACATGTAGATGGAGAAGTAAATCAAAACATTGGTGGAATTGCTTTAACAGATCTGGGTATTTCAGCTTTTTCCTAAATGAAGACACTTCCCCTGGCCCCGACTTAGAACGTACACATCAAGGTATTCTTTCAGAATATAATGCACTGTTGTGGAAAGCACACTAAAGCAGGTAGAGGACCCCAGAACAGGCCACTAGAGTCCCAGGTACGAATCTGTCCCTGAGTCTGCATCCCCTCTGCCTTCCCTGCAGGGTGGCTGAATCAGACAAGATAAAAATTGAGAAGCCGTGTAAAACAACTTCTATGATAGGTATACTTAACAGTGCTCACTTCATGCCAGACCCCGTAAACTCACAGAAACCCGTTATGGTCAGCTGAGAAGCTGAGGCACAGAGAGGTCAAACAGATTGCTCAGAATCCCAGAGCAGTAGAGAGACTGGCTGTTTCTTGTCCTTTCTGGGCACAGGAGCAGAGCTAAGCTCTCTTCCCAGCCTTCCTTGTGTTTAGGTGCACTGTGGTCACCAGTAAAACAGCAGACACACAGGCGCCACCTCCAGGCCTGGCCCATAAAACTTCAGACACGTGACCCACATGCTGGTTTGCACTCCACAGGCTCAATAACGGTGACAAGAGCTCCTCAGACGGCACTTACTGGGACGGCAAAGCAGTAAAAGCTAAAGAGCCTGGACCCCCAAATCACTGCGAGTAGAAAGCTCCAGCGCTAACCAGAAACACGTATACACTTTACCTGAGTGAACAACAACCTATTGTATTTGAGCCATTATATATTTGGAGTTTGTTGTCAAAGCAGCAGTTACCCAAATGAATTCAAATACTAGGACCTTGAAGTAGGTACTATCCCAGCCAAAAAAAAAAAAATTCAGGGCTTCCCTGGTGGCGCAGTGGTTGAGGGTCCGCCTGCCAATGCAGGGGACGTGGGTTCGTGCCCCGGTCCGGGAGGATCCCACATGCCATGGAGCGGCTGGGCCCGTGAGCCATGGCCACTGGGCCTGCGTGTCCAGAGCCTGTGCTCCGCAGTGGGGGGGGGGGGGGGGGGGGGGGGGGGGGGGGGGGGGGGGGGGGGGTGCGGCAGTGGGAGGCCCGCATACCGAAAATAAATAAATAAATAAATAAATTCAAACTATGTGGCATTGGCTTAGTGGCCAGTGAGAAAATTGGTATCGGGAGCTGAAAAGTTGGAAAGCCATGTTTCCCAGTGGCAGATCATGCGGTAAACCTGCTTCCTGCGGTAACGTGAAAGGCACAGCCACTGCAGCTCTAGAATGTTCGAGAAGAACCAGACTGACCCTGTGTGTTGGCTTTTATCTCCCCCTTTAGCAAGATGTCATTCGTGCCTTCAGGAAAGAACTGGCCGGTCTGCAAGCAGAAATGAAAGGAAATACAGTTCAGAAATTTGGGTCCTGAAAGCCTGGGAAAGCTGACTACTTCTAAATCCCAAACAGTAAAAGATGTTAAGACTGAAAACGGCTTTGAGCAAATGCTCAAGTCTCAGCCCCAAAGCAAGGATGAAGGATGTGGGCTTCCTCCCGCCACCCCCGAGCTTATTGTTTTAACTACCTTTAGCTCAAGGTAGCTGCTCTTAGGCTGACGGGGTAAGGAAGCAAGGATAAAAATTACTCACATCTACGTGGATGGACCTAGAGTCTGTCATAGAGTGAAGAAAGTCAAAGAGAAAAACAAATACCGTACGCTAACACTTATATACGAAATCTAAAAAAAAAAGAAAAGAAAAGAAAGTGGTCCTGAAGAACCTAGGGGCAGGACAGGAATAAAGACACAGACGTAGAGAATGGACTTAAGGACACGGGTAGGGGGAATGGTAAGCTGGGATGAAGTGAGAGAGTGGCATGGACTTATATATACACTACCAAACGTAAAATAGATAGCTAGTGGGAAGCAGCCACATAGCACAGGGAGATCAGCTCGGTGCTCTGTGACCACCTAGAGGGGGGATAGGGAGGGTGGGAGGGAGACACAAGAGGGAGGAGATATGGGGATATATGTATATGTATAGCTGATTCACTTTGTTATAAAGCAGAAACTAACACACCACTGTAAAGCAATTATACTCCAATAAAGATGTTAGAAAAAAAATTACATCTAGTATATCTAGTAAAAAATTTTCATTGTGGATGTTTATTGTGGATATTAGCACGTAAAACTGGCTGCAAATGGGTTAGAAACCCACAAAGTTTTTAAGGCCAATGTATTGCCAAAGAAACAATGGAATCAGACTAAAAAAGTTTTTCGCTCTTTTGAGTTTTTAAATAACCTTCAGACCTCTCAAACTTGTACTGGTAGAAATCAGGCCTTGAAAGCTATGCATTCTCCAAGGAGAGGAAACCGCCCATCACCTCCCCTAGATGAACCATGGAGACCCTCCAAATTAGAGCCTCCAGAAGGTGGAGCCACAGTCATGAGAACCATGCACAAAAGAATTCCTCCCAGAGACAGAATTCATATGCCTTCTGGGTTTTTAGAGTAAAATTTCAACTACCTATCAGTTATTATTCCTTTCCTACAGTAAAAATGATAAAGCATTGCAAGATTATAAATGTTTCTGACACACACACTTAATACAGACCTCCTTTGATGGTTAACAGATTCTTTTATTAATAATCAAAAAGCTTCACACTTACAATATGAAAATAAATGCTTCTTTAATGAATAATTAAATGAAAACTCTCCAGGACCTTACAGGATTTTTAATATGTACCATGTGTACCTTAGAACACAGGGCATTAGCTTGCTGGGATCATTAGGGTATGACTGAAAAAGAGAGACAGTAATTTATAAAACAGTTACCGAACAGCTTTCCCAAACAGTAGTTCCCCTGAAATTAAAACAGGAAACAAAATTTGTATTTATACCTAGTTTTAGATATGACTGACAACACACATCAATCTTAATTTTATGATTTTGATGTTACTTTTTAAAGGCACTCCACAGAAATTCAAATCTCATTTTAGAATCATGAATCTGAGGTGTGTAATAAAGTTGTAACTTCTCAATATCAAAGTTTAATTATTACACAACAGTTCGAGCAACAGATACTATTTCACAGACAGTATTTGTTCTGCATCCTGTTCCCCTGCAGCACCAATCATGCTACGATTTTCGAAGCACGTCTATGACTAGAGCAGGCACTGCTGATTCAGTCACAAAAATCCTTCCTGGGTGAACAGTACTTGCTCTTTCCAGAAGAAACGGTTGTTTTACCTTTTCTGTTTCTTTTCTATTATGAAAAACAGGGCTAAACAGAATCTTATAGAGTCTCATTTTCTGCTGGATGATTAAAATCTCTACTCTGTATGTTATCTTAGTCTCTTAAAATCCAAAAGTGCAGTGGAGGACAGTATGCTTTCCCTTGTTCGCACATGATACAATCAAAGCAAAAATAGAGTCCCATAGAAATTTCAACATTGAATTTTTTTTTAATCTTAAAGCTTAATGAGAGTCCAAAAGCTTTATATAAGTCAGTAGTCTCTGCATATCTTAGTTCATGATCTAGAAGACTACTTGTTTTCAAAAGCCCATCTTTCAAGAAGGTCCTATTTTCTCAATGGTCTGTTTACAGAGTTCACTGCCTTGTTTATAATATATAGGCATATATATATGTGTGTATAGGATATATGTAAGCAGCGGTCACACAGCTGCCTTGTTTATATACCCAGGCATATATATGTGTGTATAGGGTATATGTAAGCAGCAGTCACACGGCTCTCAGTTGTGCCCCCATTAAAGCCATTTTACTGTGGTATAGAAAGGATGGCAATCATAGTCTCTGAAGTGTTTTCAATCCACAAGCACACACACATACACAGTTAACACTAGTCTCATCAACGCTATCGACAATTCAGAAAGCCTGAATACTTTTCTAATTGAATTCTAAAAGAAAAGTGCCTTGAATTTAAATTTTTTTTTAAACTTCAGTCTTCAATATTGAAACTGCTAAGTCACTCCATTTTTCCATGAAAAAAAATAGGATAATAAAGTTAGGGGGAAATTTTTTTTAATGAAAAAATAAACTTGAGAAAACACCCTGTTACTAAAATAGGTTTAAGAAAAAAACCTACATAGAGAAAATATTCCAATAGAAGGTAAAACCTGTGTGGGGTATCAGAATAGCATTACCTGTAATCGTCAGATCAGAAACAAATGAAATCTTCAGTGACAGAACTGTAAAATATATTAGGAAATGTCCAGTTGATAAAAAAGGAGAGAAGATGATGAAGAACACGGAACACCTGACACTGTGAAGCCAAGTACAGAAAGGACCCTGCTGCACTGAACAGCTCCATTCGCAAAAACCCAACAGGAATGGAACTCGACTGCCCTGTCACTATATTAGGGATACGGTTTTCCCTTTATTGGAAAAACCAATAAAACAATATAAAGCTTCTATAGCGATTGTACATTTTCTAGAAGAAACAAAAAACATCAAAATGGATGAAATAACTCAAAAACAAATCTTTGAAAACAAATGTTCCTCATAGAGGCATGCTCCTGGCTGCATCCTGAAACCAATGTGTCTTTCATTACGTGGCAATGCAGGCCCTGACCCAGGTCTGGTTCTCTTGAGAGGGATACTTCATGAGCAGGCCCAAAAGAAGAGGGGCAAGTGTCTGGCCGGCAGATTTGTGGCCCATCCCTATCATTGACTTTATTAACTAGGCCCTAATTTGTCCACTTTGAGCACTTAGACAACACACATTTCTATGTCTGAGGACAAAATTTCACAAAAGTCTTTTTCTGTCCACAGAAAAATTCAGAGGCACTACTATTTCCTTCTCATAATAAAGCAATTCGCAATTAGCAATCAAGTTATATATATTTTTAATGACAAAATGGTTAGTGTTAACCCTGTAGAACCTGTGATCATAAGTAACTAAAGACCACTGGGTGATATCCACCCGAAGTAATACTGGACAGAGGATTACTTACAAAAAGAGCAATTTTCAATAGAAAACTGAATACTTCCCTTGGGAAATAAATTTAGTATTTTATTATTAAACAAATGGGGCAAAAGACCAGATTTTCTGTAACTGCAATAGAACAGGATTAGAAAGGCTTCCTTAGACACCCCAACAGTATAGGGATGAAACATCCTTCATGGTTTTATGATGAAAATTATAATCTCCTAACTATTATAGCTCTCTGAAGAAAATGTTCAATCAAAAGATTAAATTATACAAAGCATTTAACATTTTCAAACAGTTGCCTAATAACAAGCTTTTAAAAGAGATTATTCACAGCACTAAATTATGTTTCTCAAATATTTGAATAAGCCACACTCAGAAACACTACGATGGAGCAGCTTACTGGTATACGTGGTTCTCTGCACTACTACAAACATAGTCATAAAGAGCTTGATGGTCTCAGTGTAAGGCTGACGTTTCACTTTTTGCAGGCCATGTATCTCGCAGCTACATTCTCCCAGCTGATTACATTCCAAATGGCTTTCAGATAATCAGGCCTGACATTTTTATACTGCAGGTAATAAGCATGCTCCCACACATCAATTCCCAGCAGTGGAATAAGACCTATTGGAAAGAAGGGGAAAGAAACAAAAGCCATGAATTTCACTCTACAACACTGTATCTTCTCGCTTTCAACTTTAATTATCCTATGCACACAAAACTACCCTTTACAACAGTCTCATCCATTTTTCAGTTTCTTATGTAAATAGGAAATTTGCATAAGAATAAATATCCTAGAAAAAGATTTTAAACTTTACTCTTTGGAAGACAATGCGATAAACAGTAAAAGTAATTAAAACAGACTTGGGAAAATCAACTAACCACAGTATTTTAACAGCTATTCTTAAAATATCAACAGATTTATCTAAGAGCCAATTCTCAGTGGTCCTCACTAGGGGTCTCAGGAACGGTGTGTTCTCTTTGTGGGTGTGGCTGAGGACCTTCCAAAGGTGTTGAGCATTTGGAGGAGTCTATGGAAAACCTGCTCTGCTCCCCTGGGCTGATGTTAGTCACAGAGAATACAAAGCGTTTACGATTATACACATGTATAGCTGAGTCATTTTGCTGTAGAGCAGAAATTAACACAACACTGTAAAGCAACTCTACTGCAAATAAATAAATAAATAAATGAGCGTTTATGAGACATAATAAAAATTAAGTTAACAAGGAAAACTGAGTAAGGCTTAAGAAAAAGATACATTATTTAGTTTCTGAAAAGTGTGTGAAGAAGTAGTTAAATCTATAGAACATTCATTTAAGAAACCTCTCCAACTGAAAGCGCTCCTCTAGGAAAACAAGCATCAACCAGCATGTCTAAATCAATTGTGAGGTGCGTCACTAATAACTTATAATTAAGGGAACAAAATTTATACATGATTTTCCCCCTAGATAAATCACCGTAACTTTCATTTATCTTTATTCCAATGGGCTTTCTTCAAGCAGGAGAGAAGAAGGTGTTGCTAGGACTGACCTGCCAATCACAGCCTCCTCGGTCAGGTACCTGACTCTTAGAGCACTCAGGGCTCACACATCTATGGTTGCTTTTCCAAATTCTGTGGCATCTCACTTTCCGTAAAGAGCTGTTTAGATTCTGGCTAATCTGAACATATCCAGGTTAGTGAGTCACGTAAGCAAGTCTCCGGACATGTGTAGAGGTAGAAAATATGGCTGAGACCTACTGCTGATTGATGCTAAGGTATCACCTCACATCAAAGTTCCAGCAAACTGCTGGATCCTTATGACTATTTCCTAAAGAGCTTCTACTTCCATCTGGCTCAACATAAAAAAGGATTTGGTGAACCCAGCCTGCAGCTTCTAAGCCCAATCTTTTCCTACACCAAACAATCCTCAGGAAGGTAGATGTCTGGAAACCTGAGCTCTGGTCCCAGTCTGACCACAGGTACTCAGCAGAGGAGTTGAGAGGCCAAGCTCTGAAGTCAGACTCAGACTATGTGTCTTTTCCTCCTTCATGTTGTTTATCTAATTTTAGTTTTTTATTCTAGTGCATATAATTATTATGTAGGCTGATACGAATTCTCTGTCAAATGAAGCAGAGTTTATGTTTAAAACATGTTTGTTAATGTATCTGTAAAACTACACGTGCTCATTTTATAAAATATCAAGGACTTGGAAAGATTTTTGCCCCCACAAGACTCTGGGTATCATCTACTAAGATCTGTTCGATTTAGTACGTGCTCAGGGTAGGTTTAAACACTGCTAGTCTTCCGTATTTCACGGTAAATGCTTTATAGTGAACCATCTCTCCCGAATAAACGTGTAATAATTCTTAAGCCTAACCTGTTGTTCCTTGCAGGGGATCCTGGTTAGAACAAGCAGCAATCTGTAAGCGTCCCTGTTCCTTACTGAAACCGAGCCAACCCCAGCCTGAGCCTTGGACACCAACAGATACGGCGGTCAACTTCTCCTTAAAGTTCTTGAAGGAACCAAAGTCATGTTTGATGGCTTCCAGCAACTCCCCTATTAAAAAAAAAAAAAAACCCAAAACCACTCACAAATGAACAGATGGCAACAATTACAATAAAATATTTTATTATATAAAATATAGCCCAATATTCTTGTCATATGGCCCCAGACACAACTAGAAACACATGGAAAACACTACATGACCAAGTGAGCCTACAAAACAGTGTTATTCCTGTCCTGACACCAGGGTCATAACATCTCACAATTTTAATTTACATGTTTGTTGCTGAAACATGTTAGAGGGATTTCTTCACTCACAGTGCTGTTTCCATAAGGAAAGAAATAATATTTTTCATTAGCTTTCTTTTTTCCCATGAACAGAAGATTTTACTTTGACTTCTACCCTACCTACTCTATGTTTCAATTTGGGAATAAAATGTTATGGGTGAGATTTGCTTCTTCTCCAAGGCAGCCTAGATCTTTCCTATCTCAATTATATCATTTTAAAAAGAGTGATGTTGGGGCTTCCCTGGGGGCGCAGTGGTTGAGAGTCTGCCTGCTAATGCAGGGGACACGGGTTCGAGCCCTGGTCTGGGAGGATCCCACATGCCACGGAGCAAGTGGGCCCGTGAGCCACAACTACTGAGCCTGCGCGTCTGGAGCCTGTGCTCCGCAACAAGAGAGGCCCGCGCACCGCGATGCAGAGTGGCCCCCGCTTGTCACAACTAGAAAAAGCCCTCACAGAGAAACGAAGACCCAACACAGCAAAAATAAATTAATTAATGAATAAACTCCTACCCTCAACATCTTAAAAAAAAAAAAAAGAGTGATGTTGCCTATTAATGAACTAAGGGTACACTTTAAGAGTTATCACCCTTTTTATTCTGTAGCAATACAGAATACAATTCGAGACTGAGCACATCAACTAGGCCCAAAATATCACTTCTCTTACTTTATTGGCTTAAAAGTAATCATCTATTATAAGCACAAATGGTGGAATAAAGCGGTACCAGATAACACAAAATGGCAGAGTACCAAAACCTGTTGGCTGAATACAGGTGTATCTGGTATTCTGGTAACTCACAACACCTCAAAAGTATTAAGTCACGGTCTGAAGACCTAACTCAGAAAAAAATGAATTGTCCAGCTTCCCATACTTATTCCCCCATTCATCTTTACTTCCAAATGAAACTGCTTATTTCAAGCGCACAAGATGCCTTCTAGAACATGATTAAAAACAAAAAAATGCCACAGAAACTTAAGGTACGTGCCAGAAGGGCAGAAACAAAGGAGGAGAGCTATATTTACACCCCACACCTCCCCTGGGGTGGGGAGGATAATTAAAGTTCTGGGTCTCTGTGTGCTCCACAGGAGGTCAAGTAAACAAGCAGTGGACAAGATCACCGGCTCCGTACTCCCTTGTTACCTGCAGTTGTCCTGGAAAACCTAATTTTCTGGGATAACCGACTCTTTATCAGTTAGGAAGAGTAGTGAACAACAGCACAAGGCACTATTCTATAACAACACTTCATTTTTACAACAGCCCTATTATCCCCATGGCATACAGATGAAGAAGGTAAGGTGCAGGATGGCTAACATCTTGTCCCAGGGCCTAGAGCTAGTAGGTGAAAACTCATCTTTCCTAAAAACGAAGTTTCTGAGTCTTTCCCTAACGTACAGTACGTTTCAACCGAAAGGTGACACTGTATGTGATACTGCGCGTGTGTATAAAATCTGACGACATAATTCCCTGAATGTATTCTCCACTCTTGCACGTGTCCCTTTGAAAGTTACAATTTTGTTGTACTGCTTGCTGTGAAAGACATGCCATTATGACACCTCAGGGAGAATTAAAGGTAACTTAAGAAAGTCAAGTCATTCCTATCGTGTACAAGACGTAGCTAAGGTTGCACCAATCTCAACCAACCTGCGGGTTCTCCGCCACCGTTAGGGCTCAGATTTGTCCAGAAAATGCTATGATTGATATGGCCTCCGCCGTTGAACTTTATTGCAGGCTGTAGAGCTACCTGAGCTGTGACATCACCTGAAAGGTTAAAGTAAAAACACGTTTTTTTTAATTCTTACTTTTTTGACCATTCTATACACTATTTTCTTTTTCTTTGTAAAACATTAGATAATTGGACCATTGTAACATCCCTATTGGTCCCCAAATTTCACAATTTCAAGACTCTACCCAAAAAAAAACCTTCCCCAAAATATTTGTCCCAGTGGATTTTCAGTTCAATTAATAATGTACCAAACAACTAGTGAGAAGCCAGCAGGGGTGGCAAAGCTAGTAGAAAATTCACTCCTGGGCTTCAAAGAACTCGGGTTTCTTGGGTAGAAAAGATTTCAGTAAATGAAATAAAAAGAGAACAAAGACAGAAAATAGTGGAATGCTATAAAATAGATGGTTCCGTATACAGACCACATGGAAAATGCTCAACTCCCATTTTCTAGATAGACAACCATTCACTGGGAAATACTTCAACGTTACATTAACAAAAAACTCAACTCGTTCAAAACTGAACCCCTGATCTTCAACCCCAAACTTACTCATCCAAAGGCCTTCCCCACCTGAGTGAGTGCCAGCTGTTTTCTCAGGACATCTTTGATGACGCGGTCATTCTTCACGCTAGTCCTCTCACACCCCACATCAGCCCACCAGCACACCCACCAGCAAAGCCAGCTCCGGAAAACACCCAGAACTTCACCCCTTCTTCCTGCCTGTGGTGCCACCAGCAGCACCTCCGCCCCGCACTCGTGCCCCTGTCTCTCACTGGTCCCCTGCTTCCACTCCTGCCGCTACAGTCTATTCTCAACACAACGGCCAGAGGGCTTCTCTAGACCCCCACTGATCACGGCATACGTCTGGTCAAACCCCTCTGCAGGCTGCTCTTCTCAGAGTGAACCCGAAGTCCATACAGTCGGTACACAGGTGCCCATCATCCGACCCTCTGCACCTCCTTGCTGGCCCAGCTCCGGCCACCACGGCCTCCTGGCGCTTAGGCGACAGGCCTGGCATGCTCCCGGCTTAGGGCTTCCACTGACCATTGAGGGCTTTGCTGGAACACTTCCCGGAGACAGTCTCATGGTTCACTCCCCCATTTCTCCTTCAAGTCTCCACTGAAACGTCAACCTCATCAGAAGGCTTCTCTAACCATAATATAAGATGGGCAACCCCCGCCCCGCGTCCAGACCACTTCCCCTACTTTGTTTTTCTCGGTAGGACTTCAGCCCCGGCACACTCCATATTGACTTGTTCACGTGTCTCCGCTAGGAGGAAGGCTCCAGCGAGGACAGGACTTCTGTGCACTGCCGTGTCCCTGAGGCCAACAGACTGCCTCACGTGCAGCAGGCACTCATGAATGCTGAACGGAGTTCCACGGAAAGAAAATTCTGACCTCTATACTTAAAAAGAATGTCATATTTGAAGCTGTTTTTACTACCTTGCTAAACATGGAGGCAAAACAAAATATTTTTCTTGATGCCTTCAAGAAGCTACAGACTGACGGAACTATTAGGAAAAATGGGAATTCCCTTATTCAGTTAAGTATTAAGTTCTTATGACTCACAAGATACCAAGAGGCAAAGTGAAGGGCACAGAGAACCACTGAGATCTCTGCCCTTGGGTGGCTTACATAATAGCAATACAAGTTCCCTATTTCTGTTGTTGGGACACATGCCAAGAACACACGTTAAGAAATGTCGCTTTCTAAAAAAAAAACAAAATGTCGCTTTCTGAAACAATAAAACCTCCAGTTTTTAGCAATTCAGAAAGGCGGAGAGGACCAATGCTATCTGAATACACAGATAATCTTTGAGAGTTCTGTTTAAGATGTCAACTTTTGTTTCGTTGTTATGTTTATAAAATAACTTTCTGACAGATCAGTGTTTCCCTTACTGATTTTTCTTGGAGAATCACCCTAAAAATAAATGCAGGCTTTATATTGTTTTTTAATAAGTCAACAATAACTAAATATTTCTAATGGGAAAGAAACACGTTTCTTGAGAACTAGTTTAATCACAATCTCTTAAAGTTTACTTAATCATTTTTAAAATTTTAATAGAAATTTGGGGGGATTAATATCTGCTTTTAAGAACACTTTTCTGAAGCTCAACATTTTCACTGGCTTCACGGCCAATTTTCTCTGTTGAATACAATAAAAGTTAAGTACTTTTGTTTGAAAAGTATTTACATACTTAAATGCGGTAAGACTGATGATGTTATTTTCCTTACTTAAATGCGGTAAGATTGATGATGTTATTTTTCCCAAATTTTCAAACATGAAAATTTAACTCCTTAATGATTTTTAAAATTATTTTTTAAATAAAAGAAAGCTCTACAGACATTCATTAACTTATAGGCAATACAGTACAATATAATATAGTAAAGCTTTTTTTCCATTGGCTTTCATTAAACAAGCAAAGCTTTGACTGCACAAGAAAAGGACTGAAATTAAGCTGTTTTTAAAATATTGAAGAGAAGGGTTCACGGATGTCAGATGTTGTCATCCAGGAAACAGTTTCACAATTGGGATTTATCCCAGCCTCTCCCCATTACCACATTCTTCCCGCATTTGTTTTGTCCTAAATCACAGAACCTCTTCCCGTACTCTGAACCTTTTCCTTTACCGTACTTGCGGTCCCTCTGATGATCACAAGTAAATCTTCCAGAATGTGGTAACTTCCTCTTCTTTTTGTTTACCTATTACCTCACACACAGACTGAAATACTACATTTTTCCACTAGATGTCCCCACTCAACAAGATGTCACAGTCTAAAATTCACTCAAATTTCACAGGACTGAAATTCGATAAAAACATATTTAAGAAAAAAAATACACTTTTAACTGAGCAGTTTCAGCCATACATATAGCCTGGAAACACGTCTGTCAATTATTCCCCTCGTGCAAACCACTAACATCACTAACATTAACTAACAGATTCGAAGTGTAATGCTATTTTGTACAGAAAAGACTTAGTACTCCCATACACGCCCCCAGATGCAAAACACGAAAAAAGTCCACGCACGACTGGTTTTGTCACCTGAGCTCCTTTAAAAAACAAATACCAACTCCGTATTATACTTTCACTTAATTCCAAAGATTAGCAAATAAATACAAGCCTGTCTCAGTTCCCCCGCGAAACGGCTCTTCTTGTGAATTCTGCTCCCTAAGTCAACGCGCGAACACGTGCAGCGGTCCTGCTGAAAGCAGGGATGGGGCTTTACGCAGATCCGCCTCGCCGCCACGGTTCCCTGTAACCGGTTTCTCGAAGTACGGCCGCCCGGAACCCACCCTTCTCCAGCGCCTCCCGATATTTCTCCTCGGCGATGTTCAGGTTGTTCACGTAGGCCGCGTGGTGCTTGCTGTGATGCAGCTGCATGATCTGCGCGTTGATGTGGGGCTCCAGGGCGCCATAGTCGTACGGCAGGTCGGGGAGGCTATGCTTCCGCCGGGAGCCCAGAGCCCCCAGACCCGGCACCAGCTTCCTGCTTGTGCTGGAAAGACAGCAAACACAGCCCGATCGGCTGACGCGGGCAGCAACCGTTAAGCCGCGTGCCCGGCTCCGCAGACCCGGCTAGAAGGACCCGCGCCCCTGGGGGGCCTTCCAGTCGTTGGCCCCCTCGCTGTCCAGTCTTTGCCATTAAACTAGCGCTGCGGTCCAGCGCCTCGGCGGCACCTGGACGCGCTCAGCGGACACCTGCCCTCAGGCCCGGCGTCTCGCCACGCCCTGCGGCGCCGGGTCCCCGAAGGTGCCCTGGACCTCGCGGGGCCGGCGCGAGAGGGTAGGCAGAGCGGGAGGCGGTGGGGGACAGCGGCGGCCACCGCGCCGACCCGCCGAGGCCACCGCCCGCACCTCTTCGCCCGTAGGGCCGGGGCCGCGCCCCCGCTGCGCACACCGCCCGGCGCCTCACCTGCACGCCGCCCGGCACAACATGGTGGACGCAGCCCGCAGGCCTCTTGGAGCTCGAACCGCACCGCCGCGCTGACAGCCGAGGACGGCCTTGAGCTGCGCGCTGCGCAGCAAGTACACCGCCGCCCCCCGCGGCCCCGCCCCCTGCGCCCGCCTCGACCCCGCCCCCTGCGCTCGCCGCTTCCAACTCGGGGGCACAGGGAGCGAAGGGCCCCGAGCCCGCGCTCTGGGCCCAGGGAACGCGAGGAAGGGAGACTCGGCACTTTCCCCAGCGGCCAGACGAACCGCGGTGCCCCCCTGCGCGCTTCTGGGCGTATCGCCAAAGGAAAGGCCGCCGTCCCCACGCCGTGTGAGATGGTCCGGCCCCAGGCTCCGCCCCACGAAGGTACCGCCCAGCGCTGCCCGCAGGTGGAGACTCAGCTTGCGCCTGCGTGCGAGGGAATTGTTGGGAGCAGAGTCCCTGCAGCTTCCCTGCGGTTTCGGTGGCGCAGCCTCGGGGTCCGGTGACCTCCCCCCCCCACCCCCGGAAGAAAGACTCGTGTTTCCCTGAGAGGCCTCGGAGCGCCCCAGCGGGCCTGTCAGGTCCCCCAGGAAGGCGGGCCCTGGCGCTGGTATGGTGTAGGGCCAGTGTCCCTCCAACCACTGCCCGGAGTGACCTTTCTTTCCCAGTGAACTGACCTTGGGATCTCCGCCAGGCCTGATAATAGTGTTACCGTGCACTCACGACGAGTCAGGGACTGCGCTGCAGGGTTTACATACATTTATCTTTATTTCACCCCAGGAGACGTATCATTGATTCCAGGTGACGGTTAATGAGCTCAAGGAGCTTGATGAGCACGTTGCCCAGGTCACACCGTTAATAAGTGAAAGAGTCAGGATTAGAACCCAAAGTTCATACTTTCTTGATCACCAGGCCTTAGCAGTCAAGTCTTCAGTGCTTGTTGGGAGAATATAAAAGAAGTACAACAGAGGATTCTTTCCTGCAGTGTCCTATATCTAATGAGCTGTAAGTATCAAATGCTTTCTCAACAATTAACAAAACAATCCTGAATTGTGTAACTTCCCTGTAAAGAAGTTAGGAAAGCTTTACACTGTTACTGGCCTGAGTTGGGCCTTTACTGAATAGAATAAAATGAAAGGAAGCAGATAATAGGTGCCAAATAGAGTTTCAGTTACTTTCCTGCACCCCCTTCACAACCCTCACCCCACCCCTGCCCCAAGGATGACTAAGCTTTGGGAGGACAAGGGGGACAGAAAGGGGAACCACGGAGCAGGGCTTCACAGAAAGGGTGGGGCTTGCTGACAGTCAGGTGAATGTAAGAGCATGTCACCAGATGCAGGAGGAAATTCAAGTTGGGACCAGCTGATGGATGTCCTTAAAACTCAAACATGTGATTAGTAACAGGAAACTGAAAAGCACTTTAGCTGAAGTGAAGCACATTGAAAGCAGTTTTTCAGGCGAGCAAGTCTGGCATTGATTTGAGGGGCAGGCTAGTTAGAAAACTGTTGCATGAATCCTAGCATGAGATTCTAAGAGCCGGTTTTAGGGTAATAGCTGTTGGAACTGGAAGGAAAGCATTTTGAAGGATGGAACAACAGAATTCAGTGACGGGTCAGTCACTAATAAAAGGGCTTGTTCCAGTGAGAACAAAATATCACTATTAGGACACTGTGCCCAGTCAGGACGCATCGATGTACTTCTTGTTTGTACTAATGATGACACTTTGAGATTTAAACTGACCACGCTCCCCCCACATGCCCTTCTGAGCATGCAACAAAGATTGGGGTGTGGGGAGGTGACATTAGCAGTCAAGTAAAAGTGTCTCTAACATCGTATCTCTCATCAGCTACATCCTTCCAGAAGACGACCCCAACTGCAAGAGTAACCAGGATTGAGACCAAGGGCTTGGGGGTTACAGGAGGTAATGAGAAATTTCTTACACTCAGTAAACAGGCCTCTTTTTCTTTTATAGTTGACCACTATAAGAAGTACTCATTCAGTTGGCCCAAGGTGTTAAATTACTGTTGACTGGAGTCTGTCCCAAATTCCTCTGGCCAGCTCAGGATGTCATCTGCCACATCTGGGCACCATAATTATGGATTTCCCTTCAATAAACTTCCCAAGACTACTTCACAGCCACCTTCAGACCCACCACAGTCTGAATCAACACATTGGCTGGAGGAGGAAAAATGTGGGTTGAGAGGAATTCATTCTAAGCCAGTTATTAATTGCATTCGTATTCTAATAACAGGTCCAGCTGCAGCGTCTCAAACACAGAAGAGCGTATTCCCTCGTAAAAGAGATCTGGAGTAGGTAGTCCAGGGCTGGGATGAAAGTGCCATGAAGTCATCAAGGAACCAGGTTTCTCTGTCCTCAGAGTTGCTCATGATCCATTAAAGCTTCTGGAGCACCAGCCATTTCACCTTCTTTCCATGAAGAGGGAAGGACAAAAGGTGGGCCTCCCTTTTGCCCCTGTCTCCCTTTTAAGGATCCTCTGTAGTAGATTCACCCAACAAATTCCAATCAGAATTTAGGTAGAAGGCTGCACCTAACTACAGAGGAGGCTGGAAAACATAGTCATTTAGCTGTGGACATTTCCAGTCCGAAAAAATGTGGAGGACTTCCCTGGTGGCACAGTGGTTAAGAATCCGCCTCACAATGCAGGGGACACGGGTTCAAGCCCTGGTCTGGGAAGATCCCACACGCTGTGGAGCAACTAAGCCCGTGCACCACAACTACTGAGCCTGCATTCTAGAGCCCGCGAGCCACAACTACTGAAGACCGCGAGCCTAGATCCTGTGCTCCGCCACAAAGAGAAGCCACCGCAATGAGAAGCCCGCGCACTGCAAGGAAGAGTAGCCCCCACTTGCTGCAACTAGAGAAAGCCTGCGCGCAGTAAAAAAAGACCCAAAGCAGCCAAAAAATAATGAATTTAAAAGAAAAAAATGTGGAATTCCTTAACTAAAGGGAAAATGAATAGTGGATTGGAAAATAGTCTCTGCCACATATCCTTCTACAAGACATATTTTCACATGCTTGGTTATGAGCTCTGACCATTCATGGAATTTTAGCTATACTCTCTTTTTTCTCTCTCTCTTTTCCTTTTCGTCCCTTGTCTCACAAATCTTATGCAGGCAGGAATCTAAGTGAGAACTGCTGGACCAACTTCCCTTTGCGTAACTGGGATTGCTAATAGGACCAAGAGTAGTACTTAAATTGCCAAAATGAACTCAGTGATCTAGGCTAAAAGAGAAAATGATGGTAGAGATATAGTATCATTAGCAAAGGTTTCAAAGTGAGCTTTACCCCCACATCATCGGGCTAATTATAATTAGATTGCATCCTCAAAGAACACATTAACTACTAGAACGGATAGGGGAAGCTTGGCTCAGAATAGAAGTGTTTTATTGAAGAAGATGGGTGGTCAGTTGATCGTATCCACAAAGGGCGAAGGGAACTGACGTAATTGAGTAGATCCTCAGTGTGTGCTGGGTACTGGTTCTAATGCTCCACATCATCTCGTAATTCACACAGCATCTCTGTAGAGTGGCTTATTATTCCTCTTTTGCACAAAGATAGTGACTTGACCAAGGTCACACACAGAGCCAGTAGGTAGTAGAGCTGGGCTTCGAATGGACTGCTCTATTAACACTGACATCACTGTGCCTTTAAACAGCTGCCACACCCTCTGCCACATCCCTTGCACCCAATAAAGTTGAATTCAACCCTGTCTTGTTTGCAGCTCAGTGTTTGAAACTTCCCCATCCTATGCTGTTTCCCAGCTTATTCCTGTCTTCTCAACTCCTGATTCATCTCCGGCCTCAACTCTTGCAAATGATTCAGGCAGGTCCTAGCTCTTGCCCCTGAGGCTTGAACTGGTCCTCTGTTCTCCCTTGGGTCATTTGCCCCTTCAATCACATTTGCTTCTTAGCCTCAGGGAAGACCCTGCTTCCTGGAGCTTCCCTTGGCACCATCCCACCTGACTGACTTTCCCACCCTTGTCTATGGAGAGAATTAGACTGGCTGGCCATGAACCTGAGAAACCAGAACAGAATGGAGGAAGGGTGAAAAGAAAGGTGGTCTCCTATTTAGAGTCCAGGAAATGCCTCCATAAGATCCCTCCATAAAAACGAGGCAATGTCCGCCCCTTTAGGGGAATGAACAACCCACCATCATCATCACTCCAGGCGTGTCAGTCAGGGTTCTCCAGAGAAACAGAACGGCTAGGTTGCATGTATATATCAAGAGAAAGATGTATCATAAGGAATTGGCTCATGCAATTACAGAGGCTGGCACAACCAAAATCTGTAGTGAGGCCCAGCAGGCTGGAGACTCAGGAGAGCCAGTGGTGCAGCCAGTGTGAAGGCAATCTGATGGAGAATTCCCTCTCGCTTGAGGGAGGTCAGTTTTTGTTCTATTTAGGCCTTCAACTGATTGGATGAGGCCCACCCACATTTGAGAGGACAATCTACTTTACCCAGAAATTCACTGACTTAAATGCTAATCTCATCCAAAACATCCTCCAAGTTGACACCTTAAACTAATCATCACACCAGGTAAAACAACATGGGCAAGGCATTCTGTGTAAGGGGTGGGGAGATTTGTTAGTCATTATACCACAGAATTCCAATTAATAGCCCAGGATTTATCATGGAGTGAGGTTGAATTCATGGGCACAGTTCTAAGAATAACTCTCAAGCGCTACCCAAGATGAACTGACACCACTGAGGGCAATGACCAAGCACAAGGAGCTCAGGCCAGCTACGTCTTCTGGCCAGCATACGCCAGGGGCTGCATCCCCACCCTGAGGGATGCAGAGGAGATATGCAGGATGCACGGCCTCACATACCACGGAGGTTCATGCCAGAACTTGGTCCATCTCAGGCATGTCCCAGCACACTCCCCATCCTGGCCTGCATCACCTAACTCTGGTGCTGGCTTACATCTGCACTGGCCCTTTGGTGGGTAATTGGATAAAAGCATGTACAATAAGCCTACAGGTATTTTTAACCTTAAGATATTAGTTTAGCTTAAGGAACTAGTCAGCTTTTCGTTGGTATAAGATGCTCTGGCTGACTGTGAAAGAAGGCTGATCAGTTACTCTTTTATTGCGTTTGAAGAGTAGCCTCTCAGTGACGAACAAACCAACAGATCTCCTGCTCTCCACATTTCGCCCCGAACACTCCGGTCCCCCTTGAGCAGATATCTTAATTTTATCCCAGACCAGTTCAGAACTTAATTCAGCTATCATGGGCTGTATTGTGTCCCCACCCAGATTCATGTGTTGAAGTCCTAACCTCCAGTACCTTAGAATGTGGCCGTATTTGGAGACAGAGCCTTTTTTTTTGTATCAGGCACATTTTTATTTTTTTTAATTTATTTTTAATTTAATTTTTATTTGATATTGGAGTATAGTTGATGTACAATGTTGTGTTAGCTTCAGGTGTACAGCAAAGTGATTCAGTTATACATATACATTTATCCATTCTTTTTCAGATTCTTTTCCCATATAGGTTATTACAGAATATTGAGTAGCGTTCCCTGTGCTACACAGTAGGTTCTTGTCGGTTATCTATTTTATATATAGTAGTGTGTTATGTTAACCCCAAACTCCCAGTCTATCCCTCCCCACCCCACCATACTAAGCAAGTCAGACAGAGAAAGACAACTATCATATGATATCACTTATATGTGGAATCTAAAAAAAGTGATACAAATGAACTTACAAAACAGAAACAGACTCACAGGCTTAGAAAACAAACGTATAGAGACAGAGCCTTTAAAAAGGTAGTTAAGGTAAAACGAGACCACTGGGGTGAGCGCTAAACTAGTGTGACTGGTGTCTTTATAAAAAGGGGTAAGAACACAGACACACACAGGCCACGACAAGACACAGCAAGCAGCAGGCCGTCTACAAGCCAAGGCGAGAGACCTAAGAAGAAACCAACTCTGCCAACACCTTGATCTCAGACTCCCAGCCTCCAGAATTGTGAGGAAATAAATCTCTGCTGTTTAAGCCCCTCGGTCTGTGGTGTTTTGCTACGGCAACCCAAGCAAACTAATACAGCAGGTCAGTAGTTTCTGTAAGCCAATCTGGTTATCAAAATGTCAGCCATTGTGGAGTTTATCATCGCAATCACAGGGTCTCCTTCCCACCTGGGACTCCCGCTGGCCCTCCCCTCTCCTTCAGAGGCTGACTGCACCCACCTGCAGGGAGAGGAAGAGGAGTCTACACTCCGGAGGGATGGCCCTTCTCGGAGGGCTCCCACCTAGGTGTCACCTGGCCCCAGGTCCTAGCGACGCCAGCTCCAGCCACAAGGGGCTGAGGGAGAAGTGCAGTCTCTCTTGGCCTGACTCAACTCCATTTTAACAGTCCCCACATATGGCGAGTTTTAGTAAAGGAGACATGTCTGTCTCAGCCTCACCCCGACTGGCTCTCTGCCACAGACCCCCCTACCCCTGCCCAGGCAGGACCATGCCTCTGTTTGGCCCCCGGCCCCTGTTCCGGGTGAATGCTCCTTTGACCAGTCATGCAGCGTCCAGGGCAGTCTGGTTCATGCTTCCTCACCACGCTCCCTTTAAGACCAGCTGGTGCCCACACCTTCAGAAACGTGGTGACGAAAAGTGGGCTCTGAGGACTTCCCTGGCGGTCCAGTGGCTAGGACTCCAGGCTTCCACTGCAGCGGGTACGGTTCAATCGCTGGTCGGGGAACTAAGATCCCACGTGCCAAGCGACGTGGCCAAAAAAGAAAAGTGGGCTCTGGTGTCCAATTTCACCCTCAATGAACAAGCTGCATTCACCCCCTGACCCCCTTTCTCCAAGGGCGTGAGGGGGGGAGAAAAATTGGGAAGGATCAAGCCCGATACTCTGTTGAAGCCCGAGGCAGCTCTTATTTCTCCTCAGTCCCTCTTCTGTGTTTCCTGATGGGAAAAGCTGCCAAGTCTGCCCAGCGCGCCCAGAACAAGAGCCTTTCCACCTCTGCTCCAGGCTTCGGTAGCAGCTGCCACTATTAATTGAGTTGGAGGGTAGTTGAGAATGGATTTCAATGAGTGCTTTAAACTTCACATTCTACTGTTGCTCATTAAACAACCTGCACGGACTGTCCTCTGGGTGCTGAGCTTGCTGTGAGCTCGGGGTAGAACGAGCCATTGCCCTCACCCTCGGGAGCTCTGTCATAGTCCTGCGGAGCCTGTCACCCAGGAAGGATAGTGGTGTCTGGGGGTGCTGACAGGAAGGCCTGAGGCCACTCAAAGACTGGAGACTGGGGTCAAAGGCCAGAACCTAGAGAGCAGGGGGTTCAACCTCAACCTCAGCGCTGCTGACACTTTGGACCAGATAACCCTCCCGCTGTGAGGGCTGTCCTGTATATTGTAGGCTATTCACCTGCCGCCCGGCCACGCCACACTAGATGCCGGTAGCCCTCACCCACTTCCACTCGTGACAACAAAAATGCCTCAAGCGTGGCCAAATGTTCCTTGGGTGCCAAGTCATCCCAGTTGAGAACCACTGTCCTAGAGGTAAAACTATTAACAAAAATGTCAAACCAAGTGAGTTAGTCGGCAAAGAGATGCCAGATCACGGAAAGCAAGGTTGAGGAATAGAATGAGGGACCAAGAAGGGCTCAGAAGGAGATCAGAGAGGTCCAGGCGCCAGGTGGGTGATGCTCTGGGCACAGTTGGCCCGTTGCATGTGATGCTACCCCAGACCTTCCATGTTCAAGTCTTCTCAGCCTCAATACAGTCCTGGCCCGAAGCTTGGTCTGATGAACTTACAATTAGTAGCAAGACAAATAACTTCTAAGGGAGATTAAAGAAGTTTTTAGTAACTGTTACTAAGAAAAACATAGTTGCAGAAAACCTATAAATTGGAGCAAAGTTAGGCTAAATGATGCCAACAATCTGGGAAAGAATGTGTGTACCTGCAAAATAAAACAACCATACATCATCACCCACAAGTTTCTCAATCAAAAGGGTAAACACAGTTGTGAAAAATTACTAATGTCCTTTGGGAGGCATTATTTGAGCAGCTGTGAGCAAAACATTGGGGCATTGGGCAAAGTGGGAAAACAGGACAGTGAACCAGATTTTCTTTCTCTTTCCCTTTCGTTCTTTCTTTCTTTCCTTTCTCTTTCTCTCTCTCTCTCCCCCTCCCTCCCTCTCTCTTCCTTTCTTTCTTGACATCAGTGCTTTAATGGAAGGGGGAGGGAAGCAAGGTCCTGGAGCAACACCCCATGGGTGCTCGGCAGGACATGGAGGCAGCCTTCACCCCCAGGAGGAAGGGGAGATGACCGGTTGTAGGGGGAATTGACTTCAGGTGGGCTCATTAGTTACCAGGGAAACCAGCAGAGGGGGCAGGCCCCTCACCACCCCTTTGATAATAATAATCACCAGCTGGGGCCTGGGGCTAGTAGTAGGAAGGTCAGTCATGTGAGTAGGTGTAGGTGAAGCAGGCCCTGGTAGAGCAGGGGATGGATGAGAGCAAGAGAACTGCCATCCTGAGTGGCCTGGCCACACGCTCCACCCCTACGTGCCCTGCACGGCCCTTATGATCCTGGTCCACTCCTCTTCCGCTATATCCCTGGGGTCAGGCACATAGGGGGCCCTGCAACCAGATACCACAATACAATCCAGACAGCCGCAGCCAAGGAGTATCAAGGGTAAGATACCTAGCATGCTCACAACAGTCATTTGCCAGGATGTGGGCAAGTTTTGGAGCCAAGCACTTACCGGGTCAATGGAAAGGGAGTCAATGGCAGCAGTATGCTGTCCAGCTATAAGGAAGGCAAGGCCACCCCTGGTTTTCACAAACCCAGAACCACCTCCACGGGGAGGGGAAGGCCTGGCTTCAAAAGAAACATTCTGCTGCATGGCACAGCCAAAAATAGCAATACATAAATAAAAGAAACATTCTGGTGGCCTAGCCAGGGGTCAGCAGTCACAGTACAGATCTGTCACCCCATGCTATGTTGAGTGCCATTAGGGGTGGACCCATTAGGTCTTTCCAGACAAGAAACCAGTTAATCCCACTAGTTGGACTTGTGTGTCCAGAAGCCAGCCTATTCCACTCCACATAGCGTATCCTCGGGGGGCTCACGGGCAGCCAGTGGTGCAGCAACATTTACCGGCGGGGGTCCTTCTGATGCACTGGCGCGCGGGACGGGAAGATGGTGAGAGTCTTTCTCCCCCACTGTCTGTAACCACCACATTGCCAGTCACAGTAGCTGAGTCATGGAAGTCCAGAGGAGGATGACAGAGCCAGCTGGCTGCAGACCCAGGAATCAGACTCATTTCGCAGTGTGGCCAGCTCAGCTAGGGATGAAATGGAAGACATCTAACTGGCACAACAAAACCAGATTTTTGGTTAGGTGAAGACCAACAGGTAAACAACCACACATAATAATAATAAAATAACAACAACAGCTATTGTTTACTGAGTACCTACATGCCAGAATCTTTACTAATTGGTTTTGTTTATTTATTTTTTTTTGCCACACCACGTGGCATGTGGGATCTTACTTCCCTGACTAGGGATCGAACCCGTGCCCCCTGCATTGGTAGGTGGATTCTTAACCACTGCGCCACTAGGCAATTCCCCTAATTGATTTTGTTTAACTCTCATGAATAGTTTGCCAATTGTTACAAATAAAGAAATTGAGATTCGGAGACATTAAGTAATTTTCCTAAAGTCACTGAACTAGAAACAATACAAGATTTAAACCTAGGTCTGTTTGACCGCAAGATTCATATGCTTTTTCCACTATACCATGCTGGTTCAGGCAGAAGAAATACAGTAGAAGCTTTTTAATAGTCTATTTCAACAGCTTTCTAGATTAACAGACATTCTCCTGTTCGTCTGTAGAGCATTGGGACGGATGCCCATGGCCCACGAATGATCAGGCCAGAGCACTCGCCACTGCCCCCAACAGTTTGAGTCACTTTACCAGGAGTCAGGTGTATTTGCTCCCAAAACAGATTCACTTCTAGTCTTACTTATTTACTAGTTATTGAAATTATGTAATTTAATTAAGTACTCTGTAAACTGACAAAATGAGTGTGAAAAGAAAGGAAGTTATTTTAATGAAAACTAAATTGAATGCTTTGTGAAGACAGTAAAGGTGAGCCACTAAAAACAATCGCTGTTCAATTAGATGTGGGCAAAACAAGTATACAACATCGGGAAAATCATGAAACAGATAAAGGATCAGATTGCTGTTTAGGTGTCTAAGTTCCCACTCCACTTCAGAGAACTGAAAATGGAAATCACAGGCCATGCATCAATTCTGTCTCTTCATTTGAAAAGTATTGAATGAATATGCATTTGCTTGTTTATATTAAAATGCATTGTTGGGACTTCCCTGGTGGTGCAGTGGTTAAGAATCCGCCTGCCAATGCAGGGGACACGGATTCGAGCCCTGGTCCGGGAAGATCCCACATGCTGCAGAGCAACTAAGCCCGTGCGCCACAGCTACTGAGCCTCTGCTCTAGAGCCCACGAGCCACAACTACTGAGCCCGTGTGCCACAACTACTGATGCCCGCGTGCCTAGAGCCCATGCTCCGCAACAAGAGAAGCCACCGCAATGAGAAGCCCGTGCACCACAACGAAGAGTAGCCCACGCTCACCGCAACTAGAGAAAGCCTGCGTGCAGCAACAAAGACCCAACGCAGCCAAAAATAAATAAATTAATAAATAAAATAATAATAAAATACATTGTTTAAGGTAACTGTGTGACATTTTATTCTGACTCCAACTTTTTTTAAATTAATTAATTTATTTGGCTGCGTTGGGTCTTAGTTGCGGGACACGGGATATTCATCGCAGCACGCAGGCTCCTCTCTAGTCGTGGCGCGTGGGCTCCACAGTGCACGGGCTCGGTAGTTGCGGCACACGGGCTTAGTTGCCCCGCGGCATGTGGGATATTAGTTCCCCAAACAGGGATCGAACGCGCATCCCCTGCACTAGGATGCGGATTCTTAACCACTGGACCACCAGGGAAGTCCCCAGAAGTATAACTGATTTACAATATTGTGTTTGTTTCAGGTATACAGCAAAGTGATTCAGTTACATATGTAAATATATATATACACACACACACACACACACACACACACAAAATTATATATAACTTTTTCAGATTCTTTTCCATTATAGGTTATTACAAGATATTGAGTATAGTTTCCTGTGCTATACAATAGGTCCTTGTTGTTTATCTATTTTATATATAGTAGTGTGTATCTGTTCATCCCAAACTCCTAATTTATCCTCCCCACCCTTTCCCTTTAGTAACCATAAGTTTTTTTTCTATGTCTGCGTGACTCCAACTTTTCTGATCACGTGGAAGAAGATTTTCATCTATTCGTGCTAAATGAAGAACAAATATCTCTGTGATCACACTTTGGAAGTTGTGTTTAAAGGTCTGGTCTTTGGGACATAATTCCATTTTGTTAAATTTTGAGTTTCCATTGGCCTGGTTTTCTTTTAGATTCAGCCTCAACTTTTCAAGTCCAAGGCAGAGATTTGGGTTTCTTTTCTTGTGTCCCTGGAACACGATGCAGTCCCTCGGTTTTCAGACTGAACTCCAAGTGAGAAATCCTCAGCATCAGGAGTCCACTTTAAACAACGGCCAGGCAAGACAGTGGCAGTCAGGTAAGACCCCCCCGCAACGAACCCCCCACTCCACCACCACGAACAGTACCAGAACCTCCACATTCCCGCAGCTCGATCCCTGGAGAAGTCTGTAGCCACAATGCGCTTGCTAGAAGAGGGGAAACGCAAGAACAAGGAGGGAAACCTAACACCCACCGGCTTCCCACCTTTCTTTCACTGCGGGCTGCTGGCTTCCTACAGGCTTGTGCTGAAGGAGGCAAAGTCCCAACTTTAAATCAGAGTTTTATGACACGGGACTGGACATTTACAATAGTGCCTATGTTCTGACTTCAAGTGATTTTATGACTTTTTATTACCTAAGAATTTTTTTTTAAATGGTCGTGGGGCCAGCATTTTGGTCCAGGGGCAAGGAAAAAAACAAGTCCACCAGGCCAATATAACGACACAGTTGGGGACAAAAAGAAAGTCACTTTATGACCACATGCTATGAGTCACTGTTACTCAATGTGATGGTAACACATCGATGCTACATCTACCAGAAATCCTCTCATATTTCTGGCCTTTGAGTGGCCTCCAGATTTCCAGCACTAATCTGGATTTTTCTCCCCATGAGTCTGTCCCATGAGTCATTTTGGTGCAATTTTAGAGGAGGAACTTTGCTCATGCCAGCATCTTGCCTAAGAGTACCCATCCCCAATCAGCCCAGACGTGACCTTTAAATTTATAAAGGAGTATGCAAAGTTATAACTTAGATGCGTCTAGACATTTAATGGCTTCCTGAGTTGTTTTCAAACATTTCTTGAAATTCCTTTAGAAGACTATTAGTAAGAGTAGCACTAGCTGTTCTGACAGACAGACTCCCACATCTCCAGGGCTTACATCACACAGGCCAGCATGCACGCTCCTGCCTTCCGCTCCACCGGCTGGTAGATGGCAAAGAGAATGAGAAAGGTGGTAATGGGCCCAGCCTGGAAGCGCCATACATCCCCTCTGCCCACACACCATTCTCTGCTCAGCCACGCACCGCATCTGACTGTAAGAGAAGCAGGACCATGTAGCTGACCTCCGTGCCAAGGAACAGGAGGAAATGGGCTTGGTGGGTATTTAACAGGTGTCTGTCACACACACAAATACATATATTAAGGAGTCTATAACTGGTAATTGTAATAAGTGTTAAGATGTCAATGACTAGTCACAGGATACCAAGAAATATGATGATAATTCTATTAGTCACTTTCTAAAGACTTTAGAAATGCAATCAATGCACACTTTAGTTGAATGTCTAATAGCCAATTGTTATGATCAATGCTTGGTCAACAACAAATAGCACCATCACAGAAGGAACCTTTGAAATTCAAGAATAAATCTGAAGTTTTATTCAAAATAAATAAAACTATTCTCTTATTAAAACGTTCAGCAGTTGTTCAAATTTAAATTTAAAGTAATTTTAAATACTTCATATTATAATAATTTCTCAGCATGTCAGCTGCTAGATTACTGATGAGGTCATTGCTACACCTCATGACAACTGTCATTGTCAACTGAAGTATAAGTGTGTACTTATTACTGCAAGGGTTAAATGCCATAATATTTAATGGTGATTATGAAAGTTAATTTTAATCATGCATCTTATGTACAAAGATAATTATTAAGAACTTTTAAAAGGTTAAATACATTTGAAGATAGGTTGAAAGTTATAACAATATTAAGTAGGTAACTTTAAGAAGACTGTTGTATTCTTTTGAGTCAATAAATGTTTATAAGAATTTAAATAATGATATTTAATAAGGGAGATGTATTTAGCTCCTTTAAAGTTCTTGTATAATGAATATTCATTTATACAACTAACTGATAGAATTTCAGTGAACACAGAACATAGGAAGATTGTCACCCCATGCTATATCTAGGAACTCTCTAGAGTTTCAAATTAATCTGAACAACACGCCTTGATTATATGGCTGACGTCATTACTCCAGTTGAATATGGTGGTAACCTTAGCTGTTACACAATCACTTCTCCAGCACGAGGTCAGGGATGGCCCAAATGACAGTGAAGATAGCACTTGACTCCAGTTTTTCAAAGGCCAAGGCTGAAGTCAAGTACGTAGTGGAGCTTAGAAAAATGCCTTGGTCAACGCCATACCGTGGTTCATCCTTTAAAAACTTATTAAATACTTACCTCGTTTTAATGCCTTCTAGTAAGATTCCTTCCCACAACAAGCACATGTGTCTGCTGGTGTTGATCCTGTATGTATTACTCATTCCCTTTTTCCAATGTCTGAGGCCTGCAAACACTTCCTGGCCCTCACCTGTCCCTTCTTCTAGCAGCTTGGTCCCCTTCTCTGCATCTGGGCTTCTGCCTGGGGTCTTACTGGGAATGTAACTAGCAGGTACCACCACATGGCTCCCCCTCAGTCCTACATCATTGCTGAGCCCTGCTCCCAGAATGGGCCTCTGAAAACACTTGTTTGCCAAGACACATCTAACTTTTCCATGTCTTCTGGACATGGCCTTGGACAGCCTGGTTTTCCTTATTAGGATAGACTCTGGGGACACTGCAGCCCCTCTTACCTTGCCTCCTACCCAAACCTGCCCTCATTACCGTTTGGCTATTCCTCTGTCTGGGGCAGAAGCACTACTCAAACTTATTGGATTGCTTGGCTATATTCAGCATTTATTTCCCAGGACCAAAACCAAAATCCCCTTCCTCTGTATCTAAGGTTTCTTCTGCTGAGAGGGAGACTTATTCAGTTCAAGGGTCTGCGGGCAGAAAATAAGGATATCCCAAATAGAGGACATTTTATCTAAATATCAGTCTGATGAAATTAAACATATTCTAGGTCACACGCTTCGCCGTAGTTGGACCATTATTTTGCCAAAGGTTTCTATTTTTGCATATGTCCCTAAGGGAAGCCTGTTGCGTACATCAGAGTGGACTCTGAAATCAGCTTAACTTCATCCGAGTTGATTACCCCTCCTTATCTGTGCTGTTATTGAATCTCTGTGCCTCAGCTGTCCCATCTGTCAAACGGGACAAATACAAGCCTTTACTCCTCTAGATGTCTGGTTGTGAGGACTAATGAAGCAACGTATGGAAACAACCAGCAAAATGTTGGCCATAGTTTCCCACCTCTCTTTCTGCCTATACCTTCCCCCGTATTTTTTTTCCTCTCCAGAAACCCAGCCACACCTTGGATTTCTCTGAGCCCCACACTGGGTGACACATCTCATACAGACTTTTCCCATCCCCAGAGGGATAAGCCCAGCTTTGAACTGCAACATTCTAGCACATTCCATCTGGGCTTCATCATCAGTCTCTTCTCCTGACTGCACACCCCCGCCTGCCTCCCCAGGTTGGGATTGGGTTATGATTTAACAACCCACATTGACTTGGCTTTGACCGAGGGCTTGGAAGCACAGTATTTACGTTTACCTTTTTTGCTTTTGGTTCATCACTAGGTGGTGCTCTTTCCCAGAGTACTATAAAGCACTTTCTCTTTTGCAATTTGTTGGAAAGTTGTACCAAATGACTCTGATTCCAGTGTCAAGGTTGTGGGGCAATCCAGCCCTGGTGTCTTCTCCAATTAATCCCATCCAGGCTCACTGGGGTTGAGATCAAGAGCCTTTGCAGGAGTAAATGATGGAGACAGTGGTTGCCGTCTAAAGGCTGTCTTGCTGGGCTGCCCCTTCCCTGGTCCTTTGGTTACAGGTGGCAGCATGTTTTGTCAGCACCTGTTGGTTTTTCCAGATTGCCTGCTTCTGGGGTTTATGAAGCAAAAACAAAGCCCAGGGTCCTGAGGTCCCCAGCCAACGTGCTTGCTTGTGGTTGTTTCACATGTAATATCTGGGATCTTAAGTTGTGCTTAGACAGAGTGACATGGAAAAGGCTGTCTACTCTGTTTCTCCAGAGGTGGAACTCTCCCGGAATTGTATTAGTGAAACCGAGTCTCCCTAAAACTGAGTTCCCCTGCAGAGTTCATGATTAATCTCTCTATCCCAAACTTTATTGCCTTGCTTGTCTCCTCTGACCTCAATTCCTTTCTTGTCTCCTCCAATCTCCATCCTGTGCTAACTGAACACTAACCAACCAGAGTCAGATGCCTGAGATTGTTGTATCGATAACGTCATTAATGTACTAAAGTTGTAGAAGATCTTATCATTAACGTACAAACTCGGGTTGTTTCTCTGGGGCAAGTTGAGCTCACAGACCCCGGAGCCACGGACCACCTGGCCAGGGAATGGTAAACCGCAGACATGCTGGCTCCTAAAACCACGATTAGGAAATGTCACAAATCCACGGCCATACCACCCTGAATGCGCCCCATCACGTCTCGTCAGAAATGTCACAAAACGATGATTAATCCCAGTTTCTTTGTTTTTCCCCTTTAAAACATCCCTAACTCAAAGTCCAAGACAGAGTGGACCTAAGGCTTGTCTCCCACTCTCTTGCCTGATACTCTGCAAATAAGCCCTTACTTTGCTGCAAACACCCACTATGAGTTGGGCTTTCTGCACTGCGGCCACATGAGCCCTTGCTCAGTTACATTAGAAAAGGACTTGCTTCCTGTGTGCAAGATGGTTTTGATGGGCGGCAGGGAACCAACTAGGAGAAAAGATGAAGGCCTGGACTTGGCTGGCAGCACCAGACACAGATGAGTAGGACAGAGGAAAATAGTTAGGAGGTTAATAAAGGCAGGAGAGAGCAATGAAAATAAGTCTGCAGTTGTTCCTAACAGACATCTGTAGCAGGTGGTCAACACGGTCAGTATTAGAACAACTGCCCAGAGTCCAGTGCACTTCTCTGGCAGAAGCACAGATCTGCAGTTTGTCTTGGGGAATCGGGCATATGGTTTCCAGATGGACCGTCTCCTGAGCTAGTAGATCTTTAATTTGTGGGGAACATACAGCTTTCCTTTTTAAAAATTAGAAGAGGTTTCACTGAGTGTTCGACCCAACAGAATTTACCTGTTGCTCCCATAGGTTAAACACAGTTTGTGAGCATCAGAGCAAACAGAATAGTATTTTGAAAAGTTCTGAATATAAGGTTCTCCAAGCTCCTTATATTTTTAATGTACCTAAGTCTGTGTCTTGTAAAGTCTGATTTTCTGGAAGTGAATGATGGAATTGAAACGTCTGCTTTATCGCACTGCTGAACAATGAGGGCTGTAGTCATAAAGTAATGTCAAAGCAACAATAAAGCAAAATGCTGCAGGAAGGACAATTATTTTGATGCGTGGGTTCAGTAAAGGAAACACAATTCATATCTTAAGACTTTGAACAGTCAACTCTCTGCAGGTAAATTATTTTATACATATATATATATACATATTCCTTAGAAAAACCTAGCTTTGTTGGTAATTTTCTTTAACTTGTTTATCATGTAAATATGCTTTTTCTCTGTGTAAGTCACGATGTGTTTGGCAATGGGTAACAGGAATCCTATGGACAGTGGTTTCAAATATAAGAACATTTCTATTTTACTTCATAAAAAGCCCAACAGCTGAGAGTCCCTGGGTTAGTTTGGAAGCTTACCAATGTCGTCTAGGACCCAGGGACTTTCCACCCTCTACTCTGCATTCTTAGCTGGCTGGCTTCTGTTTTCCCACCTGGTAGGTCATGGTCATAAGATGGTTTCTACAGATGCAAGGATCACAGCCCCTCCCAGCCAGTTAAGAGACAAGAAGGGAGGGGGAAAAGAGCACTTTCTCCTCATGCACATGTCTCTTGTCATCGAGGAAACTCTTTCTCAGAAGCCCCAGGAGATATCCGCTGGTCCTGGCCAGAACTGGTCAACTGGCCAATTCTGCCTGCGAGAAGACCGGGCGCCACTATTTGGTAAAGACCACGATGCCCACAATTGACTAGGGTTCTCAGCAGGGGCATCCTGCCCCTCCAGAGGTACTGGAAATATAGAGGGGGCGCTTTTGGTTGTCACACAAAAAGAAAGGGGCTACTGGCATTCAGTGAGTTAGTCTAGGGATGTTAAATGTCCTAGGATGCACAGTACTTTTACACACACAAAAAGATTTGTCTTACTCAAAATACCAATAGCATGCCTACTAAGAAACACTGGCTCATAGCATCCATAATTCATCTCACGGGCTGATGACTCAAACACAATGAGGGGACCAAGAGCAAGAAGCACATGGCTCCCAGCAGTTGTGCCATGGTACCCTGGTGGAGGCTGGAAGGGGGATGGTGTTGCTTAGTCAATGCTGGCACAGATTCCTTTTCAGAAAGCACTGTTATTTACAATGAATGGAGATCAAGACACGGAAGTTATCTCCAAGGGTCACCTTTATTTTTACTAGTGAAAGGACTTCCTAGTAATTGGACAAGCCTGTTTCCAAGAACAGGTCAGTCTGAGTTCCCTACACCTCTAGTATCTCTGCTCCCTGCTACCACCAAGGATTCAGAATGATTGAAATCCAAATATATAGCTACTATTTGGGAGATAAAATCTCTTTGAAGACTGTACTTAATACAATAATGGCAGGTATCTAGTGAATATCTCTTGGGTATATGACAATTTTTTTTTTTTTTTTTTTGCGGTACGCGGGCCTCTCACTGTTGTGGCCTCTCCCGTTGCGGAGCACAGGCTCCGGGCGCGCAGGCTCAGAGGCCATGGCCCACGGGCACAGCCGCTCCGCGGCATGTGGGATCTTCCCGGACCGGGGCACGAACCCGTGTCCCCTGCATTGGCAGGCGGACTCTCAACCACTGCGCCATCAGGGAAGCCCGTATGACAAATATATCGATTCAAAACAATACAAGGAAGCAAAGCCTGGAAAAGCGTTCGGCCTTATATTCAAAGAGATAGGTACAATGAAACAGCATTTTAAAAATGGTACTAGTGGGACTTCCCTGGTGGCACAGTGGTTAAGAATCCACCTGCCAATGCAGGGGACACGGGTTCAATCCCTGGTCCCACGTGCCACGGTACAACTAAGCCCGTGCACCACAACTACCGAGCCCACGTGCTGCAACTACTGATGCCCGCACACCTAGAGCCCGTGCTCCGCAGCAAAAACCACCGCAATGAGAAGCCTGTGCACTGTATCGAAGAGTAACCCCCGCTCGCCGCAACTAGAGAAAGCCCACACACAGCAACGAAGACCCAACGCATTCAAAAATAAATAAATTGATTAAATAATAAACACATAAAAATTTTTTTAAATATATAAAAATAGTACTAGTAAAAATTATGATAGAAATCTAATCATATATAATTTTTTAGAGTACCTGTGGAGTTCTTTGTGGTCTGCAAAGACAAAGAAGACTAAACACCATTAGCTTTTTCTTTTTTAGTAAATTTATTTATTTTTATTTTTGGCTGCGTTGGGTCTTTGTTGCTGCGCACGGGCTTTCTCTAGTTGCGGAGAGCCGGGGCTACTCTTCGTTGCGGTGCGCGGGCTTCCCATTGCAGTGGCTTCTCCTGTTGTGGAGCATGAGCTCTAGAACGCGGGCTCAGTAGCTGTGGCTCACGGGCTCTAGAGCGCAGGCTCAGTAGTTGTGGTGCATGGGCTTAGCTGCCCCGCGGCATATGGGATCTTCCCGGACCAGGGCTGGAACCCGTGTCCCCTGCACTGACAGGCAGATTCTTAACCACTGTGCCCCCAGGGAAGTCCCACATAAAGGTTTTAAAGTCCATTAATAATCCTTGCCTGAATCAATTCTTTCTTTAGGACTTGCATAATAATTACCTTCTAATTATATCATTTATTCTATATTTATTCGCTAGCACCCTATTGTTTTTTTTGTTTGTTTGTTTTTGCGTTACGCGGGCCTCTCACTGTTGCGGCCTCTCCCGTTGCGGAGCACAGGCTCCGGACGCCCAGGCTCAGCGGCCATGGCTCATGGGCCCAGCCGCTCCGCGGCATGTGGGCTCCTCCCGGACCGGGGCACGAACCCGCGTCCCCTGCATCGGCAGGCGGACTCTCAACCGCTGCGCCACCAGGGAAGCCCGCTAGCACCCTATTGTAAAGAAGAGTTTTTCCTCAACCACCCAGAGTGAACCACAATTTTCCTTTTTTAAGGAAGGCAGAGCAAACGATATTTTTCCTTTTAATAACTAATTTTCAGAGTAAGAAGCTGGTGTGATAGCCATTTCCAGTGATGGAACAGTCCCCCTTCGTCTCTCATCAAGTGTAACTGGAGAGTCACAGATTTTTATCTATTCAGTATTTATAGTCAATTGTAGTCATTTTCTTTTTGATGCTAATATTTGCCTTAAATTTGGCCTGTGGGAGACCCTTCAAGCTGGTTCCTGTGTCTTTTAAAAATTTACTTCTGGGGACTTCCCTGGGGGTCCAGTGGTGAAGGCTCCACGCTTCCACTGCAGGGGGCCAGGGTTGGATCCCTGGTTGGGGAGCTAAGATGCCACATGCCACGGGGCATGGCCAAAATAAATAAATAAATAAAAATAAAAATTTACTTCTGAAGACTGAATATACAAAAGGGCATAGCCAGACCACAAAAGGAACAAGAATTCTGACCCACAACCTGCAGCAGCGTGCCCAGGAAACCAATCCCCTCAGCTTCCATAACCGGCCCGGAAGCCAGCCTGCTGTAAGTCACACTTGGAGGAAGTCAGATTGCTATCACAAGTAACAATCCAGGAAGATAAACAATGAGTATAACAATCAGCTCAAAACGGCCAGGACTTGATTAAAATCTGACTGCTTCTCTAATTTTTGTCCCCACTTCCAACTTGGAACCAACGAGAGAAAGCCGAATATGCAGCCCTATCCAACCGCATAGAATGCCTTGCTTCTTGTTAGCCACCTCCAGCTCCTCTGTGCCAACAGCCTCCAACAGGGCACAGCTGAAGCCCCTCTTTTTTCCACTGTGAAGCCTTCCCACTCCTCTGCTTGCCTTTGAGTCTCTGCCAAAATGCAAGTGATCATGGTTGACTCTCTTCCTATAGCAAGCTCTGAAGAAACAGTCTTTGCTTTTCTCACTGGGTTAGTCTTCACGCGTTACTGAGGTTCATTTACATACACATGAGGGTAAAAGTTATATGAGGTATAACAAATCTGAGGTATAATTTACATTAAACGCACTCATTAGTGGTACGGTTTGATGAATACTGACGAAGGTATATACTGGATAACCACCATTCTAATCATGATTTACCATATTTTCGTCACCCCAAAAAGTTCCCCCGTGTTCCTTTCCAACCGATTCCTGCTGTTTTCCACTCCTAGCCAAGCCCAGATTTGACTTCTATCCCTATAGATTAGTTTTGCCTATTCTCCTAAGTCCTGTTGACCTATCTTTATTAACCTCAGCACTACCTTTACATTCAGGCACAACAAAATGTCTGATTCATCTTGCACATTCCCTGCTCAAGAACAGGAATCAGCCAATTCTCCAAGGAGCTCTGGTTCTATTTAGTGGAAATGGAATTTAGAAACCAAGGCATGGCAAACGTGCTTATTACTACTGTAAGGCGACCAACCATCCTGTTTGCCTGGGACACTTTCAGTTTTAACACAAAGTGCAGCATCTGGGGAAATCCCCTCAGTCCCGGGGAAACTGGGACACTTAGTCATCACCCTAGTGCTTCTAGGCCCTTTCGGTGCACAGAAGCAGTAAATTTACTTTTTAAATCATATGCTCAAATTGATATATCCAATTTAAATGTTTTACAGCTTTTTTCTGAACGTCCTTGATCTTATATTTGTACCTCATTTTCTCTTAAAGTCTTGTACATTAAAAATGAAAATATTGGGGCTTCCCTGGTGGCGCAGTCGTTGAGAGTCTGCCTGCCGATGCAGGGGATACGGGTTCGTGCCCCGGTCCGGGAAGATCCCACATGCCACGGAGCAGCTGGGCCCATGAGCCATGGCCGCTGAGCCTGCGCGTCCGGAGCCTGTGCTCCGCAACGGGAGAGGCCCGCGCACCGCAAAAAAAAAAAAGAAAAAAAAAAGAAAATATTTGTATTATCCTACAATATACATACTTTCAAACCACAGCAACAAAATTACCATTAATTATAAACCACTGAGCGAAGCTGCAGATTCCTTTGCAGTTCTTTCTCAACCTTAGAATATATCTCACCACAGATAATTCTCTTAGAGTACTATGTCCAAAAGCCCTGGGGAATTAATTCCTTTTTCTGTGTAACAAGATAGTTGCATTACCAATGTGACTTACAGTTAAGTTTATTTTAATTTGCTATCAACTTTGGGTTTGTTTCCTTTTCAATGTACTTTTTGGCTATATAAAACTTCAAAAGTTCAAAGTCAGAGAAGTCTTGCTTTTATTTCTTTCGCCTCCACCTTTCCCCACCACTCTCTATAGGTAACCATTTTTATTGTTTCTAGGATATGCTTCCAATTTTCCACATAGCCTGGGACGCATTTAAAAGCAACACATAAACAGCATCCTCATTCTTTTTTTGGGGGGAGTTGCATTGTATTTCATGTTATGGATGTACGGGGTCTAACCAGTTCCCTATTAATGGACATTTGAGTTATTTTATAACTTTTGCTATGACACTACAACAAGTAACCCTGCCTACATGTTGCTTCTATAAGTGAAGGTGTATTTTCAGAATAAGGTTAGGGTTAGAAGTGAAATTGCAAGACGTAAGAATAAGTGCATATATAATTTTGGTACTCCACAGGGCTTGAATCATTTTCCCATTCCCACCAGGAAATTTACGAGCACTGTTTCTCCATTGCCGTGTAATTTCAATGTGCATTTCCATTATAAGTGAGGACGAACAGACTTTTACGTTTCGGACCATTGCTGGTCTTTTGTGTGAAATGTCTGTTCATGTCCTTGCCCATTTTTCTCTTCGGATTTTGGTCTTTGACCATCTGGAGTATAGTTTAATCTCATCCCCATAAATCACCTCATTCCAGAACACCTCCTTTGGGGATAAACGGTTTGGGTAAAATTGGATAAGGGCAGCCCAATCAAAAGATTACCTGACCCCTGTAGGAAGTATGAGACTTGTTTCACGTCTACCAGGTAACACCATCGGTCTTATGCGACGGTCCGGATGACACACAGCCTTGCGTAAGGGCGTATATTCGAATTTAAAAACTTATATTATCGGTTCCATTAAAACCTCACAAGGTTCGCCTTCCCCTCGCTTCTGCGTTATCAAGGTGCCCCTAGAGCTGCTGACATAGGTAAAACCTCCACGTACTAGACAATAGCTCCCCGGTTTCGCCTCGAGATTTCAAGGCGCGGACGAACCAAGCGTCCAGGAGGCAGCACTTCCTGACGGAAGAAAGAGCATCGGTTTCCAAATTCTCAAAACTTCAAACAGCAACAAGTCACGAAGCCTCAATTGCTCGGACTCCCCGCCCACGGTGTCGCTCCTTAGGTTGCACCTTGCCGACAGCGCGCGGAAGCATCACAGATGGGTGCTGTACCAAAGGACGGCCAATTACACGCCGCCTTCGCCCAGATTCCTCCGCCAGAGGCAGCGCCGCAGCCGCAGGTGGCCCGGCGAGCTTGTCCGCCCGGGGAGCGTGTCCACCCGGCGCCGCCAATCGCGACCCCCGCCGCCCTTCCCGTGATGCCCCGCGGCTGACCTGCGACCTCGCGGCTCACCACTCCCAGAGGCCCGCTTCCTTCCCCGCCCCCGCCGAGCTCGCAGCGCTTCAGCGGCCGCGGGGCGTGCCACCAGGCGCAGCTCTTCCTGTAGCGACTCGAGGCCCTCAGCGGGCGCCCTCCTTTCGCCTTTCCTCCCCGCGGCTGGGCCCGGCGGGCGGGAAGCTGTGGCCGCGTCCCTGAGACAACTGGTCGGTGAGTGGGCCGGGCGCTAACATGGCGGGGCGGAGAAGCGGGCGGGCGCCGGCGGCGTCGCGGGGCGGGGCGGCGGGAGGAGCGGGAAGGGGGTGGGGCGACGGGACCTCGCTTCCTCCCTCAGCGCCATTTTGTGGCAGCGAGACCTGCAAATAAAGGGGAGAGCCGGGGCTGTGGCGGGAGGAGGAGCGCGGGGGCTGGCGGCAGCGGGGTCGGGCGGCCTGGGCAGCGAGCGGGTAGCACGGGGTCAGCCTATGTGACTGGGCGGCGCCGGCGCGGCCTCCGTCAGGAGAGGTAGGTGCGGGCCGCTCGCCGGAGCGGCGGCGAGGATCTCGGGGTCCCCAGGGCTGAGGCGCGGCCGCCCGGCCCGGGAAGGGGCGGACGGAGCACAGGGGGCGACTCGGGCTTCCCGGGCCCGCCGGCCTCCCGTTAGCCGCGCCGCTTTTCCGCCTGCAGGGACACTTCCGCCACCCCGAGGCCATTTTACCTCCGTCCTCAGGGTCCCGGGGGCTAGGTGGGCGCTCCCGCGGGGCGGGCGACAATCGGAGGCCGCCTTCTCGGTGCGCGTCCAGTCCCCGCCCCGGTGTCGCCGGCTCCCACCTCGGCCGGAGCGCGAGGACTGGCAGCACGAACCAGTTCAGCAGGGGAAGGAAAGCAGCGTTCGTTGATCAAATCGCACGTCGCGCAGTAGCTTAATATTGCAGCTGCGTTGTCTTGTAGACTTCCATTTTTAAATGATGGCATGCGTTCTGAATTAAAAAGAGAAAAATTATTTATTGAATTAGAGGTTTTCGTGAAATTTTAGAGTCCCACCTCGGATCCCTGTAAGGCTGTTATTAATTTTTTAAACCATATTTCACTAGTCAGTAGGGAGCACATAGTGGAAAAGTCCAAGTTTGTTTTGGTGAAGTCAGTTGGATATTTGATCCTAGAGGACTGTGTTAAAATCCTTAATAACCGTGTTTATAAAGCAAGAAACGATTCTTTTGCCCGAGATTTAAAAAGATAAAGAAATATTTTCATGATCATGTTACAGTCCTGAGTTGTCCATGTAGTTTTCCTTCTCAGAATTTAGTTAATTCCATTGCTGAGGAAGATACGTGGAAGTCACGCGTCTGTCACCACAAGCCCTACCGGGTTTTTGTTTTGTTTTGTTTTTGAAGTATAGTCGATTTACAATGTTGTTAGTTTCAGGTGTACAACAAAGTGATTATCGACCGGGTTTTTTATTTAAAAACTTTGACCATTAAGATTTCTATGACAGATAAACATGTTGTAGACATCTAAAACCCCGTATAAAGCTACCGTGAAAATCTTTTCAAGATGCCTAAATGTTATATATGTACACATGCCATTTAATAGCATCTGATTAGGCAAGTTGGGGAAAGAAATTGCGGTCCATTAGAAATTGGGAAAGAAATTGGGACTTGTGATAAAGAGGAGGTTCAATTTCAAGGGTTTTGGTGGCTGTATTCCTAGAGTGCGTTCAGATTTTACGTTATCTTAAGCAGATAGCTATAGCTAAGAGATCAGTATTTTCACTTCTCAGTGGCGGAACTTAGGCAAACTACCTAAATTTCTAACTCCCAAAGGACAAAAGTACTGATAAAAGTGTATCCCAGGCACTGCTATTTTTTACTTAGCTCATCTAATTTATAGAACTTCATAATATATAGCTTTCCTGATTGAATTTTGAGTATTTGTCAGAAATGGGTTGGTATAATACAGAAAATCCGTAGCAGCCTTGTGGCATGGAGATGAGAGTTGTAATAATTGTATTTGTACAGTACGTTACAGCTTTCAGAGTCCGTACACTCTTGTATGTATGTATAGGTGTAATATGGAATTCCCTTGAAAATATTCTTTGTTTAGAGGTCTTGATCATTTTCATTCAATTGTACATTTTCTTGCTCTTGAAAAAAAATATTTTTCTTGCTCTTAAAAATTTTCTGTTGCTTTGCTTTTGCAAAGCAAGATGTAGATAGTATTTGGTTTTATTCTTGTTTTTATTACCTTCCATTTTTCTGCATCTAAGTATTTTCTATTACTAAGCTTACTAGAGCAAAACTTTTCAATATTCCTATAACAGTATATCCCATTAGATATTAAGGCGGTGTATCAGGCTACATTCAGTGCTATAAATAAACATTCTCAACTCTTGAAAATGTAGTTGGTGGAATTTACTTTAATCTTTCCTAAATACACATTAAAATTCTCTTTTATGTTAATGTTAGTATTTTATTTGGAATATCTTTTGTTTGTATAGTATCTTTATGGCACTTAAAACACTGACATTTGTAGCACTTTGTGGGGCAGGCAAAACTGGTATCCTCTTTTTGCTGATTTGGAGACTGCAATCTAGAGAAAGTGACTTGCTCAAGATCACATGACTGATACATAGTCAAGAAAAGTTGGTCTTCCAATTCCTAACAAGTACACTTCAACTACAGTGCCTAGGCTAATACAGTGTCAGATTATTAGTTTCTTACATTTAGTTGTGATTAGTTTCAGCAAGGTACGTGATTTCTTACTGAAGTTGTGTTGGCTGGTACTTGCTTCTCTGTTAAGGGAGAACTGAGTTGCATATCTTGGGATCATAATGCTAAGAGCCAGAGAAGTACTGGGATCTGGGATGCTAGGCACCTAGCCTACGAAAACCGAACTCTCCATCATAAGGTGTTTCTCAGTGTAAAGGCATCAGGAGTAGATGGTGGTTCTGACAGTCTGAAGAGCTATATTACCTCTGAATTATCCACATGGATAACAAAACTTTACATAAAACATAAAACCATGTTTTAGCCAATCCTCTTAAACTTGCTAAAAGGTAGCCAAATTGGTCAATTTTTGCTTCTTTTCTGTTTTGCTGTTCTGCATTCTCTAGCTAATGCTAGAGAATTCTAGCATTCTAGAATTCTAGCATTCTCTAGCTAATGCTAATTCTCTAGCATTCTCTATTCCCCCCATTTTTTAATAAGTAGCTGTTTTAATCTGAGCTAATCACCTAATGATTCATAACCCTTTTCATCATCTGGAAAATGGAAACTAACTTCGACTTTAGAAGTTGTGGTTATTAAATAAGTGATTCATAGCACTGGGTATATATTCATTTTTTCCCTTCAAGACTCAGGGTTCAAATCCAAATGATATTTCAGTCATTCTGTTTTTCTGATATGAGAATAGCTTGTTCTAAGAACCTGGAATATCCATTGTCTTTATGAACATAGAATTAACTTTAGATGGTATTGTGCTTGTCAATTGTGCTAAAAAAAAATTGTCTTGGGGAGTAATAAATTTCACAGCACATGTGCAGTGGGAGAGTCAGAATTGAGAACCAGGTTCTATTTTGATTAAATAGTTGAATGTTGATGCTTTCAAATTTTAAGCCTGTTTCTAATTTGCCTTTTGCCACACTGTCCATTTAACTGTTGTGGCATATCATGGAATCTCAAGCAAAGATTGACTTTTCATCTGCTAAAGATAAGGGAGGAATTTCTTACTAAATGCTTATGCTTTGATTTCCCAAGTCACATATTCCATAACATGTGGAGTGACTTGTGATTGAGAGTCAACATGTGAAACGCAAACATATACAAAACCTGTATTTATTCCTGACTTAACGTTACAAATTTAAACATCTATTTTTATAAAGAAAATGTAGGTATTCTTTAAGCCGTGTGTAATTAGAATCTACCCAGCGTCAAGCTTTTTAAAAGGAGAGAGAACATAAGCCAGTGTTAAAAATGTAAATAACTTGCTGTTTAGAATTCTGAAAATTGGAGGTCACCAAGAATTCTGCAGTGGGGCTTAAAGACAAAAACAGGAGACTCCCCTGCTGGTACAGTGGGTAGGACTCCGGGCTCCCTATGCAGGGGGCCAGGGTTCGGTCTCTGGTCGGGGGAACTAGATCCCACATGCCACAACTAAGAAGCCCGCATGCTGCATATGGCATTATTTCATTCTTTTTTATGGCTGAGTAATATTCCATTGTGTATATGTACCACATGCACAGTTTTGAGATGGGAAGCCTTTAGAAGGATTTAACCAGAAGACTGACATATAGGTACACATTTATATACTATTTAAGTATGTTAAAAGTTCAAATGGCTCAAATTTTCTTGTACCAATTTATTACGTTATTAGTACGTTATTGATATTTACCTACTATTTAGCATTGGACAAATGGGAAGTTCAAAGGAAATGTTAAACTTGAGTTGTGGATTCCAAGAGGTTGCAGTCTAGTGGAGGGAATGCCCATTAAAACCATTTTAAAATATAAGTAGTCAGGCCTCTGGAGGTGAACATGGTGAGCGTTTGTTTCCAAATGCTTGGGTTCACTCTAGAGTCACGTTAGGATAATCAGTCACTAAGCAGCTGTCTATAACTTGCAACAGAGATTATAAACTGGGTGATAAGGGGGCTAAAGTAGGCAGGGGCCAATTCAGAGAAAAAATACCGATTTTTAAATCGTAGAAATATGGTCATGTCTTCATAGGTATTGGTTGGTCATAGAGACTTGATCAACTCCATCAGCTCGGAAACTAATGATATATGCTCAGGTTTTTGTTTTACATCCAATGATAAGATTATCAAAGAGGGAAGAATTAAGGCAGTTAATTTATGATATGATCAATATATAATTTTTTTCCTTAAAATGTACTGATTTCTTCAACTCAGTGTACCTAATCTGAAAATCAGGGTTTAGTGACAGTATGATTAGAATATTTGAATTGGGATTGTATGTAATATAAAAAATGGTATTGAAAATCATCTCCTTTTGAGGAATCTCAGATATTCATTAAGAAGTCAAGTAGCTTTTAAAACTCAGTTTTACACTGTAAATTCTTTGATTAAGTTATTTTTATTGCGTATAATTGACATGTTATTTTCAGGTGTACAACATAGGGATTTGATGTTTGTATACATTGCAAAAGGATCACCACATAAATCTAGTAACCATCTGTCACCATACGTAGTTACAAAACTTTTTTTCTTGTGATGAAGATTTTGACTCTTTCAGCAGCTTTCAAATCTACGTAATACAGTATTATTACCTATAGTCACTGTGTTGTACATTATATCTCTGTGAGTTATTTACTGGCTACTTATTTAATTGTTTGGAGTTTGTAGTAAGTATGGTAGTATGTATGGTAGCAGGTAAAATAAACTAAAAAGAGTTTAAGATGTAAGGGAACATTTATGACTTTGCTGCCAGAAAGGATACCTAGGAATAACTTTAAATTAGCTTCTCTTTGTTAAATTTGAGTATTAGGAAATAGCACAAATCTTTTCAGTAAGCATAATAAAGTTAATGAGGGTATTTCTGTCATTAATCTTATTCAACAGGGTTAAGTGAATTTTATGTAAATTTATAAAAGAAGCTAATTTTGAGATACAAATTATTCTGTGACATGAAGTTAAATAATGTAGGGGTATTTTTATTGAGGTGTAAATACCTTCATACCTACATTGTGTAGTGATGAATTATCATGAGGATGATAGATTTGACCTTACTATAACAATGTTAATTCTGTAAAAGGAAAGGCTTAGCAACTGGTCTTACCCTTCCTCTGTCCTTTCAACAAGATGCCTGAGATACTGCCTGAGGCCAGTATCGGACTTCAGCACAAACCTATTACTTCTGCTGCCAGATTTGTCTTTCACAGGGCAGTTGTAAGAATGCATTGAAAAATTGTATTTCTTTGGGACTTCCGTGGTGGTCCAGTGGTTGATTATGTTTCTTTCAATCCTTTGTGGCAACATTACAAAGAATGATCAACTTTTTTATAAGAGAGTTTAAAAAAAAAACCTAATAACAATAGTAGTGTAAGATGTTAACAAAGGAGAAACTGGGTGCAGAGTATATGGGAACCCTGTAATATCTTTGCAGCCTTTCTGTAAGTCTAAAACTAGTCTAAGAGGTATATAATTTTTTTCACATCTTTATCGGAGTATAAATGCTTTACAATGTTATTAGTTTCTGCTGTGCAACAGAGTGAATCAGCTATATGTATACATTTTATCCCCATATCCCCTCCCTTTTGAGCATCCCTTCCACCCTCCCTCTTGAGCATCCTTCCCACCCTCCCTCTTGAGCATCCCTCTAGGTGGTCACAAAGCACTGAGCTGATCTCCCTGTGCTATGCAGCAGCTTCCCACTAGCCATCCATTTTACATTTGCTAGTGCGTATATATCAGTGATACTTTATTACTTCATCCCAGCTTCCCCCCCCACCCCACCCAATGCCCTCAAGTCCGTTCTCTACGTCTGCATCTTTATTCCTACCCTGCCACTCTAGGTTCATCAGCACTGCTTTTTTAAATTCCATATATATGCGTTAGCATACGGTATTTGTTTTTCTTTCTGACTTACTTCACTCTGTATGACAGATTCCAGGTCCATCCACTTCACTGCAAATAACTCAATTTCATTCCTAAAAGGTTTATTTTAATTTAAAAAAATAACCGAATGATTTGGTCATAACTGAATTCAGTAATAAATTCGTTTGAAAAAGCCAGTCTTTTTTTCTTCCTACCTTAACTGGAAGAAAATCAGTTGACTTTCCTCTCTTTATTCCTTTTTTCTAGGATTCAAGATGACCAACGAGGAACCTCTTCCTAAAAAGGTTTGTTTTTTCAGCAGTTTCTAAGCACTTCTTTTGACTAATAGAGTTGAAGGCACTATCCATATTGTTTGCTTGTTGTTTACTCCTTGCCTTATATTGATAGCATCATGGGTGTATAATGTGTGAGACATTGTATCTAATATGTAATATATTTTTAGAATATTTTCAGCCTTTGGAAAACTTTTGTAATAATGACATCCCCATGGTCAACTTGTAGCCTTTATCATATGAATATTCCCAGCTATATAACTACAAATAATGTCAAAATAAGAGATTATTTTACAAGATCCTATAAGTTACTTATTTTCTTTTTTTTCCTAACTTAAATCCCTTTGGTTGTAATGCAGAACCACTTCCATATTTTTCAAAAAAGTTTACAGCTAGTTCTTAGATTCTACCATTTCCTTTGAAGTTTTATTTTCTAGTCTCATTTTCCCCATTTTATCTTCAGTTTAGTCACTATGACACACACACAAAAGAGGTTACAAAAGAATAACAGTTTCTAAGAGGTATTTGTAATTCAGTTGGGAAAGTAGGGGTATGTGCTTATTAACCAGTGAATATTTAAGTGGACAATTTAAATAGTAAATGTTACGGAAATTTCTGTCCTAGGTTTTGGGGTCAAGTGCTTTAACAGTCTTGAGAATTACTGGGTGCTTTCTGTTAGGCTTTTAATATATTCTGGTATAATGATTTTCCCTTTTCTGTTTTCTGATAGTAACATGTTACTGGTAAATGCTACAATTTGAAACATTTTTATAAAAAATGTTTTAATATCTTATAAGGGAAATTAATAAGACTTAATTTTATATTAAAGTAGGAGAGGTGCCTCAGCTTTACAATCTTCTTTTGGTATAGAGAAAACATTTCATATTTCTCAATTTCCAAAGCAATTTCATCTCATTAGAATATTATGCCCACTTTAAAGAACTTTTTATTTTGAAATAATTACTGATTCATAGGAAGTTGTAAAGAAATGTACAGGGAGGGGGCTTCCCTGGTGGCGCAGTGGTTAAGAATCCACCTGCCAATGCAGAGGACACAGGTTCGAGCCCTGGTCTGGGAAGATACCACATGCCGTGGAGCAGCTAAGCCCGTGCGCCACAACTACTGAGCCTGCACTCTAGAGCTCACAAGCCACAACTACCTAGCCCATGTGCCACAACTGCTGAAGCCTGTGCACCTAGAGCCCATGCTCTGCAACAAGAGAAACCACTGCAGTGAGAAGCCCGTGCACCACAAGGAAGAGTAGCCCCCACTCGCCGCAACTAGAGAAAGACCACACTGCAGCGAAAGCCAATGCAGCAAAAAAAAAAAAAAAAGGGCTTCCCTGGTGGCCCAGTGGTTACGAATCCGCCTGTCAATGCAGAGGACGTGGGTTCAAGCCTTGGTCCAGGAAAATCCCACGTGCTGCAGAGCAACTACTGAACCCTCGTGCCACTACTGAAGCCTGCATGCTTAGAGCCTGTGCTCTGCAACAAGAGAAGCCACCGCAATGAGAAGCCAGCGCACAGAAACGAAGAGTAGCCCCTACTCACTGCAACTAGAGAAAGCCCACGTGCAGCAACAAAGAGCCAACGCAGCCAAAAATAAATCAAAAAAAACCAAAAAACTTTAGGGCTTCCCTGGTGGCGCAGTGATTGAGAGTCCGCCTGCCGATGCAGGGGACACGGGTTCGTGCCCCGGTCTGGGAGGATCCCGCATGCCGTGGAGTGGCTGGGCCCGTGAACCATGGCCGCTGGGCTTGTGCATCCGGAGCCTGTGCTCCGCAACAGGAGAGGTCACAGCAGTGAGAGGCCTGCATACTGCAAAAAAAAAAAAAAAAAAAAAAAAAAAAAACTTTATAAAAAAAGAAATGTACAGGGAGGTTCTGTGCACTCTTTACCCAGCCTCCTTCAGCGTTAACATCTTGCATAACTGTCAGACATCTTGCATAAGAATATCAAAACCAGGAACTTGACATTGGTACAATCCACAGAGCATATTCAGACTTCCCTGGTTATGCGTGCATTCTGTGTGTGGCTCTATGCAGTGTTATCACTTGTAACTTAATGTAAACAGCACCACAACCAAAATAGTTACCTGAACCATTACCACAAGTCTCTCTTATGCCATTTTTTATAGCCACATCCATCCTCTCCCACTCCATTCTTAACTTAACCCCTGGCAACAACTCATCAGTTCTTCATTTCTAAAATTATGCTATTTCACAAATGTCGTATATGTGAAATTATGCTGTATTACATATCCTTTGAGTTTTTCCACACTGCATAATATCCTTCAGCTTTATCCAAGTTGTTGCATATGTCAGTTGTCTGTTTCTTGTATTGCTGTATTTCATGGTATCATAGTTTACTATTCACCTGTTGAAAGACATCTGGGTAGTTTCCAATTTTTGGCTATTACAAATAAAGCTGCTGTGAGCATTTGTGTACAAGTTTCTGTGTGAAAATAAATTTTCATTTCTTTGGAATATGTGCTTAAGAGTGCAACTGTTGAGTTGCATGGAACATCCATTTTCAGTTTTAAAAGGATTCGCCACACTATTTTCCAGAGCAGCTGTACCATTTTACTTTCTCACTAGCAATGTATGAAGGCTCAGTTTCTCTGCATCTTCACTCAGTATTTGGTGTTACCACTATTTTTTTATTTAGCCGTTCTAATAGGGTGTAATGATAGCTTATTGGGTTTTAATTTGCATTTTCCTAATAATGATACCTGTTTTAAAGATAACAAATAGTCCAACTTTTAAAAACTTCGTTCCAAAAAATTAAGACTTTTTTTTTTTTTTTTAGATGTTGGTAGGAGTTTATTAATTTATTTTTGCTGTGTTGGGTATTCGTTTCTGTGCGAGGGCATTCTCTAGTTGTGGCAAGTGGGGGCCACTCTTCATCACGGTGCGTGGGCCTCTCACTATCGCGGCCTCTCGTTGTGTAGCACAGGCTCCAGGCGTGCAGGCTTCAGTAGTTGGCACGCGGGCTCAGTAGTTGTGGCGCACGGGCCTAGTTGCTCCGCAGCATGTGGGATCCTCCCAGACCAGGGCTCGAACCCGTGTCCCCTGCATTAGCAGGCAGATTCTCAACCGCTGCGCCACCAGGGAAACCCAAGACTTTTTTTTAAAAAACGTCGTAGTATGTACTGAGCCATTTAAGTTTCAGACATTTCAGTACAGGTTTCCTTTTGGGAGGAGCTTTGTGTGTCTTTGGTAAAAAGGGGATTCCTAATAACAGAAACCAGCAGTTGAGGGATTAAAAGTATGATCCTGTCTTCATAAAAATAAGAATATAAGTGCCAGTGGTATTTAATATTTAAAACTTTTAGAAAGAGCACTTAGTTTGTATCATAATTCTCTTTATAGGTTCGACTGAGTGAAACAGACTTCAAAGTTATGGCACGAGATGAATTAATTCTCAGGTAAAATGTTCTTTTACCAAATAAAAATCTTTCTATAGAACATTATTATGTTGTGATTCTGTACTATAGTGTTTATTTGAGGTATTGTTTTGTTTTTAATGTTAATACATCCTTAAATCATTTAATATATTTTTTGAACCTCTTTCCTACGGCCTATTTCTTCATTATATAAACATTGGGGAAAGCATAACACTTTAAAGAACTAAAGCACTAGCTTGGGTAACTTCTAGACTGATAGGTAACCTGACTTTTTTTCTTGTAGAGGGCAAATATTCAGAACTTTAACTTGAAAAGCATTTGTACTTCATGTGTATAACTTGCTATGGGGAAAGACCCTGTTCTCAGGAAGCTTTCAGTTTACCAAATGAATAGACTTGTTTTGATGTAGTTAATTTTTTTACTTTTCTGCGTAACATATGGAAAAGTTGTACTCCTTAAGGATAGTCTTCTCGTTGTGGAAGAAATATATTATTTACTGGTGAAGCAGAGTTACTCTTTCTCATAACTGTGACCTTGGTCAACTCATTTAACTTTATATATCTTTCATTTTATTATCTGCAAGTTAAAGCAGTTGGATTAAATTACTTTTAAAGATGACTTCCAGCTCTGAATTTCTGTGGTTATCTTAAAATGTCTTACTAAAGCAGATTGTCAAGTACAGCATTATATTATTCGTTTTTCAAATGTAAGAAATCAGAAAATAGGATCACGCATGTTTTGTATTTTATAACTTAAATATATTCTTTTTGCATTTTATCACTATGGTAATTTTTTTACGAGGTAACTTTTAGATTAAAATGAATTTTTCAGGGCAACTTGCAAGTTCATTGAACTTTTTCCTCTAGAAATTTCAAGGAATTTTTACTTGAGGAACTGAGTAAATTTAACAGAGTGGAAGTTGGGGAGAGAAAAGGTGGTTTTATAAGATAGGGAAACACAGATGACATGCTCCATTGTTTCCTAGAGCCCGATAATTTCCCCTGCATTGCTACTCTTCATTTTGGTGCGTGGGCTTCTCGTTGCGGTGGCTTCTCTTGTTGCAGGGCATGGGCTCTAGGCATGCAGGCTCAGTAGCTGTGGCGTGCAGGCTCAGTAGTTGTGGCTCGCAGGCTCTAGAGCGCAGACTCAGTAGTTGTGGTGCACGGGCTTAGTTGCTCCGCGGCATGTGAGATCTTCCCAGGCCAGGGCTCGAACCTGTGTCCCCTGAATTGGCAGGCGGATTCTTAACCACTGCTCCACCAGGGAAGTCCTGTTGTATTCTTTAGATTCTGCTTATGTGATGTGATATCATACAGTATTTGTCTTTCTCTGTCTGGCTTATTTCACTTAGCATAATGCCCTTCAAGTCCATCTATGTTCTGCAGATATTCTTTTTTTTTTTTTTTTTTAGTTTATATTCTTGAGGTAGTTTAATTTATTTAGGGACTTCTCATTTATGACTTTTAAGTAGGTTTTTTCCTCATTAATTCTCTTTGTGATTTTAAATTAACTGCTACTTAGTCTCTTTTTTCTACTTGATGAGGATGTTTGTGGTTTGAGCTTTTATATATATATTTTTTGTTTGTTTTTAATTAAGGCTGCATTGGGTCTTGTTGCTGCACGTGGGCTTTCTCTAGTTGCGGCGAGCAGGGGCTGCTCTTCATTGTGGTGCACGGGCTTCTCATCAGTGGCTTCTCTTGTTGTGGAGCATGGGCTTTAGGCACTCGGGCTTCAGTAGTTGTGGCTCACGGGCTCTAGAGCGCAGGCTCAGTAGTTGTGGCTCACGAGCTCTAGAGCGCAGGCTCAGTAGTTGTGGCACACAGGCTTAGTTGCTCTGCTGCATGTGGGATCTTCCTGGACCAGGGCTCGAACCCGTGTCCCCTGTATCGGCAGGCAGATTCTTAACCACTGCGCCACCAGGGAGGTCCCTGAGCTTTTATATTTCTCGTTTCCTCTAAAATAAATAGTTCTTATATAACCTCCACAAAACATCTTTATTCATCCCAAAATGTTGAATGAACTCCTCTTTGTGTCCTAGGTTGTAGAGGCCGTAAAAATGAGCATGCCCTTGGCCTAGTCTTTGTGTAGAATGGATTAGCTTGATATTATGGAATATTTTTGTTCATTGTGTTGTAATGTTAATAAATCTCATAGCAAACTTGTCAGAGGTTTTTGTTTTTTTTTTTTTTTTCCACTGTTGTGCCCTCTCCCATTGCGGAGCACAGGCTCCGGAGGTGCAGGCTCAGTGGCCATGGCTCACGGGCCCAGCCGCTCCGCGGCACGTGGGATCTTCCCGGACCAGGGCACGAACCCGTGTCCCCTGCATCGGCAGGCGGACTCTCAACCACTGCGCCACCAGGGAAGCCCTTTGTCAGAGGTTTTAAGATTATAAAAATATTTTCTAGGGCTTCCCTGGTGGCGCAGTGGTTGAGAGTCCGCCTGCCGATGCAGGGGACACGGGTTCGTGTCCCGGTCCGGGAGGATCCCACGTGCCGCGGAGCGGCTGGGCCTGTGAGCCACGGCCCCTGGGCCTGCGCGTCTGGAGCCTGTGCTCTGCAACGGGAGAGGCCACAACGGTGAGAGGCCCACATACTGCAAAAAAAAAAAAAAAAAAAAAAAATATTTTCTAAAATCAAAGTAAATTTTAGTTAGCTGTAACTGAAGAGCACCTTGAAAACAGCTCTTCAGTAAGCAAGGTGGCAGGCGGCTTACTTTCCAGGAGCAGTTGCTTAAATGTAAGACTGGGGAAAGTTTGTTATCTGCAGTAATTGCCAAGAGCAGCTAATATGGCCTATATTTTGAGGGTAGAGGAATATAATGAAGAAAGGTCCTGATGGCATATGGCATGTATGGAAGTTGTTTCTGCTAATTAGATATGCTTTTGAAAAATAGTATGTTCTCTCCCCCCCACACTTTTTTTTTTTTTTTTTACTTTGAGAGAATCACGTGGTATTTTCACATAAGAGCCGAGATAACCTTCAGTCCCTTATAATCAGGCACTTAAAAATTTTTTTTTAATGTTTTTTAAATTTTATTTAACTTTATTGATTTTTGGCTGCGTTGGGTCTTCGTTGCTGCACACGGGCTTTCTTCTAGTTGTGGCGAGCAGCGGCTGCTCTTTTTTGCGGTGGGCAGCCTTCTCATTGCAGTGGCTTCTCTTGTTGCAGAGCACAGGCTCTAGGCACGCAGGCTTCAATAATTGCGGCATGCGGGCTCTGGAGCGTGGGCTCAGTAGTTGTGGCACACGGGCTTAGTTGCTCCGCAGCATGTGGGATCTTCCCAGAGCAGGGCTCGAACCCATGTCCCCTGCATTCGGATTCTTAACCACTGCACCACCAGGGAAGTCCCTAGGCATGTTTTTTAAATGCCTTTTGTTTGAGGTGGAGAGCATATCTGAAAAGTAGGGTTAAGTTTTTCAGTCAGCTTCCATAATCCAGGCAACATGCTGAACATCAGTGATACAAAGTCCTGTATGGTGTGTGATCTGACCCACGGGAACACTGCTTGGTGTATTTTCAGCAGGGAACACTTTTCTCTGTATTTCCATTTACCTAACTCCTGTAAGTTGAGAAGGAATAATTTTGAAGTGACTCATTTATTATGGGTTAAACTAGATTTCTAGTTATCTCAAAATGGAAGAGACATTAAAATTCATGCAGTGGAATTCTCAGTATTATTTAAAGCTTATGGATGTGGTTTTCTAGTATATTTAATAAAAGCAATTTAAACATAACTAATATGGATTTATTTTTGTACTAGGTGGAAACAATATGAAGCATATGTACAAGCTTTGGAGGGCAAGTACACAGATCTTAACTGTAAGTTTGAGTTTTAGCTTTCTAAAGACTATGTGACTATTGCATTTTAGATTGTTGTTATAAGCACAGGATAACTGGTTTTACTAAGTAATTTTTATTCAAGCATTTTATTGAGGAGCTCTGTCCAGGCACTATGCTGGGTGCTAAGAAATAGGTGAATGAGACATGCTCTGTCTTCTTGAAGAGTTCGCAGTCATTGGAGAAGACCAACATGCAATAATCTTATAATAGCACTTCTCTTTTAACTGAACTACAAGGTTCTGAGAGAGCATAGATAGGGAAATTCACAACTACTTGAAACTTTCCTTGATGTGTCCCTTCCACAGAGAAATTTCAAGTGAAGCATGAGTTATTACTCTAGAAGAGAGAAGCAACCAGTATTAAATTTATGATAGCTTAAATTGTAACAGTAGGATATAGCTGTGTGTATTTATGGATTTTTCAACATCTGCTAAAAATAATACAACGAAGTTTATCATTTCAGACCAATTTAGTCTTTGTCACTTTTCACTGAGTTAGAGTAACATAATATTTGTGAGTATAAAAACCAGTGCACTTTTCCAAGTTCAGAAAGTTTAATATCCTAAAATCTCAATTATTTTATGATTATAGTATAATCCATAGAAGTTGTGAACATTATGAAAACTTAAAGTAATAATTATCTCTGCAGTTATGGGCATGTTTATATTGAATAGGTTAAAAACAGTACTAATCAGGACTTTGTGAATACTTCATAGTATAAACAAATGCAAATAATGAAGTTTCCTGGTGTTTGTTGGCAACAGATTAGACTATAACAACGTAATCCCGTCTAGCATTAAGTGGCTGTGGACCCGTATAACAGCACTAACTCCTAAAAGAGCGCTCATGATCAGGAACAGATTTCATTGTTACAGAAGCATTGGTAGAATAGAAAGTAAAGATTTAAACTTGTTACCATGGTTTTTATCATCTGTTCAAAGGCAATCAGAACTTTCTTTTGGTTAGTTCAGTTTGATCTTGAAAATTATATTTCATGATGTTGGGGGTTTTTTTCCTTTAATCATCAGCTAATGATGTAACTGGCTTAAGGGAATCTGAAGAAAAACTAAAGCAACAACAGCAAGAGTCTGCACGCAGGGAAAACATTCTTGTAATGCGACTAGCAACCAAGGAGCAAGAGATGCAGGAGTGTACTGTAAGTATTTCAAATGTTTTAAAGTCTTTTTGAGGAATTGGGTTTTGGGTCATGATGACATGTATTAATTCACATTAAGCTAATTTTGTTACTTAATAGGAATTATAGATGCACATTTTGTTAAGGTAGAAATGCTTTGAGCTTAAATGTGCTAAATGTAAAATTTTGATAGATAACCTTTCATTATTGGATTTAAAGTAATTTTTCTGTGGCCAAGAAGTCAAAAATCTTATTCTCTGAAACCTCCATGATTTATAAGAATTAGTATATTGGTTCAGATATCTTTAAGTAACTGATATCTGAGGGTATAAGCAGCATTTACTCTTTACTAAGCAAGCCGTCTGATTAGTTTCTCCTCTGCTGTCTTTACCCCTTTCTGTATAAAGTTATTTTTCTTAGTATCGTCAACTTCTACCATGTCTTTTAATTGTTAATCTTTCATTCGTACTATTTGCCATGTCTACATAGATCTGAAATCTAATGATATATTTGATCCTTTAGCTCTGGGGTTGAATTTAGAGTCAGCTTTATGCTGTCTTTGACAGTCTTAGCCCTTTCTTTTGTTGTTTGTATATGTCAGTTATATAAAATAGGGGCAGCTCTATTCCTGTTGTTCCTAATCGTTTTTTTTTTCTTTCTTTCTTTGGTTTTTTTTGTTTTTGGACTGCACTGCGCGGTTTGCGAGATCTTAGTTCCCTGACCAGGGATCAAACCCAGGCCCCTGCAGTGAAAGTGCTGAGTTCTAACCTCTGGACCGCCAGGGAATTCCGTGTTGTTTCTCATCTTAAAAGCTGAAATTTTCCTGAATTTTTTTGTGTAATCTCCATTTGATAGTTATTAAAATCTAGTGCATAAGGCAATATTCTGGTCACTGGAGACTAATAATCTGTGGGGCACAGTTCTGTTTCTTCTCTCACCAATAAAATGTTCTTTAGGGCTTAATCACAATCCCTATTCTTCTTGTGCAGACGCTGTCTGTTGTCCACATTTCCACAAGTCTTTAGTCCCTTTTCCTTTTTTTTTTTTTTTTTTGCTGTGCTGTGTGGCATGTGGGATCTTAGTTCCCCGACCAGGGATTGATCCCACGCCCCCTGTGCCCTGCGTTGGGAGTGCAGAGTCTTAATCACTGGACTTCCAGGGAAGTCCCCTTCACTTCTTCAAAATGACTTCTTTACCTGTTAAAGAGTAGCCTCTGTTATTTTCTCTATCTTCTCACCATTCCTTTTGTTTTTACCAATTTAGTTTCCATCTGCACTGCCACTGATATTTTTTCTGTAAAGTCACTAATGAACGTATTAAGAAATTTCTCTTTCTCAGCACTCGTATGTCTCTACTTTCCCTAACTTCAACTATTGACCATTCCCACCTTTGGTTTTTTTTTTTTTTAACCTAGATACCTGGTTCCAAGAAGTCTTACCAACATTTTGAATATAAGGTTTTTGTTTTTGTTTCTTTTCTGTAACACCCACCCATCCCATTCAATTTTTTTTTTGCTTAGGATTTTCACATCTAATGGTATGAGTACTGCTTCTCGAGGGCCTAGTCTCAAAACCATTTAATTCTTTCTTCTTGTGATATTTAGGACTCTAGGTTCTACCATTTACTCATTAATAGTTTTAGGTTTCCCTGTTAACATGGCACTGTGCCAGATGCTTATACATGCAAAGGATGAATCTTACCTTCAGAGTGCTAGCACCTGGTAGATAGAGTGTGAATAGATGGTGCTGATGATGTCTCATAAAACCAGTGCATCTTGATTTCTTTTTATCTCTTGAATCCTATTCTTGACATTCTAGTCCAGATACTTCTTAACACTTGCCTAGATAGTATGTGCTGTTGACTCATCTCAGTGATTGTGCAGCCATTCCATATACACAGGCAGTTTTGATCATGTTATGCCCAGTCAGGGCCTTTGGTGATGCCTCATCACCCTTTTGTCATCTCAGCCTATATTTAAGAGTTTTTTTCAAGTAGAACCTAACTTTTTCCAGCCACATTTTTTTACAGCTCTTCTCTGCACAGGCCAGCCGAAGAACTCACTGCTCTTTCAGTTAGAACACAGTGAAGTTTTGCAGAGAGGGCAGCAGGAGCAAACACAAGGAAATGGCAAGCTTATGTGTAGCAGATGAGGGCCGTTCACTGTGTAATCTAAATACTAGTAACTATGTTCGTGTAAGAGAGGCAATGTTTTCTTAGCGATAGCGGTACATGCTATATGTTACATGGCATGCTTTATTCCTGTTAGATTACCTCAGCAGCTTGCATTATATTGAATAAATAGGTGTACTTTTTGGTTTAAAATGAGTTACTTTTAAAATTCCTTAAGCTAAAAGAGGAAAAAATAGTTCTCTTTGCTCAGTGAAATACTAACTAAATGTATCCTACTATACTTGTATCTTTTATGGTAGAAATTAGCTGCTTAGGGAATGTTAGTTTCGGTCGTTTTTTTGCGCTATGTGGGTCTCTCACTGTCGTGGCCTCTCCCATTGCGGAGCACAGGCTCTGGACGCGCAGGCTCGGCGGCCATGGCTCACGGGCCCAGCCGCTCCACGGCATGTGGGATCTTCTCGGACCGGGGCACGAACCCGTGTCCCCTGCATCGGCAGGCGGACTCTCAACCACTGCGCAACCAGGGAAGCCTTAGTTTCAGTCCTGTTTAAGGTTTACTGTGGAGCAGGATCTTGAACCAGATCTACTTTGGGTGTGAAGAAAGTGATGCATTTAATGATGATACACTGTATCTCATATTTTAGAAATGTATTTTTAGTGTGCTAGTAAATAGTACAACCAAAGTTGAAGTTGAAGGTTTCATATGTAAGCAGAGGGTTTTGGTATGGTGGGAAAAGCCCTAGATTGGGAGTCAGGAGGCTTGAGAACAAGAATTCTAGTTTCAGTACTGGCACTGAACTAACTATCCTTGGACAGTTGGCTTATCTACTCTCTCAAAAATAAGCAGTTTGGACCAGGTCAGTCACCTTCCAGCCTTACAATGCTGTGATTCAAATCTACTTGGAGGGGAAAAAAATGCTTAATTTTGGGTTAAGGTGCTGTTTATAAAGCTGTAATGCCAACTCATGTAAATATGTAAGTACTATACATTTTTAAATTTAGAAATGCAAATATGTTTTAAATTATAACCTTGTAACCTGGTGTATTTTTAGGGAACTTGTATATAGACTAATTTCCCATAAGCACAGATTTACTTACATAAGTAATATTTTAAACTTTGCTTTTTTTCCCCAGTGGGCATCAGCATTTTTAGTAAATATAACAGTGATGGATTGATTGATTTTGTACTGTTTTGGTTGCCAACGTGTTAGTCTCCTTATAGTTGAAGTTTCTAAATACGGAGTGCAATCAAATGGCCTTTATTCCTACATGGATAACCTTAAATAGTTTCCTGGGGGGTTTTTTTCTTCGTTTTTGGCTGCACAGCGTGCAGGATCTTAGTTCCCTGACCAGGGATCGAAGCCAGGCCCCAGCAGTGAGAGTACTGACTCTTAACCACTAGACCCTCCTAACCAAGGAATTCCCAAGTAGTTGTTTTTAATTTGTACTTTTAGAGGATTTTATGATCAAGGGGGGAAAGGACTTAACAAAACAAGTTGGTAAATCCAGTGAATGAAAGGGATTTTATCTCTTCTTAAGTATGTTTCCTTGGATTTGGTAGTAATTGGCGTTTTTTTGCTTTGCACAGACTCAAATCCAGTACCTCAAGCAAGTCCAGCAGCCTAGCGTTGCCCAACTGAGATCAACAATGGTAGACCCAGCGATCAACTTGTTTTTCCTAAAAATGAAAGGTGAACTGGAACAGACTAAAGACAAACTGGAACAAGCCCAAAATGAACTGAGTGCCTGGAAGTTTACGCCTGATAGGTAAACAAATCATACTCCCCAGTCAAGACTTCCCTGACAGTCCCACTACGAGAAAGCTGTGGTGGGACAGCCAAGTACTCGTTTCCACACCAAGACTCAGACTTTTTGAGCCAAAAAGCCACATTCTTATACTATCCAGCTTGTAATGGTTAATGTAAAACTTACCAGATGAACCTTGTGTTTCAGCTTTTTTCTCTTCCCCCTCCCCTTGCTTCAGAGGCCTGATGGCGTCGGACTATTCCGAAGAAGTGGCCACCTCCGAAAAATTCCCCTTCTAGAACATGTAGACACTTGAGAAATGTTTCTGTTTGAAGAAAATAGAGGGAGAAACAGAAGTCTTAAGTCTGTGGCACACTGTGTCTTCAGACAGTTTGGAGGAATGAAAACCTAGAGATTTAAAATCATGAATTGAACATGTAAAATTCCAGTAAATGTAAAGATGGAATATGCATCGCTCTTAACCTTGAGCATAGTGACTTAGAGACACTGTATATCAGTTTTGCCAATAAGACTGTGGACTTCGTGATTGTTGTTGAACTTCTGGGTCAAACTCAAATGAGGTGAATTTTGCCTTTAAAGGGTTTATTTGCTAAGAACCAACTTAATAGTCATGAGAGAATCAAATAATAGATGTCAGTACAAGTAGTTCATATATTTAACCATTTAGTTTGGGGCTCCATATTACTTGATTGAGCCTTAAATCAATGTGGTTTCACTCAATGGTTTGTTCTCTGAATGGTTGCTAATACTGTAGATAATCTTATTGAGGACTGTACAAATAATGAAGGTGTGGATCAAACTTCAGGTCTAAACTGTTTGAAGCATTATAAACATTCATTTCACAACTAGATTGTATAAGGATATTAGCTGTGATGAGACTCACTGCGTTATTTTTTTCAGTAGTGAAATTTATGAAATCCCCATTCCATTCAACAGGCACATGTTGAAAGAGCATTGTCGTTGGTGTTAATGGGGGAATGTGTTCCTTCATTGTATTTGGGCCTTTTGTATTGCACTCTTGATATTAAATTAAATGTGCCTTGAAATAGTTGGGTTTTTTTTTTGTTTTGTTTTTGGTTTTGTTTTGTTTTTTAAGTTCAAGGATTACTATGATGATTTTGTTGTACTTTTAACATTTTGGTTTTGGGGGGGCTGTGAGAGCAGACTGATTTCGAAAAAATTGTTGCTGTGCTCTTCAAAGTGAAGGAAAAGGCTCTGTGTCTCATTTTTTAAAGACCTACTTTTTTCCAGCTGGTATCATAAAAGACAAGGAGACTTGACACTTGTTGCTTTTTGACACCTTGTCCCAGGATATTGCAGTAGACATTAATGTGGGACAGCTTCACAGGGTGCCTGCCAGAAGATTGGGGACAGAATGTATTGGAACTGTGGGCTGGCCTAAGTGAGACATTTTGTGAATTGGAAAAAAAAAAAAAAAACAAGGTATAGTGATCATTTCTAGCAAATTCATTTGATCATTTAGATAAATGAGGCATTATTTTCTTCATGCTTCCATCCAATCCTGGAGGTGAATTTTTTCGTCAGATCATTCTATAAGTCACCAATTCGAATTTTCACTTGGTGATAATGGAGTCTAAGATGAGTGGAAGATAAATGTTCCAGATTGCCCCAACGTTTAAGTGCAGTTTTAACAAGGGTGACTTAAGTTCTCTCTTAATCATTCAAATCAATTGTAAGTATCTTGTATGTGTGTGCTTTAGGGAACTGGTTGTGGGGCAGAGGGTGGGCTGGAGAAGTGGTTTGTGTGACTTCACGGCAAGAAATCGCTTCTAAAATTCTCACTGCTTGTGGGGGTTGGAGGGTAAGTAACCAAATCTGTTTGAAATTGGCTTCTTGTGCCCGATCTAAGGCTTTTGTGTATATGTTATGCCATTTAAGATCACAGTAGAGAAGGCCTGTGTATTCTCAGTAGGTCAGGAAATAATTCATAAAAGGTATCATTAACATGTACTCAAATTTAGCCAAGTATCTTTCTTTGCCACTTAGGTAACAGTCACCTTGAAGTGGGTTTTTTATTCTTACTGTTAAAAACTTTTTTTTAATTAATAAGGTAACACATGCTAATGTATAAAATTGAAACAGTGTAAAGAAAAGTGGAGGTGAAAAGTGAGTTTTACTCCTGGGTGTGACCTTGCCCTTCCCTGTTCTATTCCGCAGGAGTAGTAAGCACTTTTAAATTTCTTGGGTATCATTAAGATAATTTGTGTGCATATACAGTAATTATATATATATATAGATAGATAGATAGATAGATTTTAAACAAATGTGACATACATGTATACATACATACAGATGATTTGTGCCAGGGCTTTCCCCACCCCACTTTATCCTTGGGCATTTCCCCATTTTTTTTACTATATTTAAATTACTTACCATTTTTAATGGTTATATAATATTTTCATTGTATTAGTAAATCATAACTTACTTTAATTACCTATAAATGGGTTTTTATTTTGTAAAAAGTAGGCTATAAGCCAGAGTTCATCAGGTGGTATAAATACATCATTAATTTGAAACAAATAGTCCTCAATCAATACTCTGGAATAATTCAAATAGAATGGGTTATGTGGGTTTTGTTTTGTTTTCCACTTTTTTATTCTGTTTTAAGAAAGATCTCATGAATTATGTTGTCCACTTCAGTTAAAATATTTCATACATGTGACAATGCGTATATTTTAGAGTAGTTAGAGGGATATATTGCAGTGTTTTGACAGTTTTCAGTTTGCATTTAAACATTTAAGTACTTGTGTGTACACCTCTTCAGAATACCCTGTCTCCCTTCCCCTTGATAACAAAGCAGTGTACAGTGTCCGTTCTTTTTTATAAATCATTCTCTTAAATTATTTCCTATTGTATTTTCTTTGTGGGTTATTTGATTTTTAGGAATGAGTTAGATTTTTTTTTTTTTGGTAAAATGATTCCAAAGACAAGTTACTTGTAATTGGATTCTTACCATCTTTTGTGATATGATGAACACAACACAGATTTTACATGACATAGTAAAATTACAGAATGTTTAAAGAACAGTTTTTTGAAGATTTGTTTTAAAGTGATCACTAATTTTAGAAGTGGTAGGATTATTTTAGAACAGGCATTTATAAAAAGGCATGACTTCATAAATGAAATACTTTTTGCATTAGAATTTGTGATACTTTATATGAGGTTAAGTCAGGTCACAATGTACTGATTTTACAATTGTCTATGTTTTAAAAAATTCATATAAAAGATTTCTCAGGTTGGTAAACACTAATGCTATATACTTTGCAAGAAAGCAGTGTTGTGGGAGCATAGGCAGTAAAGTGGAAGGAATGCCCCTGTCTTAGATGGTGGTGCGTGTTTCTTATTCCTCATTTGATTTGTAAACTCTTGTTCCCTAGAGGCTAAAGTCTGAGGGTGCTTATAGGAAATGGGGGATATCTGGAGCTATAATAACAATGAACAGAAATATCAGCTAATAAAGTTGCCATGTAGAGAAAAAACCCTTACCACATGCTAACTCATGGCTTTCATCTGAGGCTCCTTTGCGCAGTGGTACCCCAGGTTTTACCAGAGATTTGTGTAAGGAAAATGTATTAAAAACTTTTGCTTGAATCATATTGGGTTAGAACATGTGCTATTGATAAAAGAACCTTGCAACACTGAGCCAAAGAATGAGAAACATTTACAAAGTGCTCCCATCTTAAAACATTTAAAAAGTGTGTGTACGGCAATTGCAAAAATGCAACCAGAAGCCCCAGTAACAGTGTCTCAATAAAACTTCACTGCTTTTCTTTAGCCTCATTAATAAGAATAGAAAGAATCACTTTTAAAGAGTGCTAATTTAAGTATATAATTGTGATGTTACCTTTGAAACTTGGATAGGGACAGTTTGATATTCTTGTGATGGAGTAAAGTTCAGAATGACCTTACTGGTTAAAAAATTTTTTTGCTGACACTTTCTATTGTTTTCTTCTTTTAACTCCTTTAAATAGGGCTTTCATTTGCCTGATACACTACTTCAAATTCATCTCATCCTTAATAGTAATATAGGGGATGAACATTGATTGCATTTTTGCAATTACTGTGTATATGCACATAGGTCTATAGTACATTGCACTAGCACTTGGTAACTAATTTGTTGAAAGTATGGCACTCCTGATTTGGCACACACTTACATATTTGCATTATTTATGATAAGTAACTCCAACCTTATTTTTGTGTCCTAAGAGTAATCTTTTCAACATGGATAAAATCTTCACCACATACCAATATTAAAATTTCAAAAACTTCCATCCCAGTTTAAGACAGCTCAAAAGTATATATATATCATATGAAATTAAATGAGGGATTGGTGAATAGGAATAGTCTGAAGGCTTTTTAAAAACAGTAACTGAACAGGCCTCACTTAATGCAGTAAATAAACGTGAGAACTGCCTATTAAGAGGCATCCTTAAAAATGCTGATCTAGCAGGAATAAATATACTCTCATTCATTTATATATTTATAGGTGCTAATTTTTATATATTAGGTATTTTAAAGAAGTTTACATTTGTGGTTGATGTTACGTTAACCCTTTCAAGAACTTTTCTGTTGCATAAAGCTAAGTACCTTAGTGTTTTCTAATACTGTATATCTAAAATGTGTGTTAATTAACTGGCCTGTTTCTATTTCAAATTATAATTTGGGATAAAAATAGATTTCAGAATCAGTTATTAATAGAAACAAAAAGTAGCCATTTAGGTACTTCTTTAGGTTTCTAAAATTTTTGCTGCTGTATTGGCAAAATACTGAAATGTACAAGATGGATGTGTTCCAAAAAGAAGATGGTAATTGTAGGGAGGCATCTGCTGTGACATAGTGTTATGTTCTGTACGTGTTGAATCTATCGTTGTAATAATTGCAAGCAAAGAAGGTTGTAGAGAGTTTTGTCTTCATTTTGTGATGAATGGCTCTTTCCTTTACAGCCAAACAGGCAAAAAGTTAATGGCGAAGTGTCGAATGCTTATCCAGGAGAATCAAGAGCTTGGAAGGCAGCTGTCCCAGGGACGTATTGCACAACTTGAAGCAGAATTGGCTTTACAGAAGAAATATAGTGAGGAGCTTAAAAGCAGTCAGGATGGTAAGGGGTTTTTTGAAAAGTTTGGTTAAGTTTGCACTGGCTTTAAAATACTGCCAGGCATGAGTATTATAGATTAGAGTGTATATGCTCATCTCTGCCAATGGTTCTATAAAATTATAAGTGAAATATTTCCAGTTGAGTCAGCAAACAAAGCCATTTAATCTTAGCGGTCCCCTCAGCCTCCCCCCCCAGCCCCTGAATTGTTTATTGTGCAAATTTCATAAGAAGTTTTTGTTTTTTAGGGGTGGGATTTGGCAAAAGATAGAAAGGCTGTTGTATTACTAAAGCATTATGTAGCTATATAAATTTATATTCAGTGCTTAAAAGAGGGAATATCTTCATTTAACCAATTTCTGTAAGTGTAAATCTTGGAAGTATTTGGCTATTTCCAGGGATCTGAAAATATATATAATTGATTGTGGAAATTCCCTGGTGGTCCAGTGGTTAGGACTCGGTGCTTTCACTGCCGGGTCCAGGTTCCATCCCTGGTCAGGGAACTTAAGTCCCTGCAAGCCGCACGGCATGGCAAAAAAATAATAAATAAATAAAAGTATATAGTTCATTTTACCTTTTAAGATCCTATTTAGTGAATAAGATGTAATAGTTCTTTGCTAAGACAAACGCAACTTGTCAGCCACCATCTCTTTTTTTGTTGGGCAAGTATAGTTTCATCCGTGCCGTTTCTCCTTTGTGAGGAAGATTAGTAGTAAGAAAAATACCCAAGCTCTGGAGATTAAATTAATTGCAAATTTGTAGTTAATTGCAAAGAAGGTCGCTAGTCAAGCAATATCTTTAAAACTGCCTTTTCAAAGTGATGGTTCTTAGCTCTCACTATTTATAAATATAGTAAATAGGAGGTTTTGTATAGTAGTAAATGAACTCCCCCCCCCACCCCACCCCCAAGGCCTTTTTAGAACTTAATAGACATCTGTATTTTTATCAGTTTTCAAGAGTTATTTTCTCTGAATTTTGTTCTTGGATGGGGGATAATCCTTGATGACTGCATAGGCTTCTTTGGAGTATTAGAGTAGAGGACCGCACTTCCCCAGGGGCTAACCTGCTGTGGAGCTGAGACATTGGCTCGGAGGATGAGGAGTAAGGGGCTGGACATGAGGCCCCAGCTCAGCAGACGTGGAGCAGCTTCTGTGGGCTGTGACCAGTTTTATGTGGCTAGGTAGTTTGAATAAATTTAAATTTGGTTGCTTTAATATATTTATTTTAAGCTTTTGCCTTCCTCCCCAAAACAAACTCATTGTTGAATGGCTATTTTAACATTCCAAGCAAAATTTTAAAGTACTCTTGTGATTTTATAATTGTTATTTGTTTATTTAAACATTTACTGATTGCCTGGCTTTGTGCAGGCACTAAGAAATATTTTTAAATATGTTAAAAGATATTAAAGTAGGTTTGACTCTCCTTTGCACAGAACTGAATGACTTCATCATTCAACTTGACGAAGAAGTAGAGGGTATGCAGAGTACCATTCTAGTTCTTCAGCAACAACTGAAGGAGACGCGCCAGCAGTTGGCTCAGTACCAACAGCAGCAGTCTCAAGCCCCAGGCCCGAGTACCAGCAGGACTACATCTTCTGAGCCTGTAGGACAGGCAGAGGGCACAGGTAAAGACTGCAGTCGTCTGGCCAACGGACCAAGTAATGGCAGTTCCTCCCGGCAGAGGACGTCTGGGTCTGGATTTCATAGGGAGGGGGACACAGCCGAAGATGACTTCCCTTCTTCACCAGGGAATGGTAATAAGGCCTCCAACAGCTCGGAGGAGAGAACTGGCAGAGGAGGTAGTAGTTACGTAAACCAACTCAGTGCGGGGTATGAAAGTGTAGACTCTCCCACGGGCAGTGAAAACTCTGTCACACACCACTCAAATGACACAGACTCCAATCATGACCCTCAAGAGGAGAAAACAGTGAGTGGGAAAGGTAACCGAACTGCGGGTTCCCGCCACGTTCAGAATGGCTTGGACTCAAGTGTAAATGTACAGGGTTCAGTTTTGTAAAAAATTTTTCCAGCAAATTTTTATACAGTGTCATTTAATTTGGGAGAGGATACTGTCCAGAAAATTAACGCATACTTTTGTCACAATTTGCCTTTTTTGTGGGTGTTTTTTTTTTTCCTTTCCCTTTTTCTTTTTTTCTTTTTTTTTTCTTTTTTTTTTCTTTTTGCTTCAATACCTCTGCCACTTTGGAAACGGTAACAGTTAATTACTTTGAATGTTGCTAAAAGGACATTTTGTGTAGGGTCAGGTTATTTTTATATGAGTTAATGTGAAGTTGTAAATGGAAACCTTTCCTTAAAGTGTAACACAATGATGTCTGTTTAAATCTGTGTCTATCCTAGAACCTGTGCTGTGTAAGGGCATTCTTATTCATGCTGTTATTGTACTTACGCACCGTTCAGACTTGTTAGCGTAGCTGTGGGTTTATGACTGCCAGGTCTGCCCAGTACAGTAGTTTTATCACTGAAAGTTGGACTTGTTGAAGGAGTCCTATAGTAGTTTCAGTGTTAGATACAGTTTTTTCCACCATACATCTGTGCATTTTCTCTTTAGGTGACTGAATGTTTAAGAAACTGTGTGCGTAGTTACTCAGTTTTTATGAATTGTTGTATCCTGTTAATGCATATTGCTCTGTGACTCCAGTATATCTCACCTGTACTGACCAAACTTAAATAAAGATTTTTATTGTAACTCCTTACATGAGTTGTTTTTTGTTTCTTTATGTGTGTTTAGCATTTGTCATTTCTTTTCATTGGCTTGCTGAATGTCTACTCATTATTCAACATACCACAAAGGTGAAACTTAAGTCCATGCATAAATTTAATTGTGAACTTAATTTTTTTTTAATTTATCCCTTGTTTTGGAAAATGAACTTGGAGTTTAGGACTACACTTTAATGTTTTTTCCTGACTTGTAAAAATAATTGTTAAAATACTTGAAAATACAAAAAATATAAAGAAGAAAATAGTCACCTAAGTATTTGTGAGGTTTTAATTGGAAAAGTAGACTTTGTTTTTGTGAAATGATTTCAGGTAATTAGGTATCTCTGTAGTCAGTGATGTTTGTGTTAAAATATTGGCCACTTCTGATTTGTACTAATAATATCTGCTAATGTTACATAGTAAGGGTGTAGGGTGTTAGAATGAAGGTGAAATGTTTTAAACAGATAAGACAAAGTTTGCTTCTTTTCCTGTCATGTTAAACATTAAGTATCAAGGTCTATGGAATTGAATGGCTTTAGAATAACTTTTCACATATGTGGTTGAGATGAAATACAATTTTTGCTGAAAGCAAAATATTTTCTCATTTTAGATATTACTTGTAATATAACCAGGGAACCTCAAAAGTGGAGATAATGACATTTGAAACTGAGGTACAACTTACTTGAAAATAACTCCTATGTTTCTGCTTGTTTAACTGGCATACAAGTGTATCTGGTCTTCATGGTGTATGTAAAATACTGCACTTCTTACCTTTTGATTAAGCTTTTGTGCATAGTCAAAGGAAGATCAAATAAAAAGATGCTACACAATTTTAACTAAATTTGCTTATAAACATTTTGGTGTGTACTAAAATACTAAATATTCCCTTGGTTTTATTAAGTACCATGGGCTTTAGCTTTAGTTTTTGTTATGTATATCCTTTTAACTTGCTCAATTTAAACAAAGATGGAATTTCTCTTCCTTTTGGTGTTATGTAATCGTTGGTGTGTGCAAAAAAATTATTCAACTGGTGATAAAATTTTATGACTAAATTTAATAGGCCTGTTATGTGTCATTACCAATTTTCAGATTTCTGTTGAATCTGCATTAATGGATGAATGACTTGGGCAGTGAGGACTTAAGACTGTGCAGAGTCAGTATTCTTCATTTCTGGAATTGGATGCTTTATTTGCTGGTATGACTATGATAAAAGAGATGGTAAATCATAATCTAGGTTGGGAGAGTGACCTAGATTTGAATGGGTTTGGATCCTGGCTTTACTGTGTGTCTGCTTCATGGCTTGGGCAAACTACTTTCTCTCTCTCTGGCTCAAGTTTTGCCCTGTAAAGAGCAATAAGTTAATACGTGTGAAGCCTCCGAACAGTGCCAAGCATGTAGTGACTGCTAGTAGATGTTCGCCAGTACTATTGTCTTGAAGTGAAGTTCCAGTCCTGATAACAAACTGTCTGCCTAGGTCACACTACTCCAAATATAAATTTTTATTGTTTGGGTAGTTCCCACCGAAGGATAAAAGACAGTAGCTTTAATTGAATGGATTGTAATACCCTTGATGGAAGAGTGAAAAGCTGCCTGTATTTACTTGAATTCCTGAGTTACAAGTGTGTCTGTTACTCCTTACGCTGGACAAGTGCAAATGCCTAAGCATTCTTTTGATGAATCCTGGAAATGGAGAAATGCAGCTTTTGGCGGAAAGCTTGCTGAGTACTGCCAAAGGGGTAATTTTATGGGCGTCAACTTGGATAAAGCCCAAGATTATAAGAAAGTTCCAATGTCTCTACTGGAGCATTAGTTCAGAGTTTACTGTGAAGGTAGCAAAAAAACGCCTTAATGTTTTTTGACGTCTATTGAGTACTTACATGCTGGAAACTGACAGGTATTTTATATGCATAATCATTTTTATCATCACCCCATGAAACAGGCACTTGTTATCCCCACATACAGGATAGGAAATGCACTTAAAAGGGTTACATAAGAAGCAAACGGTTGGTAAACGTTGGAGCTGCCCTCCAGGGTGCTGTCATTAAAGCTCCCTGGACAATACCAACCTCAAAGCTGGCAGCTGAACCAGGCCAGGTGCCAAGAGCTGACTTGGACACTGCGCCATTCTGCCTCCCTTCATCTTGAGGAGGAGGGGAAAATGTACGTGAGCTTCTAAGGATGACATCTCACAAGCCGTCTGGACGGTTGCTGTGCTAAATTAAACGATAAGAATCACGAAATGGCAATGCAGTGATGGAAAAAATGCAGATTACAAAGATTCCAAGTCCGGAGCTCAAGATGCTAGCTTGCTAAAAGGTAAGAGGGTTTCGGTAAGCATAATCTCTCAGAAGTGGTTAGTTTAGCCCTTGAAGGAAATGATACCGGTTTGTGGACAAAAGGATTGAGACTATTTCTAATAATGTCTGGCACTATTAGAGGATGTACCAGTTCCCATCTCTTCACATAAGATTCAGTGGATACTTACTGCTGGGACCATTTTAATGAGAAAAATATGTACAAGTGCTTGTTACGTAGGGCTCACTAGACTAGGTATCCTGGCCTCTCAGCTGTATTTGATGCAACTGAGCACTCTAGTTTCTGGGACACTTTTGCAAACATAATGCAAAGCCATTCTTTCTGACAATTTTCTCTCAGATGTTCCTTATTTCTCACTAATAGTGGTTTGTCCCCTGTACCCACTCATTGCCTACTGCTCTTCTCTGATGACACTTCCTTGGGAGTTCACTTATTCCTTGATTATAGTGAACACTTCTTACAACGCTGGGTAATGTCATTTCATTCCCTTTGAAGCTGGATCATGAGGGAGATGTAATTTTTAAAAGGACTGTCCCCCTCTTTCACCTCTTCTTTATTCTGAGTCCCTGTCTGGCCCATATGTAGCTTGGAATAGGTACGAGGACTCCCTCGAGGCCAAGTGCTGACCAGCCACTCACCAAAAGCAAGCAATTATCTTTTCAGTTTTTGCTGTTAGGTTGGTTCTGAATGGAGCCTCCAGGTAAGAAACAAGTGAATACATTCCTTGCATCCAGAAGAATACAGTCATAGTCATTCAGATGTGTAAGGCATTAGGCATAAAGAATATATTAGTATTCATTCCTCTGTAATTATAACGTGCTAGGAGCTCTGCATAAGGCAGTAGAACAAGATCACTTTGCAAAGCTTATAGAGTCTAGTAGACGAGACAGATGAAACTAGGAATTTTAACATGGTAAGTAGAAAGATATGTAGAACATGCTAATAAGAGGCATCAAATGCAGGAGATAGGAAGGCTTCCACAAAGGAGACTGAAGAGTGGCCAGAGATGTAAGGGGACACTGAGATACAGCATGAAGTCGAGTGACAGGTTCCTTGGAGGCTTATGTTCCGGGACAGGGAACACATCCCAGACAGAAGACTACTGATTCTATTACTACTCCAGACCCTAAGGATTTCTCCTGACCACCATTATCCAAGCATTTCCTTCACCACAGGGGCTATGCTCTAGTTATCTTCTCTGGTTTATCTGGCCCGTCCGCGTATCTCTGCAAAGTCTTAATGGGGGTTCCCTGGCCCTAATGAGTTTTCAATCTACTTGAAAGCTCTTCAGAAGGATTCCCCAGTCTTGTCAACAGTCTTCCCTCCACAACCCTGTAAGTAAGTTCTCTTGCTCCAGTGTTCTCAACAAGCTGCACTGCCCGCCCAGAAACTCTTTCCTTCCTAGCATATTAGGCTATTCTCTTTGATTCACCAAACATCTGAAAATCTCAGCTTTCTACCGGGAAGTCAGCCTGGATGAATGAGGATGCTTTCAGTTACATTTAACAGAACAATACCTAACTCAGGCTGGCTTAAGCAATAAGGAAAACCTGTCTCACATAGTTGGAAGATCAGAGGTTGAGTGGATTCTAGATTGGTCTCAAAGATGTCCTCAAAAGGCCAGAGTTCTTCCCATCTCTGTTCTGCTGTCCTCAGTGTGTTGGCCTTGCAATCATGCTGGCTCAAAAGGTGGGTGCAGCAGTTCCAGGTATCACACCCAGACACCACAATGTCCAGAGGGAAAAAGGATCCATCTTTGTATCTCTTAGAAGTAAGAATACCTTTCCTAGAGCCACCCAGCAAGTTTCCATTTTTGTGGCCAAGATTAGGTCATGTGGACATTCTGAAGCCACTGGCCAGGGCTAAGACTAATTATTTGGAGTAAAATGAATGTTAGGAATCAATCACTATAACTGGGTTTATGGAGAGGTGAAAAATACCAAGTCTATTTTAATGGTTTACTCAGAATAAGTCTATTCAGCTTTGAAATTCCAGCCATCACTGATTACCCCATCCAGGTACTTACCCTTTACTCAAATACATCTTGTCAATATTGACAATTAATGATTATTCAATCTTAATTATTACTCAAATATTTGTAAAACTCCGTATCTATGGCAAACTCCAACCTCTCTATATGCAGCCCTTGGGGATGGTTAAAGCTCTTGGATAATATCATGAAAATGCATTAACATCTATATGATAAGTATTAAGTCCCTACTGTGTGTCCAACACTGTCCCAGGGGCTAGAGAGAATCAGACAAAGCAAGACCTCTCTCTGGAAGACTAGATCGTGGGGTGTGTCCAGGGGGAAACAGCCAGAGCTGAGGCTGCCAAGTGGGCCACGTATTGAGGTTCCTATAGAGAACTCTGAAAGATTTTGAACTTTGCCCAGTAGGGGATATGAAGTTGGAAAAGGTTTTAAGCAGAAGAGTCATCCAACCTGTGATTACTTGCTCCTCGCCTTCCAGATTGTCCGCAGTCAACCGGAGGAAATCCTTTTGATCTGTGAGACACTGAGACTCTCTGGCTCTCACACACTCGTCGCTACAGCTCTCACACACTCGTCGCTACAGCTGATCTTCCGGTACAAGAACTTGGCAAGTGTGGCCAGCCCCACGGAAGGGTACGGACTCCTGCCACTGTTTGCACAGAGAACCAAGTTAACCCCCAAGTAAACGAATGACTGATTATTGGCGTCCAGGCAAAACAAAGGGGAACTTTAAAAAGCCACGAGAGCAAAAGCACACAAAGAGAATGGCCCGCGGGCCTGCAGTTGGGAGGATTCGCACCAAATTCTCGCTGCCGAGATCAAGAGCCCGGGCTGAACGCGCGATACTCTGGTCACCCCACTTTTCACTGACTCCAAAAACATTAAATTCAAAAAAGACAACCTTATCCCCCCCAAAACAAAAACGTCAAGACAGAAACGACAACACCGGGGGGTTCAGATAAACGTCTGAACGGCTGGCGGGCTGCGCGCCTGTGAGTCCCAACTCCACAGTCCCGCCCCCTGCCCGGCCCAGCTCCGCCCTCGCGTCTGCGCACCGGCGCCCGCGGAGGCGGTGGGCGGGGCGCTCTGAGGCTCCGCCCCCAGAGCAGCATGTCAGAGGCGGGGCTGGATCTTGCTCACTAGCCGGCTGCACTGGGCCAGCCGTAGCTCGAGAGGCAGTAGTGCGGCAGGATGAGTGCAGACTCAGACCCCGTGGTTATCGTCTCGGCAGCGCGGACCATCATAGGTGAGCGGTCGGCGGACCCGGCATGGGGTTTGAGGCGCGAGCTCGGCCCAGCCCGGCCCGGTCACGGGGACCCCCGGGACCTCCGGGACCCTCGGCACCCGGCGCCTCGCGCCTTCCTTGGCCCGCCTGCCTTCCCCGCCCCCTCGTCGCGCGGTGAGGTCCACTCCACTCCGAGTGTTCTGATTGGATTCTTGGGTAGGGCCACTGCGCCTCCCGGCTCTCCCATTGGCTGGGGAGACCCCTGATTGGCCAGCCTCAGGAGACGCCACCTCAGCCCTGTGGCCTCAGGGGCGGGGCCACTGGGTGGTGGGTGCCGGGGCGTTGGGCAGAGGTCGCGTTAGTCAAAGGAGGATTACAGAGAATTGCCCAAATGTCCTTAGTGTTGTATAGATTTCAAAGGCCCTGGACTCGCGGGAGTGTGGACCCCTCTTGTTAGGAAAGCGTGGGCCGCGCCCATCCGCTCGGATTTGGGGAGTGGATGTGTAGGTTTCTCGCGGGTCCGCGGCTTCCCCGCACGGCCTGGGGGCCGCCTCCCCGGGGTTCGGCTGCTGCAAGGCACCCACGCTCCTCTCTGTGCCCAGACGAGATGCGGTGGGCGCCTGCGCAGGGGGAAAGCACCGGGCCGCCGGTCCCCCGCCGCCCTGGGCGCGCTCTCCATCGCCCTCGCCTTCCCTTCTGTTCTAGGCTCCTTCAATGGTGCCTTATCCACCGTTCCTGTCCATGACCTGGGCTCAACTGTCATCAGAGAGGTCCTGAAAAGGGCCAGTGTGGCTCCCGAAGAGGTATCAGAGGTCATATTTGGACACGTTTTGGCAGCAGGTAACTCCACAGTGACCCCAGCAGAGAGGTCAGGTTGTTGGAAGCAGCCCATTAACACTCCCCTCCCCCGGCCCCCCACCAACACTCAGAAGCTTGTTTTCTTGCCTCCGTAAATTCGCTTACGGAGTTCCCTCGGTTGGAATACCTCCTGTCGCCCCTCTGTCAAGCCCCAACAGTAGCTTCTCTCCGGCTTAACACTAAGCGTCTTTAATATACTTTTCCTACATTATCCTAGATCACCGTCCTCCACTGCCTTTTCTTTCTTTAGAAGCAGGGTCAGCCTGACACATGGGAGAGTATGCAGGGCCTTCCGTATTTCCCTAAAGTGTCACACATTCAATAACAATGTATTGAGTTCCTCTGTGCCCTGCACTGTGCTAGGTGCTGGGGATAGAGCTCCAACACAGGTGAGTCCTTGCCCGCATAGGGCTCACTTCCGAGCCGCCAAGGTGTGTTGCTGCCAGACTGCCAGACGGGCGCATCACCCCTGGAGGGCTGGCGTAGGTGAATCACCAGTGTCCCAGCTCTCTTCTCATTCCCACTAGGTTCACAGGCCCACGACCACTGACAATTCCTAGTTATTCTTAACTAGTATCACGCTCACTCAGTAGCATAAATTCTAATTACTCCTAGTGATAGTTGCTCCCGCTCACTTCCGGCCACCTTTTGTCCTTACCTTATCTGAGACCAGGCCCGTTTTTCTGTGCATTTACTTTGTAGTTTTGTAGTTCCTCTTCCTAATTCTCCTTTCTCACCTTGTCCTTTTGGGCAGCCTTAAAGTCGAAGCACGCCACTTTCTCCTGACTCTCCAGGGCTTTAAAGCATATGAGTAACTTTACTGGTGGCCCAAAGGTGGCTGCCTTTGGGCCACTCCCTCCTTTCTTCTTCCCAGACCCACGACTTAGACTTACTCTGTTGCCATAGGGTCCTCCACTCCTGGTTTCTGTTTTCTCTTCCATATCTCACCTCACCCCACCTCTCACCTGTGTGGTATCTCCATACAATTAGAATAAAAATAATAGCTGTGTTTATTGAGGGCCTGCTAAGTGCTGGGCCTTTAAAAACCCTGTGTTTAGTGCTTTCATTAATCCTCTCAGGAAGTCTATTGGATCATATTCTCTCCATTTTACGAACGAGTAAATGGAAGTTTGAGAGATTGAGTAACTTATCCAGGATCACAACCCACATCTGTCCTACCTCCTACGCAGGTACCCTCCAGGGTCCTGTAACTAATGTTTACTGAGCACCTGCTGCGCTCCAGGCACTGTTCTATCAGCTGGGGATAAAGTGTTCATATCAGATAGGAATCCTCAGTCTCATGGACCTCACTTTCTGCTAAATGCTAGACCGTTAGTTAATTATGTCCAGCACTACTCTAAGTGCCTGAAGATGGGGATTATGAATAAATACATAAAATTTTTATAAAGGAGTTATTTACCTAAATACAGATGTAATTCACTGTAGCTTAAAAAGCAGGAACCTTAAATAATATTAATGTCTTCTTTATTAACTAGTATCCTATGAATTTAATTCAGAGAACATTTATTTATTCGTTTATTTATTTTTGGCTGCGTTGGGTCTTCGTTGCTGCGCGCGGGCTTTCTCTAGTCACGGCGAGCGGGGGCTACTCTTCGTTGCGGTGCGTGGGCTTCTCATTGCGATGGTTCCTCTTGTTGCGGAGCATGGGCTTAGTTGCTCCGCGGCATGTGGGATCTTCCCAGACCAGGGCTCAAACCCGTGTCCCCTGCACTGGCAGGCGGATTCTTAACCACTGCGCCACCAGGGAAGTCCCCGAGAACATTTTGATACTGTTTTTTAAATAATTTTTCCTGGGACTTCCCTGGTGGTCCAGTGGCTGAGACTCCGCACTCCCAGTGCAGGGGGCATGGGTTTGATCCCTGGTCAGGGAACTAGATCCCACATGCCGCAACTAAAGATCCCGCATACCATAATGAAGATCCCACGTGCCGCAACTAAGACCCGACACAGCCAAATAAATAAATAAATATTTTAAAATAATAATAATTTTTCCTGCGTCTATTTTCAATCTCAAACTTTAGGCTCCCAGCCTAACCCCAGATTAATAACACCGTGATGAATATAATCCCTAAGTTTTTCTCAGTGACCCATTTGCTAGTTCTTTTCCAACAAACTCACTGAGGAGAGGTGTTCGGTATGGGTATACCTGAAATTTGCAATAGAGCGGCCACTGTATAAACACTGACCTGTTGATAACAGATAATGGTGACTGAAGATATTTGAAACTTTCCACTCCACCCCCTTCTCTGCCAACTTAAGTATGTGATGTATTTCTCCCCATTCCCTGAAGGAAGTGCCCACAGCTGAATTATAGAAAGGTATTGTCAGTTCTGATTTTGTACATATCTCGTTACGTAACCAGTTAATCATGGTGTGATGGATATTAAGCAAGGAAAGAAGTGCTTCTTAGCAGAGTTTCCTCTTTTAAGTAACCCTCTTATCTGCCCAGGTGTCTTAAGCCATGATCAAGGAAGCAAATAACCGTAGTTAGAAACAGAAATAATGCCCCAGTTCTGCCCTCTGTTTATAAGGGAGTGTGTGCTTATTCATGCCCTAGAGAAAGATCAGGAAGACAGTTCCTTCTTACAGTATTAATAACTTCTTTGTGGAGAAGAAAGCCTATGTTCATAAATTTTTTAATTTTTTGTTTCACTTTATTTTTTGGCACATGGCACGTGGGATCTTAGTTCCCCGACCAGGGATCGAACCTGCGCCCCCTGCATTGGAAGCACAGAGTCTCAACCACTGGACCTCCAGGGAAGCCCCGAAAGCTTACATTAATAAAATATCTGTAGAACAGCACAAGATAATATGTATTGAAGGGTCAGACTGGGATGGGTGTGAGGTCCACACAGGTCTTTGCCTCTGCCAGGAACTTGACTTGGCTTGGCTGGGAAGTGGCAAGAGACCCAGTTGGCAATCTCCTGATTTTGCATTCACCTTCATCCCAACATTTTATCTTTCTCTTTGATTGCTGGGAGGCCTCTCTGTTCCTTCCTCCAGGTTGTGGGCAGAATCCTGTTCGAAAAGCCAGTGTGGGTGCCGGAATCCCCTACTCTGTTCCAGCATGGAGCTGCCAAATGATCTGTGGGTCAGGCCTAAAAGCCGTGTGCCTTGCAGCCCAGTCCATAGTGGTAGGAGACTCCAACATTGTGGTCGCGGGAGGCATGGAAAACATGAGCAAGGTAAGGCCTCTGAAGAGATGGCTCTCGCTGACCTCTCACTGATAAACTCTCGTCCACTGCCATAGCAGGGTAGACCAATGGTATCAGAGCTGGAACCAAACAGGGAACAAGTAAAAAACGCATTGAACCTTGATCCCTGCCTGATTATTAATTATTCTTCAAATTGGATGGGAAATCCAGGTTGAAGAAAAAGCCTATCAACCAGTGTGACTGGAGCAGAATATATTTTTTTCTAAAATGTTACTGGGGCTTCCCTGGTGGCACAGTGGTTGAGAATCTGCCTGCCAATGCAGGGGACACGGGTTCGAGCCCTGGTTCAGGAAGATCCCACATGCCACGGAGCAGCTAAGCCCGTGCACCACAACTACCAAGCCTGTGCTCTAGAGCCCATGAGCCACAACTACAGAGCCCACGAGCCACAACTACAGAGCCCATGCACCACAACTATGGAAGCCCACGCACCGCAACGAAGAGTAGCCCACTTGCCGCAACTAGAGAAAGCCCGCACACAGCAATGAAGACCCAATGTGGCCAAAAGTAAATAAATAAATAAAATTAAGTGTTACTGAAGCGTAAAATATTTTCTGAATTAAACCTGTAACATTAGTCAGTTGATATACTTCGCTTTAAATTTCTTTCTCATTGTGAGTAAAAGTTGAAAACAGATGATGCCACTTACCTTCCTGCACAGGACAAGGAATATTCCAGGGACCACATTTTGTTGACCTTCGGTAAGTATAGAATATGGAAAAGAGGACCACTGAGTAGTGCCTTTCTCCAGTAGGCTTGCCAGGTGGGATTGGTTTCACCAAGTTCCATCCCTCAAATCGGCACAGTGGTGAAAAGGGAAAAATATATCCCCTGCTTCCTGCAGGAGTTCAGGGTCTCACCTGGGGATCCCGCAGGCAGAGGTCAACTCAGCCCCACATTTGCGGAGGCTCTGGAGGAGGCAGGGTGAAAGTAGCAAACATAATCGGAGTGATTCTGATGGGACCGTACTAATAGCTGTGCTTTTAAACACGCAGACATAACAGACCTTAGTCTTGGTATTATTCCCAGTTTACAGGTAAGGAAACTGAGGCCCAGAGCCTGGACTCCAATAGAGATCTTCTGACTTTCCATTCTATGACAGCTGCTATCGAGTTGGTAGGAGTTAAGAGGATCCCCTACTGAGAAATCTCCCCTCATCAGTTAATTAAGTAACCTGATTGTTCTCCCTGTAGGCATTATGTGTCCCATCAAAGTAAGTAACACATTGTTCCCATCACTTAAGCCCTTTGATGAGCTCTTCATTCAATAGGTAACTAGTTGCTTCTTTGGAAAGAATAAAGAGCTTTTTAAGGAAATAGGACACAGAATGCGTAGGTTTGTTTGACAGAAGACTGGAAATGGGTGGGGAGGAGAGCAATGGGTCTCCAGGAGTAGGAAGGGTGGAGTAGCCTGTTGATTCCAGGGGTCTTCAGGCCCTGGGCCCTGGGTGGGGAGGAACATGGACTGGAACAGGGGAGAAGGGTCACAAGGGGGACTAGGTGAAGACTGAGGAATCACTGGAGAGCTGTTTTGGGTTTTTTTAAACATATTTATTTTTGGCTGCATTGGGTCTTCGTTGCTGCGCGCGGGCTTTCTCTAGTTGTGGCGAGCAGGGGCTACTTTTCGTTGAAGTGCATGGGCTTCTCACTGCAGTGGCTTCTTTTGTTGCAGAGCACGGGCTCTAGGCGTGCAGGCTTCAGTAGTTGGCACGCGGGCTCAGTAGTTGTGGCGCACGGGCTTAGTTGCTCCGTGGCATGTGGGATCTTCCTGGATCAGGGCTTGAACCTGTGTCCCCTGCATTGGCAGGTGGATTCTCAACCACTGCGCCACCAGGGAAGTCCCACTGGATAGTTTTGAGTGGGATCCTAAGGAGAGGACTAGTTACAACCAAGCCTAATCTATTGGTATTTGTTGTTTTCAGGCTCCTCACTTGGTTCACTTGAGGACAGGAGTCCGGATGGGGGATACACCACTAACTGACAGTATGCTCTGTGATGGGCTGATAGATGCATTTCACAACTATCACATGGGCATTACAGGTAAGGCAAACATGGCTGAAAACATACTAACTGTAAAAAGTTTAAAAAAGATCCTATAATAATCGGCTTTGCAGGTGCTTTCCTCTTTCAGGGCAGGGACTGTGTCCTAATCATTTTGTATCCCTGATGACAGGGATAGTTCCCATTTGATGAAGCGAAGTGGGGACGTATTCCCTCTGTCCTTTGTGACTCCTTGATTGTCAGGGAATGTTAGTAGTGGGAGGTGCCTCAGAGTTCTTCTGGATCAAACTCTCACTTTACCATATGACAGAACAGAGCTCACAAATAGTGGCTTTGTGGCAAAGGCAACATCAGAGATAAACTAGTACTTCTGGTACCTAACTCTGTCTTTGTTGCACTACGCAGTCAGGTCTTCATCCGTCTAGAAGGCTCCTGTGGTCTAGGTGTACTGGCAAAGCAACTGGAAGATCAAAAGAACTCCTGTCTTTACTGCATATAAATGTAAAACTTAAGAACATTTTAAGTTTTGAGTTAAAGAAACCAACCCTGAGAGGTTAAGTATCTTGCTCAGATGCCTGGCAGCGGCTCTGGTTCTGCGAAAAGAATTCTTGTGAAAAAGATAAGGAGGGGAAGGGTGAGGTTCCAGGCAGAGGGAACAGTGTGTGTGAGTGCCTGGAAGGGAGGGAGGGCTTGGAGAAGCGGGGACAATGAGAAGTTCAGGGCGTCTCTGTCGCTGTGGGACTGACAGCTGCAGCAGAGATGGCTGGGCACCGCGGGCAATGTGTGCTGTACTAGGGCCTAACGTGTCAGTTTCTCAAAGTGCCATAGTCCAAGCTAACTGCCTCAACATCACCAGAGATGGTCATTAAAAATTTAGCTCCCCAGCCCTTTCCGAGGTGTCATGGACTGAATTGTGTTCTTCCAAAATTCCTATGTTGAAACCCTAACCCCCAGGACCTCAGAATGTGACCTGTACTTGGAGGTGGGGCCTTTTAAGGGGTAATTAAGTTGAAATGAGGCTTTTAGCCTGGGCCCTAATTCAATCTGACTCGTATCCTTATCAAAAGAGGAAGAAATACCAGAGATGTGGGCACAGAAGACCATGTGAAGATATAGTGAGAAAGCTTCCAAGGAGAGGGCCCTCAGGAGAAAACAAGGCTGCCGGTGCCTTGATCTTGGGCGCCTACCCTCCTGAATTGTGGGAAAATAAATTTCCCTTGCTTAAAAAGAAAAGATAATGGCTCAGGCCATGATGTAGTAATTAGTAAAGACTAGACCTCCTACTATAAACAAGTATAAGACTGGTCAGAATATATCAACCGTTTTCAAACGGCCAACAATCATGCAAAACTGAGCTTCTTAAAAGAAGGGAAAGGCCCACTATAACTAGATTTCTACCTGGGGCTGCTTTCCTAACTTTTTATCTGGGGAAAAGTGGCTTCAAAGAACTGGAGAGGTAGAGATCAGAGTCTGGGGCTGCTCAGATGGCTTAGTTTGTGGGGCAGAGCACTGGAGAGAAGAGGAGGCGCTCCAGAAATCTGCGTAAGGCTCCCCTTAAGGCTTTGGCCAAATGTTTAGCTACGGATGTTCAGGGCAACGCTCTACAAGGCCTAGTAGAAGCAACTTCTAGGAAAATGAATGGAGATTTTTTTTTTTTTTTTTTGGCTGCTCAGCGTGGCATGCAGGATCTTAGTTCCCCGACCAGGGATTGAACCCATGCCCCCTGCAGTGGAAGCCTGGAGTCTTAACCACTGGACCACCAGGGAAGTCCCTGAATGGAGATTTTAGATTGCTGGGGGACACAGCAATGTAAACCAACAACAGTAGAGACTTTACTGAACCCACTGGACACTCCATTGGCATCTAAGAAAGGCCACAGTTTAGGGTAGGGCCCAGGGTAAGGGCTACTCTAGACCCAAACTAATTATCTTAGAAACAAATTTCAAACAAGTTTCTGTTGCGCTTCAGATACTGTGTT